>NC_057796.1:304638391-304992082 GCF_018294505.1 Triticum aestivum
CACGGGGTCCTGTTCAACCACCCCTCCACGGGCACCCCTCCACCGTCTACTGTTCATCCAGCCCTCCACACCACGGGGTCTTGTTCACCAGAGGCAACGCCACCGCTCACTGTTCATCCACCCCCCCCCCCGCAACGCTCACTGTTCATCCCAGAGGCAGCATCAATCGGCTTCAGTTAGCAGCAGTAGCGAAGGAATCGCTCATCGGGTTCAGTTAACAGCCATCGATCGATCGCTCGGGTTCAATAACGCGTAGCCTGCAGTGCAATCACCCGGGTTCAGTTAGAGCCCAATGCCTCGCTTGGGTTCAGTTAGAGCCAACCCCTCGCACACAAGCGCGTACGTGTACGAGAGAAACGCGCATCGCTCGGCCCCCGACCTCCTACCGTAACCGGGAACTCGCCAAAATTTTCCTCGCCCTCGCTTCTACCACGGTTTTTCCCGTCATGGACAGCCCAAAGAATGTCATGCAGCTGCGTCTCCGGCCCGTCCAGGACGAAAAGCCCATTTTCTGTCATGATTTTTTGTCATAGAAGTAGGAGCCCACCACATCTATGATGATACCGGGTTTTGTCACAATTATCGTCATAGAAGTGTCATATGTATGACAAATTTTTTTTCGTTCGGCCCAAAATGTCACGGATGTGTCTTTTTTTGTAGTTGTGGCGCTGGTCTTGGAATTAATTTTTTGTTGATTTGCGTATTTTGGGTCAAAGTTTGACCACGTACTGTATTTGACAAGCAAAATGTGAATGCATGTCACCAAAAATTGTATCGTTTGGTTCGTATCTGAATGTACTTTCAAATTATATTATTTTTGCAACGTATAACATATATTTTATGTGCGAAAATCATGGTCAATTATGACCCAGAATAAAAGGGAGACTAGTTAATGTGGGGTCGCTTTCTTAATTGAAGGGTAAATTGATTTTGATTATGATCCAGTCACAGCGCGCCGGCCCTCTCGTCCAATCCTAAATCGCTGCTGCACGCTCCTCTCCCTCTTCTCCATTGCAAAACCACCTCCTCTCCTCTCCATCATCTCCATTCCAAAACCACTGTCTCTCCTCTCCCTCTTCTGATCTTCTCCATTGCAAAACCACCTCCTCTCCTCTCCATCATCTCCATTCCAAAACCACCGTCTCGCCTCTCCCTCTTCTCTATTGCAAGACCACCGTCTCTCCTCCCATCTTCCAAAGCTAGCACCGGACCACTCAGAAGGACATCTATGGAGAGGATGCAGCAGCGAATCAGGCAGATCGCCGGGGGTGACCAGGAAAAGTTAGCCAGGTTGAAGGAGATCCTTAGTTGGTTTGACAATGAGTGGGAGATTTCGAGGACGGTGCGGGCCATGTGGCAATGTATGCGAAAGAGCGAGACAGCGGCGATGTACATGTACTCCTCGGCGGCAGTCACGCCGCAGTCCTCCGAGTTCATCGAGTATCTCCTCTGGGCGATGGAGCAGACAGATTCGCCCGAGGCGACAGTCAGGCGGAGGTGGTGGGCGTACAGGTCGAAGGTCAAGCACCCAGAGGATAACGAATCGATCGAGTATGGTGTGCCGTTCGTGAGGGTGCAGAGCCAGCCGGAGCCACAAGAGTATTCGTTCTCCCACCGCAAGAGGAGGCCGGATGGCGCGACGTCGCTTCCCCGCTGTTCTCCACGGTTCCCTCGACGCTCGCCTCGTTTCAACGGCGGCGGTAGGGTTTAAGGTAAGCTTCGCACTAACCTAATCTTCCACCTGCTCATGCTTACAATCAGTGTGACAGCTAATGAAAATCATGCTTACAATCAGTCTCCGAGTACTACGCCAATCACCCTAAAATAGCTCTGGACCTTTGGGTCAAAGTTGAGACACAGTGTACAAATAAAGAAAAATAGATTGGTGCTTCTTTCAGAAAAGAGTTCTCCCTAGAAAACTGCCAATATAAGCTACTAGTATTTGGTTAGATGATTTGCTGCCGAGAAAGATCCGTCCACAGAGAGCGCCACACATCCCACTGGTGGTGGTGGATGCCAATGCGTGCATGCAGCATGGTTGGTGTCGGTAATTTTTACTTGGCACACCTCGCACTCTGCATATATGCCGGTTCCATACGTACATTTGTGCAGTTCCACCAAGATGCAGCTGAATAACCCTGTTTGCACAGATAATGAAAAAGCGTGATTACATTATAGTGGCACTAGTTGATGAAACACACAAAATAAATAGAAGAAAATATTGCGATAGTATCATAGTATGCCATGCTGCGAGGGCGAGATGGGCCCTGCGACGCCTCATATGGTACGCCTCATACTGGACATCGTCCCAAGTCTCCCAGATACACCTTCTGCCAGTGATGAACATCAGTGTACAGCGGTAGTACAAGGAGGCGCCTTGAGACATTCAAATCTCTATTTTTGTACATATCAACTAAAATTAAGCACCCCAGTTTGAAGAAACGCTTAAACATTAACAATGGGACTAGTTGATGAAACATACATTAACAAAGAGAAGCACTTTCTTTATCTACATTGGAAATGAAATGATAGAGATGACACTCGCTCTATTTTAACTGTATTATTACTTCATTTTATCAGTGACACTAGGGTCGAGCAGGTGGCAAACGACGTGTATCGTGTGTCGCAAGGATGGAGGCCGGGGGTGCTTAGACTGGGATGCTGAAGCTGGCTCTCTCAGTCACCAACACGGATGATTCAATTCATGGGACCTTTTGGTGCAGTTCACCTAAAATGAAGCAATGTCCCATGAGCTAGCAGCTTCTTCTTCAATTTTTTTTAAGAAAAGGGCTCCAGCCCCGGTTCCATTTCCATCAGAAAATGAAACCCACAGAGCTTCTTCTTCATTAGTTGCAATAAAATTGAGCAACATCAAGGTTGGTTGTGAAGCTCCTGGAATGCTCAACTATAATTTGGATATCATTTGTGCAGTTCAACTAAGACCGAGCGTGAAATGTATATCTCTGTTTGCACAAAAAAGGTGGAAAGGAGGGTGACTAACAAGTGATGAAACATGCATCAAATGAAAAGAAGCATGTTCCTTATCTGAATGGCAATCCTACAAGGACAGTAGCAATTTCTAAAGCACTGGCATTGCTAGATATTAGTGTGGGCATTAGGATTAACTATGACTACCGTTAAATACGACATTACTTTGGGCACAGGAGAGTAGGCGGACCAGGACAGTTGCATTTCTAACAAAAAGAACCAACTTATCTTAATGGGAAATTTTAGCAGGACATGTAAAGAAGTGCCATTGATTCATATTACTGGAGGCATTACATTGAAAACAACATTGGTTTAACGTGTCCTTACCTTTAACAGTGTGAGTGCTACATTTTACCAGTGGCATTACATAAGAGTGGCTCGGGGCAACAAACACCAGAACAGGATATCTGGGTTGGTCCCATTTTTGTTCGGTATAGCCACCTTATACTGTGTGAGGCTAGAAAATCTAGTGTTGGACTTACTCTGTTGACTTGTCCCCCGGTCCCCACTTTCTTTCCTTTTTCAACCAATAGATCGGGTTTATATTGAGTTTGTACTGCATTTCCCTTTATTTCCCTATTAGACCTAGAGACCAGTTGGATAGCCAGGATCTGCTACTTTTCGCCCCCATTATTTCCTCTTTCGACCAAGTCCTAGATTCAGGTAACAAATCCTCCCCCACCCCCACCCCCTTTCTTCCTTGTTTGAACCAAGTAGTACTAGATTCGAGTGCATGAACTAGTTTTACCTCTTAAACGTAAACAAATTAGGTGGTTTTCGAACAGCCGATCGATCCTATCTACGAGGGGGCCTGAGAAATAGTAAATGATACAAATGCAGCGACGTCAGGAGCTCGAGAAGTAGAGCAAGGCCGGTTTCGAAGGAAGTTCTACCTGATGGTCGCCGGGATGTCGCTAGGTGGGCGGCGGGAGGCCGGATCTGCCCACACTACGGCAGCGAGGAAGAAGGGGTTGGAGGCCCTCCCTTGCCAGTGGTGCTTGGGAGAGAACGGCAAGGCAGGCTGATCGGGACGCGCCCAGCAGTGGGTAAGAGCCGTCGCGAAGGACGACCGCGTGAACGTTGCACCTTCTCACCTTCCCCGGCGGAGAGGATCCGGCTGGATCTGTGACCAGCGGTGAGCAGAGAGAGAGAGAGAGTGGCCACCGCTATCGTGTTTAGATCTGGAGAGGCCGAGACAGTGTGAAGAGAGCAACACTAGCAAGCAAGCGCGGAGGCTCCTGCCTATATAGTGGAGTAGTACTAGTTTTCTTTTGTCTATCGGAGCCGGCTTGACCTCGTCAATGACTGTCGAGAAGTCTTCATGCACGTGGCCTGGAGGCGCAGTTGTCGTCATTTTGATATTAAGCGCCGGATTATAACATATAACACGAAAAAATGCCACATGACAAGAAATCATAACCTCACTGCCCAAAGGAGACAACATGAATCCTGACGGACAAACTAGACGAGGAACAAAGCTCAAATTAAAGATAAACTCGTAGAAAAGGGGTCCGTCGATAGATGTCCGAATTAACATAGCCGGCTTGACCTAGATGGCAGCCGAGTAGTCACTGTTCGTGCATGTGCCCCCAATGACTAGCCCAACTCAGTTGTCGCTGTTTAACCCTCGCAGTGATCCGAAGCACATGACACCTAATTTTGCGAGATGACAAGAAACCTTTTTTTAGATTTCTCACCACAACTACAGCCATGTGCAACACAGCCTACACGATATGTACACGATAGCCAATCCAGGCGTGTATGCTGGAGTCTGGTCACATGCATGGACGAACTGATCTTCCGTGTCTTGCAGGGATCGTCCAGGCACCAACGTAGTACAACACTTCTCTAGTACTATCGCTCGTCTCCCTCTTCTATTAAGTCAGCCGACTTGCGGGGCCGGGGAGTGTGCCTATGGTCGGTTCTCAATTGCCGTCCCACATGTGTGTGCAAACGCAATATGACGCGCGTTCCATTCGGAGAGCAACGTGCCAGACCGACCGACCGTCTGGGGTGCGACGCGAACGCGACGGGCGTGCTGTATACTCCGTACATGTGTACCGCCGTTTTCTAGACGCTTTGCTCCATGGCGCGGGCGCAATCCATGGATACAAAATTAGTATACTGTATACTATTTAAAAGTCGAGGTCGGGCCTTTTCCTGCGCGGTAGGTGGCGGGGCAGTTCCGCCTAGTCGGTTCGACAGAGACGCAAGAAGACGAGGGAGTAGGCTGCTGCAAACGTAGGGCTGTGTGATTTGACAGCGAGTTACTGCTGGACAGGTGGGGCCCCGTGATTTGACTTGCCATTATCATTTTAACTGCGGCGCTACGACCGGCGTGAGTCTCCTGATTCCTGACCACCTCCATACAGGTGCCTCTCCCAATGCTCCACCATATATTAGAGGCTGGCTCTTGCATGAGAGCCCACTTCTCCACTTTTTCCTTGCCTCTCTTTCCTCCACATATGCAAAAATGCCATGTAAAGCGCACTATTGTACTTACTTTTACTTGCTCCTATAGGTGCTTAAGCTTGCCACATAGGCATAAAGTCTGATGTGGCAAGTTAATCAAGAAGAGAGAGACTAGTTTGGTGACCCAAGGAAGAAATGGTGCTAAGCGCGTGTACCTAGGTGAAAAGACAATTTTGAGTCTATAGCTAATTAAATGAAGCAAACTTAGCAACACCATTTCATTGGAAGAGGTCACTCCTTGGCAAATGCAATAAATACTAGTACTCCCTGTGTCCCAAGAACGTTTTTGGCACTACACTAGTGTCAAAAACGTTCTTATATTATGGGACGGAGGGAGTACGAAGAAAGAGATAGAGAGGAGTAAAAAAATACACTTATAGCCAACCTTGTTGTAGTATGAGTGACTAAGTGATGACTATGTATGACATGCCAACATCAGATAGCCTAACGCACCATGTTAAATCTCCAAGGGCGCGACCGCGCGAGCGACGCGACGGTCGTGGTAGGCACGACCATGATACGGGCTGCTAGCAGCCCTTGGATCTGAGATCAAACGGTCGAATGCTAAGTTGCTGAAAATTTGCAAAATAACCCTCCAGGATAGGATATTCACCCATAGGTCTAGAATCACGCCATGCAACCGTTCGATCTCAGATCAAGGGCTCTCGGAAGCCCGTATCATGGGAGAATGGAAAGCCACTACCGTGCCGTTCGCACGCTGGCAGTTCGCTCCTACTCGTCCTCGCACGTCCTTCAATATTACGGCGGTTCGCTCCTAGTCGTCCCCTCCATTCACATTACGGCAGTTCCACTAATCCTAACCCTCCTCCCAAATCCATGGCGTCCCAAATCTCCACGATTGGCGGTGAGTACAAGGTTAGAACCATCACCGGCGATGAGTTCGACGTCATCTACACCCGTTCTTCCTCGACGGTGAAAGGATGCCTTTCTCGCTTCAGACGCATGTTCGAAGACTCAGATGATGAGTGGGTCGCTGGGCTAGATGTTGAGTACACCACAGTCCTGGGACAAGAGAAAGATCTAAAGGACGAAGAGAGGAAGAAGCCCGCCGTGATCCAGGTTTGCGTGAATGACTTATGCTTGGTCTACCACATATGCCATGCCGACGTTGAGTGCCAGGATTTTAAGGACTTCCTCGAGAGCAACCTAGTCAAATTCGTTACTGTAGACTTTAGTAACGACAAAGAAGTCCTGCGTCGGATAGGACTCGTTGTAGGCAACACCTTCAACCTCCAGAAGAATCGGCTGGTGTCCTCTCGTCACCCTTTAATGCTGACCCTGGCAGGAGCCATGGTTCATCCTTCGTACGGTAAACTGGAGAAACCTCCATACACGTTTCATTGTCATGCATGGCAGCGGAATGTACTAGATATAGACCTCCACTACGCTGCAATGGATGGCTACCTTTGCTTCAATATCTACAAGGGTTGAATGAAGAGCAACAACCAAGTGTGCGGTTCAAGCAAACAAGTATCAGCCAAGAGGAAGAGGGACAAGGACGAAGTCGAGGACGTGGACGAGGACTCCGATTAAGGTGGCAATGTCGTTGCTCATGGTGGTTCTAATGCAGTGTCTACCGGAATAGTTGCAAAGTTTAATTTCACATGTGCTTAATTTATTTTGAGGGGTGTGTTGTGCTGAGCCCCCAGCAGAACTATGTTATGTTTCTTCTCGTTACTTTAACTCTTCAGTACGTACATACTAGTATGTCGGAGTAATTGGCCACGGGTAGCCTAACCGACTACCCCTGGCTCTTCAGAAAATTTATCAGGCCTTTGGGCCTTCAAACACTCCAAGCATTTGGGCCGCCTTCCCCGGCCGGCTACCACTAAAGCCGACTCCCGGAAGGCGACCCAGCCTCACCGACTCCAAGAAGCCGGCCAAGAAGGACGCCGACTCCTAGAAGCCGGCCAAGACCACAACCGCTCCTACATAACGACGACCTGACGGGGCATGGCCACAGTGCGGCCCACGACCCCCGAAGCCTGAGGCAGGCATGGCTACAGGAGGCCGTACGGGAGGGATGTCTCCCGTGCGGCCCGGCACTGTAGCCACGCCAGCTGCGACGTCATCCACGACCCCCTCCTGTACGGCCCAAGGACCGCAGGCCCCTTCAGCCAGAGAGAGGCGTGAAGGCGGCCCGACTTTTCCTAGTCGGCCAGGAGCATAGCCGACCTCCAGAAGCCGGCGACTCCCTTCCTCGAAGCAGGAGCCCCATTAAGGAGACAAGACGAGGTGAGGCTACAGTGATAGCCCCCGATGCGGATCACTGTAGCCACGCTTACCTCGACAAATCCCTCGTCATCAGAGGCACGGCTACAGTAAGCAGCCGCCGACAAGACCCTAGGCGGTGGGGCCGGCCTGTCGACCGAGTAGCCGGCAGCCGGCGGGACCCAGCAGCCGGCGGAGAAGCCGGCAGGCGTAGACACTGACGGCTGGGGCCAGTTCCCAGTCGGATTACCATTGTACCCCCGGGGGGTAGGGCTATATAAACCCCCCGGAGCACCCATGCAAAGGGTTTGCACCTCTGCATGTTTTGCTTCCAAGCATAGCACACACACACGCACCATAGATAGAGAGAAGCAAGAGCTAGCCTTGTTCTTCTTCTCCCTTGATCCCAACAGCTCTAGGAGCGATTGTAGCTACTCTTTATCGACCTAGTGATCATGCGGAGACCCCGCAGAGCAGGACTAGGGGTGTTATCTCCTCGGAGAGCCCCGAACCTGGGTAAGATTCGCCGGCGTGCATGTCTTCGCCTCATCCCGTTTCCAGGCACCGGCGACGTTTTATTGGCTCCCACAATGATAAGCCATCCCTTGGCATATGTCGCTCCAACCACCCGACATAGTATTTCTTACATTTCATCTTTTAGTTGGTATAGTACTACCACTCGTTTCTTCACATTATATACGTACAATATATATGGCCAACATCATATAGCCAGCAGTTTAGTTGTCAAAGAATTTCAGGGTACTTAGTTTTGTGAAAGAATTCCAGGATGCTTAGAGGGTGCTTGGATCCAAGGGACTTATTTTAGTCTGACTAAAAATAGTCTCTTGAAGAGGCTAAAGTTCCAAGCACCCCTGACTAAAGAGGGGCTAAAACTAGTCTTGAGACTAAAAATTTTTAGTCAGGGGTACCCCTACTAAAATGTGGATTAGTCCTCTCTCTACGCATTTAACTCCTCTCCTTTAACACAGGCGAGTTCTGGATTGGAGGGTTTGGAGGATAATAAATGCTCATTAACTTGATTTTAGCCTTTTTAGTATTTGGATCCAAGCATGGGTGAGGCTAGCATGTTTTAGTCCCACTACTTTTAGTCATGGGACTAAAACGTATCCAAGCACCCTCTTAGTTTTATTTGAGGGGTGGGTTGAGCTGGACACCATTATTGTGACTAGCCTTTTTAATAGTACTATATGCATAATTTGGCGACGAGCGCTCTCTATATGCACCATCTTTTTTTTATTTCAAGTTTTGCTCCATGGCGCAATCCATCGATACTACTGCTGTACAAAAGTATACATTTTTTAAAAGGCTAGAGGGCGGGGCAGTCTAGCTTGGTCGGTTTCACGAGAGGCGAGGGCCTTTGTGATTTGACGGCTCATTACTGCTGGAAGGCGGGGCCTTGTGATTTGACTGCTCGTATAAATGCGCCGACAACCTGATCGAGGAGGAGCAAAGAACCGTGCGGTATACTCAAGTTTTCCACTGGAGTAGTACTGCGACGGAGGAGCACGAAACACGGCAGCCCAGTGCCATATGGTGATAAAAATGATCTAATTTGCTAGTCATCTCATTGTTAGCATTGTTCTATTCATTCCCTAAAAAAACCATCGTTCTATTCATGCCTCGCAGAGAACATGACATGTGCGGCGAAACACCCGAAGCAAAAGATGAAACACAGGAGCAAAAGAAGAAGGAAGATTATCACCCCAAATGATCTAATTCGACGCGGAGTCGTAATTGCTTCTTCATCGCCTCCACGACCTCCATCTCCTTGCGCGTCTCCTCCGTCATCTTCTTCATTCTGTCCATGACGCGGGATTTCTCGACGCGATCCTTCATCATCTGTTCCACGGCCGCATTACGTACCTTGACAGCAGCCGGGTGCTCGATGCGGAGCTTCGCCAACTCCTCGTTCTGTTCCATGACGAGGGCCTGCAGCATCTTCATCGAGGAAATACTATTCTCATGCAGCTTCTTCCAGCCGGTGTTCTTCTCCTTCAACAGGTCGATCTTGTGGCAGAGCTTCGCCTTGTCCTCCTGAAGTCGCAGGATTTTGCCGGTCACCTTCTTCTCCGAGGCAATGCTCTTTTTCAGCAGCATCACCAAGCCGGCGGTCAACTCCCCCTGCTGATTGAGCTCAGCGGGCATGTCATCGAGGCTCTCCTTCAGCAACTCCATCAAGCCTTGGATGAACTCCTTCTGCTTATTGAGCTGATCGGGCATGCCGTCGAGGGATAACGACTCCAGCTCCGCCGGCTCGGCATGTTCGCCTCCGCGGCTAGGGCGCTCCTGGGAGCCATCGCCTGCTCGTGAGAGATCTTTCGAGGTCTCTGCGTGGCGGCGAGCCCTATTTTTTTTCCACAACCTTGGTTGCCGCTCCCTTGTTACGAGTAGTTCTCGACCTAGAGCTCTGCTCACCGGCCATGGCAACGACGGACGAAGAAGAAGCACTTATGAGGAGGAAAGGTAGAGTAATTTTCGGTTAGGTAGTTCCCCTTTTTATAACCTAAGTACTAGCACTAGTACTAATACCTGCATAGTGGGAACACGTTCAGGTTTGGTACGTACTAGTAGGTGTGAGCAGGCTTTCGAATGTGATGGGAACAAGGTAAAGATTAATTGATGGTTTTGGTTTCGAGGCCCGAAACGGCTCCCGATGAGTTTAGCGGAACATAAATTTCAAGTACTACACTGCTCAAATGCGTAAATATTATGTTACTGTCAAAAATTGGCACAAAATACGAAGGAGACCAATGGAAGTACTACTAGCAACCCACGATTTAACTACTCGCATGCGCGCAGTGGAGTAATAATGTCTTTCTTCCGACCTCACGTCCACTCAATTTGCATGCGCTGTATTAATTGACCATCAATGAAGTGAACGACTTTACACACGTCAAATTATCACATGGGGTGGATCTTGGTACAAAATTGCGTCCGCCCGTGTACCCGCGTGCGCGTGCGACGGAATGAGTGTGTGCGTGGCGTGCGTGCACATCTTCGCTTCGTGCATGTACCGCCAGTATGGCTCAGGGAGGACGAGTACATTCTTCTGGAACCAGCAGCACGTCACTGTGATCAATTCACGCAAGGAGGTCGCGACAACGCCTCCACATGTGCCACGTGGCTTCATGAACTGTAAGAGAGACACTGTGTAGCGTGCCATTGGTATTCTAATTTACGTGTTTTGCACATACTCGAAGTACTAGTAAGGTACACGTGCATTGCACGCATCAGATTTTGCAACCAAATTATGAATAAATACCACACTATAGCATGTAAGCTCTGAGTCATGTATGCCTGATGTAGCCCTTCGTTTAATTCTTATAGTTCATCTCATTCAAAATCAATTAGTTTTTATAAAAAAGCTAAGAACGCGGGAATAGGGAAAACATGGGATTATAGTGGAATGTCGTCTTGAATCCTACAGGATTGTACGAGTGTTTGATTGTGCATAGAAAAAACGCAGAATTCTTTCAAAGAGGTTTGAGTGGATGCGATGTTTCCTATGAAATCTAGTGCAAATGAATCATATGGAAAAATTCCTATGGTTTACAATCCTACGAATCAAACAACCAAGATAGGAAAAATTCCTAATGATTAGAATCCTCCAAAATTCCTTTGAGAATCCTTTGAATCAAAGAAGCCCTTAATCTATTTTATGATTCATGGAATTGTGCGTTGTAAAGCATAAAGTAAAAACAAATAATGGCAATTCAACTAAAAAAAGTTTGGGCAGTTATGATACGGAAGATTAGATTGTACATGTGGCAAAATCCGGTGGGGGGCTAGAAGATGGTGCGAGGGGCCGAGTGGAGGGAGACTATGAAGGAATGCACAAGTGCGAGATCGATATTTAGAGAGAGGGGGCGAACACGTGCGCTGTTGCGCGCAGTGGCGGAGCCATGAAAAATAAATGAGCTAGGGGGCCAAGCATTGCTAATCCTTTACGAGGAGGGTCAATTCATGAACTTAAACCATTTTTAGCAGCAATTGTCTAATGATCACATTCATATTAGCCTTGATATATAGTGATGTTAGGGGGGGAGGGGGCAGGGCCCTTACTGCCCCCTATCTTCGCCATTGTGCACGCGTCTGAGAGATGAAGCGGAAGGCATGGATGATGAGAGGGGGACGTTGGATATATAATTAATGTGGGTGTATTAGCTATATATGTTAATCCTATATAGAGAGGTATAGATTGATCGATGTGGACGTGGGAAGAGGGTGAGACCTCACTGGATATATCGATTGATCGGTTTGTGTGGAAAACTATGAAAGACCTAGCTATATACACACATACATAGAGGAACATTGATCGTTGCGCATGCACGCGTGAGAGATAAAGAATGCCCGATATGATGGAGAGGGGGATGTGTGTGGGTATGTGCCTTCATGGGAGACCGACCTGAAGAAAAAGATTGCATGCGTGCGATGGATAATGCCGACTGGTAGTGTGTGTGCATGCATGCACGAGAGAAAGTTAGTGGTACAATTATAAAGAGAAGACTACTGTGTGGGTGTAAAAGAATAGGTGAGGTCATAATCAATGTAAAGTTGAATTCAAATATTTGAATAAGAGATCCTGATGTTTGAAACCCATGCATGTATGAATATAACGGAGATCTGCGCGGTGTGGTTTGGAAACGAGCATGTTGTAATGTATACACATTGAACAAGGTCAGACTGATTTGAATTTGAGATACCGATGGCAGACATCATTTGGCCATGTCGCATCTGTGCATGGACACACTATTCTAATTGGAGATGATGGGCGGCTTTCGCATCACATATCTATATCTATACCCCTATATATATTTTATATTTTATATTTTTTTATATTGTGTGCGGGTAACTTTAACTTTGAAAGATGGTCGTTGGATGAGGCGAATCCGATGGTCCAAAGATGGCAAATTTGAGTACTACTGGCCGTTGGATATCATCTAGATTCCACCAGATTTTGCCACATGTATAATCTAGAAGACTCCATGGTTGAACGTAAGCATAATGCACAAACATCAAAACACAAGCACTTCTTGTTTGTTCTACAATCTTCCGTATCATAATTGCCCAAATGTTTTTCTACATGATTTGCCATTATTTGTTTTTACTTTATGTCTTACGACGCACAATTCCATGAATCTTAAAATAGATTAGCTTTCTTATAAAAACTAGATGATTTTGAATGAAATGAACTATAAGAATTAAACGAACATCTACATCATGCATATATGACTCAAAGATTGCATGCTATAATGTGGTATTTATTCATAATTTGGTTGCCAAATCTCATGCATGCAATGCACGTGTACCTTACTCTAGTCTAAATGGTGTTTGTGTGTGTGTTGTGCGTGTTGAGGTGCAAATTGTCTTTTTTGGGGTACACGTTAAGCTTGTTCTTCCGAAATTTCAAGCCGCGCCTTGTTATGCCGAAAATTCAAGCTAGCGTCTCTGTCTATCATGCTGCGAAACTCCCGCCTCTTCAACCCGCGCCTTGTTAGCCCGAAATATTTAAGATATATCTTTGTCTCGTTGTGCTCCGACAACTCCCTCCATCTCAACCCGCGCCTTGCTATTCTGAAATTACAACGCGCGCGAAAACTCCCACCTCCTGTGAAATCCCGACACGCGAAATGCCCGTGGTACCCCTGAACCGAAAGAACCGCCTCAAATCGGTGGGGGTACTTTCGTAACTTACCCCACATTTCGTACAAGCGCGTCTCTAAGCCATGGTTCCCCACTGCTATCCCATCCGCTCACCCATTCGTACACCGAGGCCGCGAAAACCCGCGACGAAACCCCACACCCTGCTCCGTCCGCCACCCAGCCGGAGCCTCTTCCCCGACGACGTTGTCCACAGCAACACCTCGACGTCCCTCATCCACCGTACCAGATGAGGATCCGTCGTCGATCTCATCGTCCCGCCGATTCAGCCACCCCGTCCTCCACCTCCAAGGAGCTTCCCCGACGTTCCCCTCGTCTTTCGCGCCACCTCTATTCCCACACCGCCGTCTTCACCCGCACCACCGGGAGAGCATCATCATCACCGTTTCCTCGGATGAAGCTGCAGCTAATCGGTGCCACCAAAGATGTTGTACACTAATCGCTGCATTTTCTTCTTGATTCGATCTCACGGTGCTGCCCGCGCTCGGTCCTGAGCCGACACGGCGCGGCTCCATCCACGGCGGCGTCGCCGGCCACTTCCTCCACGGCGTCGCTCCCTCGGCGGCGACGTCCACATCAGTAGGAGCTGCTGCTGCTTTAGCTCTCGCTTGCGCTGCTGCTCTGCTCTTGCTCTCGATCCCCCGCCTAGTTTGCTCTTGCTATTGCTCTTGCTCGCGCTGCTGCTCTCGCTCTTGCTCTTGCTTGCGGTGCTGCTCCGATTTAGCTACACTTCAGTCGACTGAATCGACTATTGGGTCAGTCGATTTTCAGGGGGTGGGGGGGCTCGCCGGGGTGAAGGAAGAACCAGCCGCAGCGGGGAGGGGGCTCGCCGGAGAGGTACCCCACTATCTATCTTAGGGTTCAGGATGGGGGCGGTGGTCGCCGGCGGTGGCGGGGCGTTGGCGGGGCGGTGGCGTGGGGATCGCCGGAGAAAAAGCTCGGCACAGGGGGGCCTAGAGGGATGGCCGGGGCGGCGGCGGACCGACGATGGGGAGTGTTTTCGGGGCGGGCGGGGCGGCGCACCGCCGGCCGCGGGCGGCGGGGGGATGCTGTTTGGTCGGTGGTGGTTGGCGGCTCAGGGGGGTGGAGGTTGAAGATGAACCGCAGGCCCTTGATTTCGTATCCAACGGCTGCAAAATCGACTGACCAGAGATGAAAAAGTCAGTCGACCGACATGTAGCCTCACCTTGCTAGTGCGTTCAGTTTCGACAGCAAAATTCAGTTTCGACAGCAAAATTCAGTTTCGACAGTTAAGTTCAGTTTCGACAGTTAAGTTCAGTTTCGACAGTTAAATTCAGTTTCGACAGTTAAGTTCAGAGATGAACGGCTGATGTATTTTACATCTAGCACTTTGTGGTTATGTATTTTACGTCATGTATTGCAGATGCTATTAGAATTCCACTCAGGTTAACGTTGTTCG
Organism: Triticum aestivum; assembly: GCF_018294505.1. NCBI lineage: Eukaryota > Viridiplantae > Streptophyta > Magnoliopsida > Poales > Poaceae > Triticum > Triticum aestivum. The sequence continues at coordinate 304,653,186 of NC_057796.1, forward strand.
TTGTCTCTCTTGTCCTGCTTCAGCCTCGGCGTCGTACAACTCACCGGAGCTGCTCCAACGACGAAACCCTCCATCACAGCGGAGCAGTACCTCGGGCTCCATCTCCAGACGCCTAAGATCCAAGTCAGCCGGAGCATCCTCACCGGCCAACCCAATCACGCTGAGATCGACATGGCTTCGCCAAAGAGGTTGTACACTTGTTGCATCTCTTTTTTACTCTACATGTTATATATATTGTCCACTGAGCACTCGTAGTAACGGGAAATACGATTGTTTTATCCTACTATATGACAAGCAGTGAGGTACCAGGCAACTTAGCTATCCGTGATGGACTCTCTTGAACGCCATCATTATTTATCTCTGCGCGTTTGAGCTATGCATTTGTCGATGGGTCTGGGAGTTGAGCTAGTATGGCAGTGGCATGGGTCCAAAGTAATAGAAGTAGCACAAAAACATTTTTTAGTGTAGGATTTTCCTTGCTCAAGCCTGCCTACTAGAATCGCCAGTGCTTGAAAGGAAAAGTGAATGAAAACATCGGAATTGGAAAGTTTCCTATGGTACTACTTTTCATGAATTTGGTGCAAAGGAATGGAGCAAAGGAAAACTGTAGGATTTGTTCCTTTAGTGTCTCCTTGAAAGAAAAACCATAGGAATTCTAATTTCCACTTCTCCTTTTCATATTCCTATTCATCACGCACAAGACTAAGAGATAGTACCATAATAGAATTATAACCGTACATTTTCTTGTGGTTTGACTTAATCTCACCATGCTTTTTTGCATCCTGTGATCTTCCAATTGTTGTGAATCAAACACCCAGATTGGCAGAAATCCTGTGTTTTTAAATTCTCTGTTTTGCACGTGCATTCCTATCCTATTCCTGTCTATTTCCTATCCCTGCATTGTTAGAATCCTCAAATTCAAACAAGCCCTTACTCAATTACTTCTGTTACAGATATGTGTCAAAGAAAACCTTGTGTGGTTTGTCCTGCTCCTGCGGTGCTGTGTTCCACCCCAGCTCAGCTGCTCCAACGATGGAAGGGTTCACCACAGCAGGGATCCGCTCTCCAGACTGTCTTTCGCAGCCTCAGATCTTCTTCTCCGCCGCCGGCAGCCACGGCAACTGCATTACCATCATTGTCACAGCCCCAGATCAACCCTTGCTTGATTTTTCTTGCATCCATCATCATGTTTAAATTCAAATGAAATTTGAATTGGGGAATTTTCAAAGCCCCAGAAACCTTTTAAAAATGATCAACATTAAAATCTTCTCAAAGAAGCCCAAGAAAATGTTCCTGTTAAACCTTGAAAAATATTGGCAAGAATAAAATTCAAACCAATATTTTTGGAATCACAGAAATATTTATTTTGGGCCTTTTTGAATTAAATCAATGACATATTTGGGTTGGATTTATTTCTGTTTCATAAGAAATAAAGTTCATATATTTTTGTGAGTTGCCTGTGACCTTGGACTAGTTTCTGAGCTCACATAACAATTTACAGAAAGTTTAGAAAATGATTTGATGTTTTAAATCAAGTCAAAACAAATAGCAGAAAAATTAGAAAAGAGAAATAAAAGTCAGGGAGGAGGGAAAATTTACCTGGCCTCACCTGTGCGGCCCAGGAGCTGGCCCAGCCCAGCTGGCCGATGCCAGTCACCTCCCACCTCGCGCCAGAAGGACGCGAGGCGTGTGTTCGCCGCACGCCGGCACGTGCCCGCGCCACCTCCTGCTTCCCGCCGCTTCCCGACGCGGCTGTGAACGCCACGCACCTCCCCTCGACCCCCTCGCTTCTCTCCCTCACTCTCTGCTCTCCTCCTCCCCTCTGTCTCTCTCCCCGCAGCACCACCGAACGGAGCCGTCGCCACCGTCGCCGTTGCCGTGGCCACCGAGCCCCCCTCGCCTAGCTAGGATATCCAGCAGCACCGCCATTGTCTCCTACGTCTCCTCGACGAAGGAAGCAAGCCCCGACGCCCGGAAGCGTCGCCATCGAGCTCGTCCCCGCCGCCTCTGGCCGGAGATCGCCGGTGTCGATTCGCCACGACCAGAGCATCCCCGAGGCCGCTGACCTGCCCTGTCGCATCACTGTGAGCCCCTGAACCGTTTCCCCCTACTCCCGTGCTCGATTTTGAGCTCTAGCTAGACCAGCCACCATGCCCGAAGCTCACCACCGCCGGCCATGGCACCGCCGTAGCTAGAGCGCATCCACGACGCATTCGAGCCCACCCCCGTGCTCAGCAAGTCCGCAGGGCTCCGTAGCAACCCGCAGCTCGTCCTCCCGTGCACCAAAACGCCATGTCCGAGCGTGCCCGTACTCCGGCCGCCGCGGAAGTGCTCGCCGCCGTCACCTCCGGCCATCCTAGCTGCTACTGCTACCACCACTAGATGCGCGGGAGCGCCAGCAATCCGTAAGAGCAAACCCTGCCTCAAACCGTGGGCTATAGCGAGATCCCGACGATCTCCGTCGCGCGAAATGGTCGTCGCCGGCGAAACTCCGGTGACTGATGACGTGGCTCGTCATTAGCCACTAATGACCCAGCTAAAACACCCCTAGAGCCACTGCCATGTGGGCCCAGGCCCTAATTAACTTAGATTAGCACTAAGTAATTTGGTTAGTTAGCTGAGTCACTGACCAGTGGGCTCCACTGGTCAGGTTTGACCTGGACCAGCCGCTGTTGACCAGCTGACGTCACAGTGACGCAGTGCTGACGCAATAACTCATTTTCTGGATTTATTATTATTCAGAAAATTCCAGAAAATAGTATAAACTTCTAAAAATCATATAAAATCAACCGTAGCTCAGAATGAAATAATTTATATATGAAAAATGATCAGAAAAATGCAATCTATCCATCTGTATCATTTTCATGCATGTCAAACTAAGTTATACCTGCTGTATAGGGGAAAACACGATAATGACATTATAAATGCTAAATATGGAGTTTGCATATGAACCCTTAGTTCATATGGACCTCATTTAAACTGATGCTAGATGCATTAGTGTAAATCATAACATTCTTGACATGTCATGACCATGCATCATATTGTCGCATTGCATTGATTGTGTCCTTCTCTGTTTGCCGGTAACCATCCCCTCTCAGTAGCCGATGCTCCGATGACGTGATCGATGACACCGATGAAGAACTATAATATCTTCAGAAGTGCCAGGCAAGCAAAAAACCCCCTTGTCCATTCCGATACAAACCCACTCTCTCGCTCCTGCTCTCTACTGCATTAGGACAACAACGATTCATCTGTTACTTGTTGCGGTAGTTGAACCCCCTTATCCTCTGCATGACCTGTCATTGCCACAGTAAATAGATGAAACCCACTAGCATGAGTAGGAGTTGTTTGAGACCTGATGTGCCTACTCATTCATGCTTGTTTGTCGTGCCTGCTATTGCTTAGAGTTGTGTCAGGTCTGATTCGTCAGGGATGAGTTGGAATGGTGTTGAACATGTCCTACTGTGTGTGAGCTAAGTGTGTGAACACGATTTGGTAAAGGTAGCGGTGAGAGGCCATGTAGGAGTACATGGTGGGTTGTCTCATTGAAGCCGTCCTCAGGAACTGAGTTCTGTGTTTGTGATCCATGATACAGTTACTACCACACATTGGGCCTGAAACCAATGGACCCTCTCGGCTTCTTAATCACCCTTGTCCTCTGTCCAGGAGTTGCAAGTAGTTTCTGGTGTTTGTAGTATGCTGGAGGCCGTGGACAGCGCTGATCGAGGGGTGGGCTGTGATGCGGTAGGAACGTGGCACGGTGTACCGGGCGCCCGTTTGGTGTCTCGGGAACCCTGCACACATCGTTCGGGGCCGTATGTGGAAACCTCGGCCGGACTCCCTGCGGATGGAACCTGAATAGGCGATAAACCTGGACTAGAGACTTGAGTGTTTAGGTAGGCTGTGGCCGACTCCCTCGCCAGGCTTCCGCTTGAAGGTTGCCGAGGTACACGACGTGTACATGGTGGTAAGTGGCGAGAGCGTGTGTGACGAGGTACACCCCTGCAGGGTTAATATGATCTATTCGAATAGCCGTGTCCGCGGTAAAGGACTTCTGGGTTGCCTATAACAGTTCATAGACAAGTGAAAGTGGATACTCTGAAATACGCAAGATAAGCGTGAGTGCTATGGATGGCGTTCTCGTAGGGAGACGGGAGCGGATCCATAGTGGTGTATTGATATGGTGAATATGTGGACTCGTGTGCGCTACCTCAAAAGAGTTACTTGTGATTGTAGCCTAGGATAGCCACCGAGTCAAAGCTGGCTTGCTGCAGTTAAACTCCACCACCCCCTTTTGGTACCGATGCATATGTAGATGGTTCTGATGTAAGTCTTGCTGGGTACATTTGTACTCACGTTTGCTTATTTTATGTTTTGCAGAGAGACGTCAGTCTCGCTAGTAGTTCCGTGTGGACTTCGACGTTTAGCTTGTTACCTCAGCTACGATCTTGTGCCCTCGGCAGGATCTGGTAGATAGTCAGGCTTCGCAGCCTTTTTCTTTTGTAGATGTCTGTACTCAGACATGTTAAGCTTCCGCATGTGTTTGACTTGTATGCTCCGAATGTTGGGTCATGAGACCCATGTTTGTAATATCTGGCTCTTCGGAGCCTAATGAATAAATACTCTGAGTCGTAGAGTCTTGTTGTGATGCCATGTTGTATTTACACATATCGAGCATACTGTGTGTATGATTGAAATGCTTGGTATGTGTGGGGTCCGACAATCTAGTTGTCTATCCTTGGCAGCCTCTCTTATGGGGAAATGTAGTCTAGTGCCTCCTTGAACCATAGTAGTCCGCTACAGCCCGGTTCACTGGAGTCCTGCTAGCCCAGCACTACTGCTCTAGACACTTGACTGGCCGGCATGTGTTTCATATCGTTCCTGTGTCTGTCCCTTCAGGGAAATGTCACGTGGTGACATCCGGAGTCCTGCCTAGCCTGCTACAGCCCGGGTTCCCGGAGTCGTGTTAGCCCAGTGCTACAGCCCGGATTCACACGCTGCTGACCGACACGTTCGATGTTGATTCATGTATGCCTGTCCCCATACGTTAGTGCCGCTTTGGGTTCACGACTAGCCATGTCGGCCCGGGTTCTCTGTCATATGGATGCTAGCGACATTGTCATATACGTGAGCCAAAAGGCGCAAACGGTCCCGAGCCATGGTAAGGCGACACCCGTGGGAGTACCGTGCGTGAGGCCGCAAAGTGATATGAGGTGTTACAGGCTAGATCGGTGTGACTTAGAATCAGGGTCCTGATAGCGTTGGTATCAGAGCCTGACTGCCTGTAGGATTACCAAGCCAAACTGGTCGAAGTTGAGTCTAGAAATGCTTTAGCTATATAAGGGAATTGATTGTGGAAGGGAACGTAAGGCTCTTTTTACTCCTTTAACTTATGCCCTTCTGATCTGAGTCACCCTCCTCTCTTCTACGGGGATTAAGAACTAGGCTTCTCATCTTTCTATCAGGATCACGTGTTACTAATCCGTAGACTCGTAGGATTGTTGGTCTGAAGCCTCAATTCAGTTTCTACTACTTCCATGTGTTGACAGTTGGTCTCGGAATCTTGATATTGTGATGTTAAGTGGTTATGCCACCATCTTGTAGGATGTCTCAATTCTTTTGAGCATTTACAGCCGTTATGCTGTCCGAGTCATCCCAGGCTTCTAAATAATCTGATGCATTTGCAAATCCCTTCTTTCCGTTCCCGATGTTCCTTGGGCCAGATTAATCACACTAACCAGTGTGTTGAGGTACTCCGTTACCTCGTCATATATATTGGAGCTATTATTATGACCTCAGTCGTCTTAGAGAACCACTTAGTAATCTAGCAATGCTTTGCATTCCCAGTGTGCGGATTCTGGCCATCATTCTTGAAAGCGTCCCGTGATGCCACTTAGTTAGTAGGCATTCTATTCCCGGGTTTCCGAACTCGAGATTCACCCTACTTACTTCATGTTGATAGTGTTGCTAGTTCCTTTAGGATAATAGTAACCTTTGTGATAGTCTTCGAGGTCCGTGGTATGTCGTTCTTCCAAATACCATGAACCATTCTTGGCAGGAGTTCTTTTGAACCAAAAGATCACAACCAGGGCGCTCTTGAGGAGTACCCCATTCATATTGTGACTCTGCCAGTCCTTCCTCCTCTGCATGGGTTATCCGGAAGAAATATGTTGAATTTGTTCGACATACTAATCCATGCATCCACAACTCAGAAAAACATATGTTCCTTTGGGTTGTCCCTCTTTACTTATTTTCTGGCCCTCGTCTATCAATTGATAGTCAGGAGTAATTGTGCATTTGTGTTATCGATGCTTATTATTCTTGTGGTCCATCAAGCCGTTCTATTCAGAATGACTAGGGTAAACGAACTCCAGTACCTCGTCCATCTCTGGGATTGGGTCAAAGTAGTTGTATTCCACAGATCAAATGCCAATCCAGTTTTTGTTCTGTTCTACCTTGGAGTGTTACCATCTTTATGTCAAGAGTGTCATGAGAATTGCACCACCTCTTATGAATTCTTGATTTAGTGATACTCCTCGCCATCATCGTTCATTCCTCGGTCTCCGTGTTATTATAACCGGAATACCGACAAGCGAACTGTGATGTGTGAAATCAATACTCCTAGCAACTCCGTAGCTTGGTAGTTAGTGGACAATATTCTCATTCTTAGCATGTTCGTTATTGAATCATCATCCTAAGATGGATCGTGCTACCTAGTCCATTTTTCCTGGTGCACCTTTCGATCAAGAGTTAAGATTGTGTCAATCCTTGCCTAATTGATCATATCGTCCTGCCCTTAAAAGCAAGATTGTTCTCGAGCTTAGTAACATACCGGGGGATCGTGATTTTCCGAATATCTTCTCGGAAGTATCACTAGGTCGTCACCTGGCCGCTATGTTGAGTTGCGAGCAAGTTGGTTTTCTGTAACCACCCCTTCTCCAAGAATCCGTGTCGGATACCCCTGAGCTAGTTGGTTAAGCCAAACAACAACTTGGAGAGTTGGAAGATAAAAGCTTGCCAGCTTAGCTCATTTCAAGGGATATATCTGCGTGTGTTGAAGATAGATGATATCTTCATCGATTGGTCCCTGTGATCAGTTGTTGGACCTATTGTCGTATCAAGACTTTGATTTGAGTATGGGCTATCATCAAATCAAATCAGGACCAACGATGTTCATAATGTTGTCTTACTCGTGGTTGATCCCTCGAGCATACACCATTATATCTTTTGGGTCTGACCAATGCTATCACTTGTTCACATAATTATGGAATTCCATCTCCATGGAAACCTGGATGCATTGTTGTTGAGCCCATCAGCAGCACTGCTACCTTCTCCACGACTCGTGTTGAACATCCAGCTAGTATTGGAAACTTTATAAGCATTATCTTCGTGTTCCGTTCATGAAGCATATGTTGGATGAAAGAAGTGACTTACTCTAATTCATGTGCATTAGATGCAAGTTGCCGCCGTGAATTCGAGAAAGTTTGTTTTGCTTCCTCTGGAATCATCCCAAGTCAGTCATGCATATGTGCGAAGTATACCGTGGTTTGGAGACTTGCAACCTTCATTCTATATGTATCCTTAGCACACCAAGCCACTAACTGACTTGTTCAAGGAGAAGGAGTTCCTTCATAAGAGCTAATCCGGACTTATGAAAGAACTTCGATATCCTCGTCGATGGTTCCCAACCAGAACTCGGTAGTGTTTCATTGTAAGACTACCATGTGGGCATGCTTGTCTGGGACAACGTGTTCACATGTTTGCAGCAGAACCAACTCATGTTTTGGAGCTTACTACCGTAGTCCATCTCCCGAGAATCTTGCAACGTCTTCTCGTCGATTTGTGTTGCAAACCTTAATTTTCTTTCTAGACTTGATGAGTCTGGAATATACTGACACCAACCAGATCTGAATCTCGAGCAGATATGATGGTTGGAACATTTTCCAAGAATTATAATATTGGTCTCTCGATAACCGGTAAAGTGGATGTCGTGGCCAACACACCCAGCCGGAAGACCTATTATTGTAGTATCTTGATTAAGTAAGTTGGCCACCTCCCCATAAGGATTCCGTAGGATTTACTCCCGCAGTTATTCCTTATGGATTCCTGCGCACCCGAAGTCCGACCTACTACTTGATGCTCAAGATACCAAACCACATCTAATGGGTTACGCTAGAACATCAAGGAGAACATTAGAAGCGGAGTGCTAAATGTCTCTCGGTCGATCATCCAGATTTTGCTTCCTTGGCCTCGCTAAGGTGAAATCTGAGAAGGTGTTATCTTCCTTTGCATCTGCATCGTCCATCACTATTCATCATGGTGGTATGTTGTGTTGCCAGGATCCTCGGCACGGATGTTGGTAGAACCTTGATGAATATGGAAATGCTCAAGTTCTTGAGAGCACGCGCAAGCACTAGGATTTATCGTCGGCATTAACTGGGATCCGCTCTCAGTTTCTTCGATTAGGCCATAACCATTCAAGCTGTGGAATCACTCTCGACTGTTAAGTTATTTCCCAGCTACCAGAATCATTCCCAGAAATAGCATTTTGTTCCCAGCTTGCACCATCATTGTGCCGTCCTACTATGGACTACCCTTCTCAGTAATTACTAATCACGAACATCTTCAAGTGGTCTTACCATGAGTCCCATTCATTTCCGATGATATATAAAAAAAAGTCATCCATTGCGTTGTCTTCAACAAGGCAGTCCACGTCATCCATCCTAGTCCGAGTATGCCATTTCTTCGAGCTCTTTCAAACGATCAATTGTAAATTGCCCTAAGCTGGTATGAAGAGTTTCAATGATCTTTGTATCAAAAGTAATTCTTTTTGCCGCTTAAGGGAATAACTTTACGAGTCACCTTCCCCAAGGTGCCCCGTTATGGAATCATGGCAATCTTTCCTCGCTACTTTGAAACCCTCGTCAAATTGTTTCTTACCGCCCCTCCTGGTGCATGTTTTGCCTCTCAGCTCGAGAGATGTTTCAATGCCTCCCTCCATGAGTTGATCCAGAGTTGTTCGATATTCGAGAAGATCGATCCTTCTAGAGTTTTCCCTTTCCTCTTGTTGTCTTGTCGGTTGGAGTTCTCAGAGCAAGACATCGAGACAAAGATGGTGATCGAATCAACGTTCTTATGAAGTGCAACTTGGATCGTGAAGATCATGTTAGCTCGTACCCCTCTGTCTTCTTTACCTCACGTCTTGAATCTCGGGACGAGATTCTTGTTTAGTGGGGGTGAGCTGTCACAGCCCCAGATCAACCCTTGCTTGATTTTTCTTGCATCCATGCATCATGTTTAAATTCAAATGAAATTTGAATTGGGGAATTTTCAAAGCCCCAGAAACCTTTTAAAAATGATCAACATTAAAATCTTCTCAAAGAAGCCCAAGAAAATGTTCCTGTTAAACCTTGAAAAATATTGGCAAGAATAAAATTCAAACCAATATTTTTGGAATCGCAGAAATATTTATTTTGGGCCTTTTTGAATTAAATCAATGACATATTTGGGTTGGATTTATTTCTGTTTCATAAGAAATAAAGTTCATATATTTTTGTGAGTTGCCTGTGACCTTGGACTAGTTTCTGAGCTCACATAACAATTTACAGAAAGTTTAGAAAATGATTTGATGTTTTAAATCAAGTCAAAACAAATAGCAGAAAAATTAGAAAAGAGAAATAAAAGTCTGGGAGGAGGGAAAATTTACCTGGCCTCACCTGTGCGGCCCAGGAGCCGGCCCAGCCCAGCTGGCCGATGCCAGTCACCTCCCACCTCGCGCGAGAAGGACGCGAGGCGTGTGTTCGCCGCACGCCGGCACGCGCCCGCGCCACCTCCTGCTTCCCGCCGCTTCCCGACGCGGCTGTGAACGCCACGCACCTCCCCTCGACCCCCTCGCTTCTCTCCCTCACTCTCTGCTCTCCTCCTCCCCTCTGTCTCTCCCCCCGCAGCACCACCAAACGGAGCCGTCGCCACCGTCGCCGTTGTCGTGGCCACCGAGCCCCCCTCGCCTAGCTAGGATATCCAGCAGCACCGCCATTGTCTCCTACGTCTCCTCAACGAAGGAAGCAAGCCCCGACGCCCGGAAGCGTCGCCATCGAGCTCACCCCCACCGCCTCTGGCCGGAGATCGCCGGTGTCGATTTGCCACGACCAGAGCGTCCCCGAGGCCGCTGACCTGCCCTGTCGCATCACTGTGAGCCCCTGAACCGTTTCCCCCTACTCCCGTGCTCGATTTCGAGCTCTAGCTAGACCAGCCACCGTGCCCGAAGCTCACCGCCGCTGGCCATGGCACCGCCGTAGCTAGAGCGCATCCACGACGCATTCGAGCCCACCCCCGTGCTCAGCGAGTCCGCAGGGCTCCGTAGCAACCCGCAGCTCGTCCTCCCGTGCACCAAAACGCCGTGTCCGAGCGTGCCCGTACTCCGGCCGCCGCGGAAGTGCTCGCCGCCGTCACCTCCGGCCATCCCAGCTGCTGCTACCACCACTAGATGCGCGGGAGCGCCAGCAATCCGTAGGAGCAAACCCCGCCTCAAACCGTGGGCTATAGCGAGATCCCGACGATCTCCGTCGCGCGAAATGGTCGTCGCCGGTGAAACTCCGGCGACTGATGACGTGGCTCATCATTAGCCACTAATGACCCAGCTAAAACACCCCTAGAGCCACTGCCATGTGGGCCCAGGCCCTAATTAACTTAGATTAGCACTAAGTAATTTGGTTAGTTAGCTGAGTCACTGACCAGTGGGCTCCACTGGTCAGGTTTGACCTGGACCAGCCGCTGTTGACCAGCTGACGTCACAGTGACGCAGTGCTGACGCAATAACTCATTTTCTGGATTTATTATTATTCAGAAAATTCCAGAAAATAGTATAAACTTCTAAAAATCATATAAAATCAACCGTAGCTCAGAATGAAATAATTTATATATGAAAAATTATCAGAAAAATGCAATCTATCCATCTGTATCATTTTCATGCATGTAAAACTAAGTTATACCTGCTGTATAGGGGAAAACATGATAATGACATTATAAATGCTAAATATGGAGTTTGCATATGAACCCTTAGTTCATATGGACCTCATTTAAACTGTTGCTAGATGCATTAGTGTAAATCATAACATTCTTGACATGTCATGACCATGCATCATATTGTCGCATTGCATTGATTGTGTCCTTCTCTGTTTGCCGGTAACCATCCCCTCTCAGTAGCCGATGCTCCGATGACGTGATCGATGACACCGATGAAGAACTATAATATCTTCAGAAGTGCCAGGCAAGCAAAAAACCCCCTTGTCCATTCCGATACAAACCCACTCTCTCGCTCCTGCTCTCTACTGCATTAGGACAACAACGATTCATCTGTTACTTGTTGCGGTAGTTGAACCCCCTTATCCTCTGCATGACCTGTCATTGCCACAGTAAATAGATGAAACCCACTAGCATGAGTAGGAGTTGTTTGAGCCCTGATGTGCCTACTCATTCATGCTTGTTTGTCGTGCCTGCTATTGCTTAGAGTTGTGTCAGGTCTGATTCGTCAGGGATGAGTTGGAATGGTGTTGAACATGTCCTACTGTGTGTGAGCTAAGTGTGTGAACACGATTTGGTAAAGGTAGCGGTGAGAGGCCATGTAGGAGTACATGGTGGGTTGTCTCATTGAAGCCGTCCTCAGGAACTGAGTTCTGTGTTTGTGATCCATGATACAGTTACTACCACACATTGGGCCTGAAACCAATGGACCCTCTCGGCTTCTTAATCACCCTTGTCCTCTGTCCAGGAGTTGCAAGTAGTTTCTGGTGTTTGTAGTATGCTGGAGGCCGTGGACAGCGCTGACCGAGGGGTGGGCTGTGATGCGGTAGGCACGTGGCACGGTGTACCGGGCGCCCGTTGGGTGTCTCGGGAACCCTGCACAAATCGTTCGGGGCCGTATGTGGAAACCTCGGCCGGACTCCCTGCGGATGGAACCTGAATAGGCGATAAACCTGGACTAGAGACTTGAGTGTTTAGGTAGGCTGTGGCCGACTCCCTCGCCAGGCTTCCGCTTGAAGGTTGCCGAGGTACACGACGTATACATGGTGGTAAGTGGCGAGAGCGTGTGTGACGAAGTACACCCCTGCAGGGTTAATATGATCTATTCGAATAGCCGTGTCCGCGGTAAAGGACTTCTGGGTTGCCTATAACAGTTCATAGACAAGTGAAAGTGGATACTCTGAAATACGCAAGATAAGCGTGAGTGCTATGGATGGCGTTCTCGTAGGGAGCCGGGAGCGGATCCATAGTGGTGTATTGATATGGTGAATATGTGGACTCGTGTGCGCCACCTCAAAAGAGTTACTTGCGATTGTAGCCTAGGATAGCCACCGAGTCAAAGCTGGCTTGCTGCAGTTAAACTCCACCACCCCCTTTTGGTACCGATGCATATGTAGATGGTTCTGATGTAAGTCTTGCTGGGTACATTTGTACTCACGTTTGCTTATTTTATGTTTTGCAGAGAGACGTCAGTCTCGCTAGTAGTTCCGTGTGGACTTCGACGTTTAGCTTGTTACCTCAGCTACGATCTTGTGCCCTCGGCAGGATCTGGTAGATAGTCAGGCTTCGCAGCCTTTTTCTTTTGTAGATGTCTGTACTCAGACATGTTAAGCTTCCGCATGTGTTTGACTTGTATGCTCTGAATGTTGGGTCATGAGACCCATGTTTGTAATATCTGGCTCTTCGGAGCCTAATGAATAAATACTCTGAATCGTAGAGTCTTGTTGTGATGCCATGTTGTATTTGCACATATTGAGCATATTGTGTGTATGATTGAAATGCTTGGTATGTGTGGGGTCCGACAATCTAGTTGTCTATCCTTGGCAGCCTCTCTTATGGGGAAATGTAGTCTAGTGCCTCCTTGAGCCATAGTAGTCCGCTACAGCCCGGTTCACCGGAGTCCTGCTAGCCTAGCACTACTGCTCTGGACACTTGACTGGCCGGCATGTGTTTCATATCGTTCATGTGTCTGTCCCTTCGGGGAAATGTCACGCGGTGACATCCGGAGTCCTGCCTAGCCTGCTACAGCCCGGGTTCCCGGAGTCCTGTTAGCCCAGTGCTACAGCCCGGATTCACACGCTGCTGACCGACACGTTCGATGTTGATTCATGTATGCCTGTCCCCATATGTTAGTGCCGCTTTGGGTTCACGACTAGCCATGTCGGCCCGGGTTCTCTGTCATATGGATGCTAGCGACATTGTCATATACGTGAGCCAAAAGGCGCAAACGGTTTCCGAGCCATGGTAAGGCGACACCCGTGGGAGTACCGTGCGTGAGGCCGCAAAGTGATATGAGGTGTTACAGGCTAGATCGGTGTGACTTAGAATCGGGGTCCTAACAATCATCAACTGAGCAGATGACCTTGAGGACTACACGGGTCCGCAAGAGAGGTCGCACTCTTCCGTGTCTGCTTACGTTATGCGTCGCTTAATATGATGACATGCTACATTATCGTCGTGTTCACCTATTAGGCTCTGAGTTAGGTCCAAACTAATGCTGAAACTTGAGTTTTTAAATGGTTGTGGGGTACATATTGGGGCAGCAAATCAGTACTATCTGTCTACTATCTGGTTAATCTCCGGTGTCTACTATGAGTTTCATGTTGGGTGCAAACAAACATTAAAGGAGCCATTATCTGTATTTTTTAACTAAAGCTATTATCTGCCTGCTATCATTGGTTTTGGGTCTATCCACAGTTTGCTACCATCACTCTGGATTTGTGCATGCACTCCTTACATAATCTCACTATGTTTTATTCCTATGCATGCCAATTATTGTACACAATGGAACTGATCATGTAGAGCAAAAGAGACGAGCCTTGCGTGGCAATAAAATTTCATGCAGACGTCGTTCCATGGTGGGCGCAAAGGCAGCCCCCCTCCACCTATTTCGGATCGTAATCAAGAGGAAGATAACTGTTCTGAGGGGGATTCAGAAGGAGAAGACCACTCCTATTTACCCCATGAGGTCTTCGCTCTAACTTGGCATGCTGATGTTGGTAATATCATGCATATGGTGCCTTGCATTGCTTACTGTATACATTAAAGATGTCATCTGCTTAGTTTAGACATGCTTTGTGTCAATGCCATATGTTTAGTTTCTTTATCGTATATGTGAATCATGCAATGCCATCTTGTCTAGCCAGGCATCATATATGTGAATTTTGCAATGCCACCCTGGTTAGCCAGTCATCTTATATGTGAATTATATCATGCCATCATTTTTTTATTACGTGTTAAATTTGTCAACAATTTTACTACATTCAATTACTCTTCCTGTGCATCAGCCATTCGGCACGGTCATGGAAAAATCTGGAGTGGAAACAAGGTCTTCAGAGCAGACAATGCTATCTGACAAAGCGCATGTCTTGCTAGTTACCGATAGCTCCTCAGAGGAGGATTCAGACACAGATGACCAGTCATATCCCCCCCCCCCGAGGTGCATGCCCTAACTTGGCAGGGTTATGTTGCTCATATCGTGCGTATGGTATCTTGCATTGCTATGTCATTTTCTTAGTTTAGACATGCTTTGTGTGAATGCCACCTGTTTAGTGTCTAATTACCATATATGTGAATTATGCAATGCCATCTTGTTGCAAGACATTATATATGTGAATTATGCAATGTTATCTTGTTGCAAGGCATTATGTATGTGAATTATGCAATGCCATGCTGTTTAGGCAAGCGTCATATATGTGAATTATATCATGCCGTCCTTTTTTTGTATTTCTCATTACTTTTGTCGACAATGTTTGTATATTCAACTGCTCTTCCTGTGCATCCGCCATTTGAATTAGTGATGGAGAAATCTGGAGTGAAAACAAGGTCTTCAGAGCAGACAATGCTACCTGCTGAAGCAGATATCTTGCTGGTTACAGATAGCACTTCAGAGGAGGATTCAGAGGCAGATGACCAGTCCTATTATCCCCCTGAGGTGTATGCTCAAACTTGGCAGGGTTATATTACTCATATAATGCATATGTTGTATTGCAATGCTTAGTTTTTACATCATATACACAATATTGAATGCCATCTCCTTAGTTGACACATCATATATGCGATTGCCCTCTGCTCACTTCCTTAGTATATAAATCATATATTTGAATTATGTCATGCCATGATGTTTACATAGACAGCATGTATCTGAATTATGGCATGCCAACCCATTTTCTAAAGACATAATATAGTTATATCATCTCATCCTGTTTACATAGTCATCATATTTTAAATTATGTCATTCTATCCGTGAATTATTATCATGCCATCATGTTTCCATCGACGGCATGTTTGTGATTTATGGCATGCCAACCACTTTAATAGACACATCGTATAGTTATATCATGTCATCCTGTTTACATAGTCATCATATTTTGAAGTATGTCATTCTATCCTGTTTAGTTAGCCATCATACATGTGAAATTGTGTCATGCTATCCTGTTTAATTAGCCATCATATATGTGAAATTATGTCCTGCTATTCTGTTTGCTTAGACAACATAAATGTGAATTATTTCATGCCCTATTTTCTTCCCTACTATCCATTGCACTTGTCTATCTTAGAATGGCTGTACATTCAATTAATTTTCTTATTTATCAGCCATTTCAATTGGAGGGAGTGATGGCAGTATCTGTGGAGTAAAAACACGGTCTTCAGAAAAGATCGTGCTACCTGTTGATGCAGATAGAACCACGGTTGTACTTGCCCAAGAACCAGCCCCACCACACATAACCCACACTCATGCAGATTGTACCCCTACCCAGTTGGACAGAGAACCAGCTACACCCCTTCTAACCCCAACCCCAGCAGATAGACACCTAGTTCCCGTTGACACAGCACCGTCTCCACCACAGAGCACCCAAACACGAGCAGTTAGTAAGGCAACTGCAGTGCCCAAATCACGAGGACCACCACTCCGAACCCGAAGTCAACGCTTAAAGCAGAAGAAGAATTGTTCTCAGGTCAGGTTCCGTAGCTATGGTTCATACTACTTTGCTCTTGCACCACTTTATTTACTGATACCAACTAATTTCAAATTTGAAGGATGCAATTGAAACTCCAATGGCGCAACAGGTATGTTTTAAACCTGTTTCTTCACGTGTTTGGCTGTTTGCTGTTGTAACTTGCTCTATGTTGATTTCAGTTTCAATTGAATAAACAGTTATGTTCTCATGCCATGCACATTACAAGTGTTGTTATTGCTGTGTAGTTTCCCACACTTATATTCTGTCTATGCTGCTTTGTCTTAAATAGATATGATTCGAACTGTATCTATCTTGATTTGGCAACATAAACTAGAATGATATAGACCATACAGTGACCATACTACATAGATATATGTTTGTTTCATGTTGTTATCCTGTCCACCTTACTACTCAGCTGGTTTACCAAAATGAGTTTCATATACTACATTGTAAACCTGAGATGTGTTTGTTTGTTTCTCTTTTAGAACACTGTTGGTCTCCAAGAAAGCTGATAAAAACTATATTGAAGACACTGAGACAACCCCAAAGTCCTGTCTTGATGTAGTGTTCGAGTTACTGGCTACCACTGCTGGCACCAGCTCTTCGAACTCGTTGCTTGAATCAGTTCGGCTTCTTGAGTCTCAACTTCAAGTTGAAAGACATCGATCAGATGTTATGCGACAGGAAGCCGAAGGACTGAGGAAGTCCCTGCAGAACTCAGATGCATACTTTCTAGTGCAACAACAAGCGTTGGAGGACATAAGCGCCAAACAAGAGAAAGTTAATAAGCTTGCTAAGCATCTTGCCAGCATTATGGGTACCCAGGATATTGTTTCTTGAGCTCTTCTAAAGTGGTTTCAGTTCTGGACTTGTTTTACTGCGGCGTTTATATGCTGCTGTGTTCCCTATATTTGCACTGGTGGTGAACTTTTGCCCAGTGGATGTAATATGTGTAATGGCCGTGATAGCCTAGTGTAAGTTGCTTGCTTATTTATTTCCTTGTTGTCTTGTTTATTTGTTTGCTTGTAGTCAGTGCAGTTCTTTTTTTGCGGTTTGCTAGTGGCTGCAATAACCTATTTTTTAAAACTAGGCCACAATAACCATGGGCTAATATTTACTATAGTGACACTGGGCCTCCTACGGGCCGTAGAAATAGTGGGCCTTCTACGGTTCGTATAAACAGTGGGCCTTCTACGGGCCGTAGAAACAGTGGGCCTTCTACGGGACGTAGAAACAATGGGCCTTCTACGGGCCGTATCATCAATGGGCCTTATATGGGACGTATGATCGATTGGCCAAACATGGGCCAAACACACCGCATTCTGGCCGTAAACGGGCTAGAGTTGGAATCGTCCGTTCATGGGCCGACCATAACGGGCCATCGTTAATAGGCCGTATTTGATGACGCTATGAAAACGGCCCAACGTATTAACGGACCACAAACTGGCCGACTGTAACGACGGGCTGAATTTGGCCCACAAGTAGAAAATGACAGTAACGGGCCGTAAGTAAACGAATGCTGGAAAATAGCCCAAGAATAAATGGGCTCTGAGAAGGCCGAAAGATAACATGGGCTGGAAACGGTCCAACGGAATAACGGGCCGTTAATGGGTATAAAGTGATACACTGTTCATTACGGGCCAGTTTCACCACGGGCCGTTAATGGGTGTAAAGTAATACACTGTTCATTACGGGCCAGTTTCAGCACGGGCCGTTAATAGGCCAAGAGTTACATAGGGCCTCATATGGGCCGAAAGACGTCATGGGCCATACATGGGCCAGAAGTGAAAACGAGCTGGAATCATATTGGATGGCCCAGATGACGCTACTGGGCCTAATTCGAATAGGGCGTAACGGGCCTTGGGTTAGCGGGTTGTAAATGGGCTATATGCGAACAGGCCGTTAACAGGCTTTCCATGGGCCGGCCCGCTAGCTTTTGACCAAGTCAAACGGGCCGGCCTTTTCACAGGAATGGGCCACTGTTGGGCCGTGCCACGTGTCGACGTATCATAGGCGCCTTCTGTCCAATGAGTGGATGACATCTATCCCAGCGATGAGCCGACACGTGTTTCCTCCAGCCAATGATGATTTTACACGTGGAAAATCCCCATTGGTCGGGGCTGTTAACGGGTTATCGGATCCAAAACCCGACCCGATAGCTTAACGGCGTTCCGTTACGGTGGATGCCACATGTCGGTCACCCTTGACGAAAGCACTTCTGTGACGCGCGATTTATCGTCATGGAAGTGGACACTTCCGTGATGATAATTTTGGTAATGCCATGGAACACTTCTACGACAGCACAGGTATGCCTATCTTGATTTTGTCATAAATTTGTCATGGATGTACATGCATGACAAAAAACGCGACCTACTGTGACAAACACGTATCATCACGGAAGTGTATTTTTTTTGTAGTGAGGAACATTACATGCATTAGTGTGTTCCTTTTTAATTCTTGCATGAAAAGATTTAATGCACCTCGAAAACTACAAATGAGATGGAGATGAGCCCTTTAAATTGGAAAACAAAAAAGTTGAAATAATCCCTATAAACCGGAAAGGAGGGAGTAATTGTTGGGGAACCTAGTAATTTCAAAAAAAATCCTACGCACACGCAAGATCATGGTGATGCATAGCAACGAGAGGGGAGAGTGTTGTCCACGTACCCTCGTAAACTGAAAGCGAAAGCGTTATGACAACGCGGTTGATGTACTCGTACGTCTTCACGATCGACCAATCCTAGTACCGAACGTACGGCACCTCCGCGATCTGCACACGTTCAGCTCGGTGACGTCCCACGAACTCACGATCCAGTAGAGCTTCGAGGGAGAGTTCCGTCAGCACGACGGCATGATGATGGTGATGATGAAGTTACCGACGCAGGGCTTCGCCTAAGCACCGCTACGATATGACCGAGGTGGATTATGGTGAAGGGGGGCACCGCACACGACTAAGAGATCAATGATCAAGTTGTGTGTCTATGGGGTGCCCCCCTCCCCCATGTATAAAGGAGTGGAGGAAGGGGAGGAGGCCGGCCTCCTAGGCGCGCCCCAAGGGGAGTCCTACTCCCACCGGGAGTAGGATTCCACCCCTTCCAAGAGTAGGAGTAGGAGGGAAGGAAGGAAGAAAGAGAGGGAAGGAAAAAGGGGGGTGCCCCCCTTCCTTGTCCAATTCGGACTAGAGGGGGAGGGGGCGCGCGGCCTGCCCTGGCCGCCCCTTACTCTCTCCACCAAGGCCCATGAGGCCCATTACACTCCCCGGGGGGTTCCGGTAACCCCCCGGTACTCCGGTATTTGTCCAAACTCACTCGGAACCCTTCTGAAGTCCAAACATAGTCATCCAATATATCGATCTTTATGTCTCGACCATTTCGAGACTCCTCATCATGTTCGTGATCATATACATGACTTCGAACTACCTTCGGTACATCGAAACACATAAACTCATATTACCGATCGTCATCGAACGTTAAGCGTGCGGACCCTACGGGTTCGAGAACTATGTAGACATGACCGAGACACGTCTCCGGTCAATAACCAATAGCGGAACCTGGATGCTCATATTGGCTCCCACATATTCTACGAAGATTTTTATCGGTCAAACCGCATAACAACATACGTTGTTCCCTTTGTCATCGGTATGTTACTTTCCTGAGATTCGATCGTCGGTATCTCAATACCTAGTTCAATCTCGTTACCGGCAAGTCTCTTTACTCGTTCCGTAATACATCATCCCGCAACTAACTCATTAGTTGCATTGCCTGCAAGGCATATAGTGATGTGTCATTACCGAGAGGGCCCAGAGATACCTCTCCGACAATCGGGGTGACAAATCCTAATCTTGATCTATGCCAACTCAACAAGTACCATCGAAGACACCTGTAGAGCACCTTTATAATCACCCAGTTACGTTGTGACGTTTGGTAGCACACAAAGTGTTCCTCCGGTATTCGGGAGTTGCATAATCTCATAGTCATAGGAACATGTATAAGTAATGAAGAAAGCAATAGTAATATACTAAACGATCAAATGCTAAGCTAACGGAATGGGTCAAGTCAATCACATCATTCACTAATGATGTGATCCCGTTAATCAAATGACAACTCATGTCTATGGTTAGAAAACATAACCATCTTTGATTCAATGAGCTAGTCAAGTAGAGGTATACTAGTGACACTCTGTTTGTCTATGTATTCACACATGTACTAAGTTTCCGGTTAATACAATTCTAGCATGAATAATAAACATTTATCATGATATAAGGAAATATAAATAACAACTTTATTATTGCCTCTAGGGCATATTTCCTTCAGTCTCCCACTTGCACTAGAGTCAATAATCTGGATTACACAGTAATGATTCTAACGCCCATGGAGTCTTGGTGTTGATCATGTTTTGCTCGTGGGAGAGGCTTAGTCAACAGGTCTGCAACATTCAGACCCGTATGTATTTTGCAAATCTCTATGTCTCCCTCCTTGACTTGATCGCGGATGGAGTTGAAGCATCTCTTGATGTGCTTGGTTCTCTTGTGAAATCTGGATTCCTTTGCCAAGGAAATTGCACCAGTATTGTCACAAAAGATTTTCATTGGACCCGATGCACTAGGTATGACACCTAGATCAAATATGAACTCCTTCATTTGCCGCTTCCGAAGCAGCTACGTACTCCGCTTCACACGTAGATCCCGCCACGACGCTTTGTTTAGAACTGCACCAACTGACAGCTCCACCGTTCAATATAAACACGTATCCGGTTTGTGACTTAGAGTCATCCGGATCAGTGTCAAAGCTTGCATCGACGTAACCATTTACGACGAGCTCTTTTTCACCTCCATAAACGAGAAACATATCCTTAGTCCTTTTCAGGTATTTCAGGATGTTCTTGACCGCTGTCCAGTGATCCACTCCTGGATTAGTTTGGTACCTCCCTGCTAAACTAATAGCAAGGCACACATCAGGTCTGGTACACGGCATTGCATACATGATAGAGCCTATGGCTGAAGCATAGGGAACACCTTTCATTTTCTCTCTATCTTCTGCAGTGGTCGGGCATTGAGTCTGACTCAACTTCACACCTTGTAACACAGGCAAGAACCCTTTCTTTGCTTGATCCATTTTGAACTTCTTCAAAACTTTATCAAGGTATGTGCTTTGTGAAAGTCCAATTAAGCATCTTGATCTACCTCTATAGATCTTGATGCCCAATATATAAGCAGCTTCACCGAGGTCTTTCATTGAAAAACTCTTATTCAAGTATCCTTTTATGCTATCCAGAAATTCTATATCATTTCCAATCAACAATATGTCATCCACATATAATATTAGAAATGCTACAGAGCTCCCACTCACTTTCTTGTAAATACAGGCTTCTCCAAAAGTCTGTATAAAACCATATGCTTTGATCACACTATCAAAACGTTTATTCCAACTCCGAGATGCTTGCACCAGTCCATAGATGGATCGCTGGAGCTTGCACACTTTGTTAGCATCCTTTGGATCGATAAAACCTTCAGGTTGCATCATATACAACTCTTCTTCCAGAAATCCATTCAGGAATGCAGTCTTTACATCCATTTGCCAAATTTCATAATCATAAAATGCGGCAATTGCTAACATGATTCGGACGGACTTAAGCATCGCTACGGGTGAGAAAGTCTCATCGTAGTCAACTCCTTGAACTTGTCGAAAACCTTTCGCAACAAGTCGAGCTTTGTAGACAGTAACATTACCGTCAGCGTCAGTCTTCTTCTTGAAGATCCATTTATTCTCGATGGCTTGCCGATCATCGGGCAAGTCAACCAAAGTCCACACTTTGTTCTCATACATGGATCCCATCTCAGATTTCATGGCCTCAAGCCATTTTGCGGAATCTGGGCTCATCATCGCTTCCTCATAGTTCGTAGGTTCGTCATGGTCAAGTAACATGACCTCCAGAACAGGATTACCGTACCACTCTGGTGCGGATCTTACTCTGGTTGACCTACGAGGTTCGGTAGTAACTTGATCTGAAGTTACATGATCATCATCATTAGCTTCCTCACTAATTGGTGTAGGAGTCACAGGAACTGATTTTGATGAACTACTTTCCAATAAGGGAGCAGGTACTAGTTACCTCATCAAGTTCTACTTTCCTCCCACTCACTTCTTTCGAGAGAAACTCCTTCTCTAGAAAGGATCCATTCTTGGCAACGAATGGTTTGCCTTCGGATCTGTGATAGAAGGTGTACCCAACAGTCTCCTTTGGGTATCCTATGAAGACACATTTCTCCGATTTGGGTTCGAGCTTATCAGGTTGAAGCTTTTTCACATAAGCATCGCAGCCCCAAACTTTAAGAAACGACAACTTTGGTTTCTTGCCAAACCACAGTTCATAAGGTGTCGTCTCAACGGATTTACATGGCGCCCTATTTAACGTGAATTCAGCTGTCTCTAAAGCATAACCCCAAAATGATAGCGGTAAATCAGTAAGAGACATCATAGATCGCACCATATCTAGTAAAGTGCGATTACGACGTTCGGACACACCATTATGCTGTGGTGTTCCGGGTGGCGTGAGTTGCGAAACTATTCCGCATTGTTTCAAATGAAGACCAAACTCGTAACTCAAATATTCTCCTCCACGATCAGATCGTAGAAACTTTATTTTCTTGTTACGATGATTTTCCACTTCACTCTGAAATTCTTTGAACTTTTCAAATGTTTCAGACTTATGTTTCATCAAGTAGATATACCCATGTCTGCTCAAATCATTTGTGAAGGTGAGAAAATAACGATACCCGCCGCGAGCCTCAACATTCATCGGACCACATACATCAGTATGTATGATTTCCAACAAATCTGTTGCTCGCTCCATTGTTCCGGAGAACGGAGTTTTAGTCATCTTGCCCATGAGGCATGGTTCGCAAGTACCAAGTGATTCATAATCAAGTGATTCCAAAAGTCCATCAGAATGGAGTTTCTTCATGCGCTTTACACCAATATGACCTAAACGGCAGTGCCACAAATAAGTTGCACTATCATTATCAACTCTGCATCTTTTGGCTTCAATATTATGAATATGTGTATCACTACTATCAAGATTCAATATAAATAGACCACTCTTCAAGGGTGCATGACCATAAAAGATATTACTCATATAAATAGAACAACCATTATTCTCTGATTTAAATGAATAACCGTCTCGCATCAAACAAGATCCAGATATAATGTTCATGCTCAACGCTGGCACCAAATAACAATTATTCAGGTCTAAAACTAATCCCGAAGGTAGATGTAGAGGTAGCGTGCCGACCGCGATCACATCGACTTTGGAACCATTTCCCACGCGCATCGTCACCTCGTCCTTAGCCAATCTTCGCTTAATCCGTAGTCCCTGTTTCGAGTTGCAAATATTAGCAACAGAACTAGTATCAAATACCCAGGTGCTACTGCGAGCATTAGTAAGGTACACATCAATAACATGTATATCACATATACCTTTGTTCACCTTGCCATCCTTCTTATCCGCCAAATACTTGGGGCAGTTCCGCTTCCCGTGACCAATCCCTTTGCAGCAGAAGCACTCAGTCTCACGCTTAGGTCCAGAATTGGGCTTGTTCACTTGAGCAGCAACTTGCTTGCCGTTCTTCGAAGTTCCCCTTCTTCCCTTTACCCTTTTTCTTGAAACTGGTGGTCTTGTTAACCATCATCAACACTTGATGCTCCTTCTAGATTTCTACCTCCGCAGCCTTTAGCATTGCGAAGAGCTGGGAATTGTCTTATCCATCCCTTGCATGTTATAGTTCATCACGAAGATCTTGTAGCTTGGTGGCAGTGATTGAAGAATTCTGTCAATGACACTATCATCCAGAAGATTAACTCCCAGTTGAATCAAGTGATTGTTATACCCAGACATTTTGAGTATATGCTCACTGACAGAACTGTTCTCCTCCATCTTGCAGCTGTAGAACTTATTGGAGACTTCATATCTCTCAATCCGGGCATTTGCTTGAAATATTAACTTCAACTCCTGGAACATCTCATATGCTCCATGACGTTCAAAATGTCGTTGAAGTCCCGGTTGTAAACCGTAAAGCATGGCACACTGAACTATCGAGTAGTCATCAGCTTTGCCATGTCAGACGTTCATAACATCTGGTGTTGCTCCTGCAGCGGGTTTGACACCTAGCGGTGCTTCCAGGACGTAATTCTTCTGTGCAGCAATGAGGATAATCCTCAAGTTACGGACCCAGTCCGTGTAGTTGCTACCATCATCTTTCAACTTAGCTTTCTCAAGGAACGCATTAAAATTCAACGGAACAACATCACGGGCCATCTATCTACAACAACATAGACATGCAAAATACTATCAGGTACTAAGTTCATGATAAATTAAAGTTCAATTAATCAAATTACTTAAGAACTCCCACTTAGATAGACATCCCTCTAATCATCTAAGTGATCACGTGATCCATATCAACTAAACCTTGTCCGATCATCACGTGAGATGGAGTAGTTTTCAATGGTGAACATCACTATGTTGATCATATCTACTATATGATTCACGCTCGACCTTTCGGTCTCAGTGTTCCGAGGCCATATCTGCATATGCTAGGCTTGTCAAGTTTAACTCGAGTATTCTGCATGTGCAAAACTGGCTTGCACCCGTTGTATGTGAACGCAGAGCTTATCACACCCGATCATCACGTGGTGTCTCGGCACGACGAACTTTCGCAACGGTGCATACTCAGGGAGAACACTTATACCTTGAAATTTAGTGAGAGATCATCTTATAATGCTACCGTCGATCTAAGCAAAATAAGATGCATACAAGATACACATCACATGCAATCAATATAAGTGATATGATATGGCCATCATCATCTTGTGCCTTTGATCTCCATCTCCAAAGCACTGTCATGATCACCATCGTCACTGGCGCGACACCTTGATCTCCATCATAGCATCATTGTCGTCTCGCCAACTATTGCTTCTACGACTATCGCTACCGCTTAGTGATAAAGTAAAGCAATTACATGACGATTGCATTTCATACAATAAAGCGACAACCATATGGCTCCTGCCAGTTGCCGATAACTCTGTTACAAAACATGATCATCTCATACAATAAAATTTAGCATCATGTCTTGACCATATCACATTACAACATGCCCTGCAAAAACAAGTTAGACGTCCTCTACTTTGTTGTTGTAAGTTTTACGTGGCTGCTATGGGCTGAGCAAGAACCGTTCTTACCTACGCATCAAAACCACCATGATATTTCGTCAAGTATATGTTGTTTTAACCTTCAACAAGGACCGGGCGTAGCCACACTCGATTCAACTAAAGTTGGAGAAACTGACACCCGCCAGCCACCTGTGTGTGAAGCACGTCGGTAGAACCAGTCTCGCGTAAGCGTACGCGTAATGTCGGTAAGCAGTATGACTAGTATCGCCCACAACTCACTTGTGTTCTACTCGTGCATATAACATCTACACATAAACCTGGCTCTGATACCACTGTTGGGGAACGTAGTAATTTCAAAAAAATTCCTACGGACACGCAAGATCATGGTGATGCATAGCAACGAGAGGGAAGAGTGTTGTCCATGTACCCTCGTAGACCGAAATTGGAAGCGTTATGACAACACGGTTGATGTACTCGTACGTCTTCACGATCGACCGATCCTAGTACCGAATGTACGGCACCTCCACGATCTACACACGTTCAGCTCGGTGACGTCCCACGAACTCACGATCCAGTAGAGCTTCGAGGGAGAGTTCCGTCAGCACACGGCGTGATGACGCTGATGATGAAGTTACCGACACAGGTCTTCGCCTAAGCACCGCTACGATATGACCTAGGTGGATTATGGTGGAGGGGGGCACCGCACACGGCTAAGAGATCAATGATCAAATTGTGTGTCTATGGGATGCCCCCTCCCCCGTATATAAAGGAGTGGAGGAGGGGGAGGAGGCCGGCCTCCTAGGCGCGCCCCAAGGGGAGTCCTACTCCCACCGGGAGTAGGATTCCACCCCTTCCAAGAGTAGGAGTAGGAGGGAAGGAAGGAAGAGAGAGGGGGAGAAAAAAGCCCCCCCCTTCTTGTCCAATTCGGACTAGAGGGGGAGGGGGCGCGCGGCCTGCCCTGGCCGCCCCTTCCTCTCTCCACCAAGGCCCATGAGGCCCATTACACTCCCCGGGGGGTTCCGGTAACCCCCCAGTACTCCGGTATTCGTCCAAACTCACTCGGAACCCTTCCGAAGTCCAAACATAGTCATCCAATATATCGATCTTTATGTCTCGACCATTTCGAGACTCCTCGTCATGTCCGTGATCATATCCGGGACTGCGAACTACCTTCGGTACATCAAAACACGTAAACTCATATTACCGATCGTCACCGAACGTTAAGCGTGCGGACCCTACGGGTTCGAGAACTATGTAGACATGACCGAGACACGTCTCCGGTCAATAACCAATAGCGGAACCTGGATGCTCATATTGTCTCCCACATATTCTACGAAGATTTTTATCGGTCAAACCGCATAACAACATACGTTGTTTCCTTTGTCATCGGTATGTTACTTGCCCGAGATTCGATCGTCGGTATCTCAATACCTAGTTCAATCTCGTTACCGGCAAGTCTCTTTACTCGTTTCGTAATACATCATCCCGCAACGAACTCATTAGTTGCATTGCTTGCAAGGTTTATAGTGGTGTGTTATTACCGAGAAGACCCGGAGATACCTCTCCGACAATTGGAGTGACAAACCCTAATCTTGCTATGCCAACTCAACAAGTACCATCGGAGACACCTGTAGAGCACCTTTATAATCACCCAGTTACGTTGTGACGTTTGGTAGCACACAAAGTGTTCCTCCGGTATTCGGGAGTTGCATAATCTCATAGTCATAGGAACATGTATAAGTCATGAAGAAAGCAATAGCAATATACTAAACGATCAAATGCTAAGCTAACGGAATGGGTCAAGTCAATCACATCATTCACTAATGATGTGATCCCGTTAATCAAATGACAACTCATGTCTATGGTTAGGAAACATAATCATCTTTGGTTCAATGAGCTAGTCAAGTAGAGGCATACTAGTGACACTCTGTTTGTCTATGTATTCACACATGTACTAAGTTTCCGGTTAATACAATTCTAGCATGAATAATAAACATTTATCATGATATAAGGAAATATAAATAACAACTTTATTATTGCCTCTAAGGCATATTTCCTTCAGTAATCAACATCATTATATGAGTGGCCTTGACGACCTGCCCGGCCACCACCTCGGGAAAAACCACCGCCACTCCACTGGAAGGTCTCCTTCAGGTCCGATGATCCAATCAGCTCGCATATTCTTGAATATGAGTGCTGAAGGAGGATGAAGTCCATTGCCACGTTCCTTATAAATGTGCCCAAACATCCCACATACAACACACCAATTGTACAATCTAACCTCTTCATCATGGCCTCCACCTCGCTCGCTTCCGTGAAGTCTTTTCATACATCGCCTTCCCTAATCCGAAAGATTAGGTCTACCAGGCTCCTGTAGAAACCCTAACGCCCTCCGCCCCCCAAAAGACACCAACTAAGTCCGGGAACAATCCAAGATCGTCCCATGTTCAGTCTAAAATCGCTTCGATTGGTGGAATCAGATGGGAGTGGAAGAATTCACTACGGTGGGAAGGATCGCCGCCGAGAGGAAAAGAGCCCTAACGATAGGGGGAGATAGTGTTGTTTAGGTTTAGATAGAATAGATAGATGTGCCGGTTATCTTGGGATCGCCACTCTCTTCTTGAAGACTTGAAGACATCGTCGTGGTGCTCCTCTCCATGTATGGGATCCGAGTGAAAACCTTAGTCCGTTGGACTCGGCAGCGGCAACGCTTCGCGATGTTCTCCCTCATGAGGGCGTTGTCATGGATCTTAAGTGTTATAGAACGTAGCGTGGCGTTGTACCCAATCCTTCTTGTGCTCTCTTTCGATTGCGTAGTCGTGTGCGTCCTGCCTGATCCAGTTATTTGGGATCGATGTTGTCTATACTTTTTTTGAGGTTTTTTGGGGGACTATACTATGTTTGGGTTTTTTTAGCAAAATATTTTGTTTGGTTTGTTGTGTTGTCGGCCGGAATGAATAAGGCAGACCGAGCTGGTTTTTTTGAGGGTTAAGAGCAACTCTAGCAGACCCCGCAAAAACTTGACCCGCAAAACGCGTTTACAGTTTCACAAAGTTCGCGTTTGCGGGTCGAAAACTAGCGCGGCCGAACAGATACTGTAAAACAAACTGCAAAACTGGAATGAAGAGCTCCTTCTTCCAGTCCGGCCGTTGCCGCCCCTTCCTCCAGCCGGCCACGCCGGCCGCGCCCAACCCCGTCGGCCGCAGGCCATGCCCCGTCGCCCGTCAGCCGCGCCCCATCGTCCATTGGTCGCGCCCCGTCCCTGCCGGTCACGCCCCATCACCGCGTCGGTCGCGCCCAGCCTCGCCGGCCTCGCCCCGTCGCCTCCGTCGTCCGCGTCCAGCCTTCCCGGCCATGCCCCATCGCCTCCGTCGTCCGCGCCTTGCTCTATTGCCAAGCGAGCCGTGCCCCTTTGCCTGCCGCGTCGGGAGGATTCCGGCGGCCAGGCTAAGGTCATGGGAGGCCACGACGACGTCGAGCTCGTCCAATTCGAACCGGCGGCGAGCGACTGCGGCGTCTAGCGGCCTTTTTCGATGTGCGGTGATGAATTCCGGCGAGTTTAGGGCGGATTCCGGCAAACTCCGCGGCGGCGTGTTTGCTCCGACGAGGTTTGACCGGTATACGGGGCCCCCTAAATTCGGCCTTCTAACCTCCAAAGATAAGGATTTCGGGTGTGCATTTGCAGTGGCCCTTAAAAATTTTACGGGTTGGACCACTTTTACGGTTTCTGTTATGTACACTTTTTTCGCCCAAAATTGTAAAACGCAAAATTTTTGCGGGTTTGACCATTTATACGGGTCTGCTAGAGATGCTCTAAGTCTCAAGATGGGCCGTCATGCTGACCCGGGCTTCCTCCGACCCGGATCCCCTGTTTTTCCGGTCTCCACACGGCGTGAGCACCAACCAACCATGCGACCGGCGGGCTCGACGGAGTCCTCCCCGGCGGC
This sequence comes from Triticum aestivum, assembly GCF_018294505.1. NCBI lineage: Eukaryota > Viridiplantae > Streptophyta > Magnoliopsida > Poales > Poaceae > Triticum > Triticum aestivum. The sequence continues at coordinate 304,682,280 of NC_057796.1, forward strand.
GCGACAGCGCAGCCCCAGGCATGCGGCCACATCCAGAGGCCACGGCACCAGGCACTCGGAGGCGTACGGCTTCGTGGGGTCCATTGCCGCGTCCGCCACCGCGCTCGCGTACATCGCGTGGGCGTACGTGCCGGAGCAGTGGCTCTGCCACATCGGCGCGACCTACCACCCCAACAAGTATCTGTCGCCGCCGCAGTTGCTTCTTCCTCGCGAGAAATGAGTCCTGTCACTCACTGTCACCCTTGCTGCTGCTGCTGTCCTCTGAGGCGCTGGGCGGTGGCCGTTCCGGCGTTCCTGGCGGTGGCCGTGGCGCAGGGAGTGGTCCTGTACGTCGCGTCCAACTTCCTCCTCGCTCCTCCGCCGGCTTGCTTCAACACCATCTCCGGTGAGAATCGACATCTTCCGGTTCAAAAAATGGGGACAGAATGCATTCCGCTATGGTCATTTCACATCTTCAGAAACCATGTGGCTGACGATCCCTAATCCATTCTCAGATGAACACGCCCGGGAGCCGGCGTCTTCTCTGCGGACGGGGGAAGATCAAGCCATCGAGCCCATCTCGGACATCGGCATTGACCGGATAAACCATCTCATGTTTGACGAGCAAGGGCATCATTCACTTCCAAGAGGATCCAAGAGGATGGACTCAGCTGAACCCATCGTGATTTTTTTATGATAGATGTGCACGGGTTTTATTTATTTTTTTGCTTTCCAAGATTCATTACTGAAGTGGCATTTGCATGCTCTACAAATTACAGTCTCCCTACTGCACTCACAAAATGTAACAAGTACTGCATAGGCCAGAAGTGAGTTTGCGCATGCCAGCCCATCTGTAATAACAGGCACATATAATGTACAACAACACACCTAATAACGAACACAGCCGCATATACAAAACGGCGCACCAATCGCAGCCTGAGCACACGGTCTTCTCATTCCCTCTCCTCCTCGCTGATTAGCCCGTGTAAACTGCAAGAACAGCGCGTTCATCACTTCTCCTCGAACTCCACGTCGATGTAATCAGGCCCTGAGCTTCTTGAACCGCCACCGCCACCGCCTCCTGAGGACCTGCTGTTTGGCTGCCACACAATGTTTTGGCAATTCATGCACCGGATCACCTGGTTGCGGTAACCCACGAACCGTCTTTTACATGCTGGGCACGATCCCTGGAAGTAAAACTTACCAGGTCAGTGACTGCTGGTATTATAGCCGATTACTGCAGAAGAACAAATTGACGAGCAGCGATACTGCAGAGGATTCCTTCAACCATCCCGAAATAACACATGATAAACCCAAATGTTATGCACGTATGAGGATCGGCCTGCTAAAGTGGTATGCTGCATAAAAACAGAGCAACCATATTTGCATCTAGGTTGAACTACTCTTCTACAATGCAAGGGTGACCACATTTGAGTCACTGATGTGAGATATAACTATAGATCCAAGTCTAAACTGATGAAATGCTTCGTTGTACAGACAAACGCTCAAAGGGATTGAACAAAATGCTTAGGTTCTAACAATTAATACGAAAACCATACGTATAAAGCAACAACAGCCAGTCAGCCACACCCAGTCACATAGGGACTGCTGCAGACTTCCTTTGAAGTGATTTAAATAAGTGGAGAACGAAATACTAAATTTAGAAAGATGGTCATTTACCTCAATAGCAACCCTGTTAGCAAAGGTCCCAAGGAGAAGAGGGGCTGCAAATGGTAGCACGAATGTACTGAAAATGAAAATTCTGAAGAGCCACCCCGACAGTGCAAGCCACACGAAAGTAAGTGTCTGCATCCAAATATGGAATATTATTATTGCAGCATAATATTGAAGTCGAAAATTTTGGGTATGAGAAGGTGCTCAAAGTTAGAACTATTTATACAACTTGGATCCTAAAAAATATAAGTGGGCACAACCCAGTCAGCTGAAGTAAAGGTGTATCTAATAAAACTCCGTATATGGGTAAATTTTGCATTGACTGTTCCCCCAATTATAAAAAATGTAGCAAGAGAAATGAATTGTGAATGCATGGGTGATAAGTCTCACTTCTTTTCATATGTTCTTGTTCCTACATCCTATGTTTGTTCTTACATACACAAATGATATCAACAAGGAGGAGCATTCATTAATTCATTAATCATCAGGATTGCAGCCATTACAGAGAGGCAGATTACAAGAAAAATACAGATCTTGATCCATAACCACCATTAGCTGTCAAAAACAAAGATCCAAGACACATTGGCGGTACAACCACATCAGGAAAAGTAGACATTCGTGGCAAGCTCCTTGATCCAGCGGACACACATAGTGTGAGTGTAGGCAGGAAGCCATATCTAAGACTAGTCACAATGGGAGTAACTTCAGCAGTAACATCGATTCCAACTCAGAAAATTTGCTTCTGTCGCATTGAGTTAATGAGGAGAGAGGTAGTTTGAGTAACTTAGGTAGTTACTGTAACATCACATGTCCCAATGCGATCTTCAAGTGGCTATTTCACACGAATCACCTTTGCGCTCCTAGCTTCCTCGATATTTTATGATCATGCTATGGTTAACTTAGTGTTAGGCATCCAAGCTCAAGCATCAGACCTGAGAAACAATCAACTACCGGGAACCTGTCTACACTAACTTACGATCTACCAAAGTAACCACAACAATCAGTCAGACACCACTTCAAGCCTGTAAATTAATTGACCTTGACTGCAAACAACAAATTCTTTCTGCAAAATTAGCCTCAGCTAACAACTCACCCACTATTCCTAAACTAGATCAGGACTTAGGAACAGACTAGTATAGCTCAATAGGTCTATTTGATTGATGCAAAACATGCTTATATATCACTAGCAAAATCCAAACGGTGATGATCTACGCAAGTATGTGAATGAGTACGCAGGATAACGGATTGATTTCAAGCTGCCAGTGAACTCACAGACAAGGCTCTCCCGATAGGAGTCGCCAGGAAGTCACTCAGCTCCCTCCGATACTGCACACCAAAGCACAAATTAGCCATAAATTGAGCCAGCAGCTAGGCGCTAATAGGTCATAGCAGAGCATCTGTACCCTAGGCCAGCTGCGGGAGAAGTCGACGGAGAAGGACCGCCACCGCCGGCCGACGCCGAGCTCGGCGTCGATCTCAGCGGCTCGCTCCCGCGCCGCGCGCGCGGCCTCGGCCACGCGGCGCGAGATCGAGTACCGCCCGTCCAGGCGCTGCGCGGCCTGTCGCGCCTCGAAGGAGAGGCGCTCGGCCCCCGCGTTGGCGCCCCGCCAAGCGCGCTGCAGAAGGCTGTCGAGGTCGGCGCGGCCGAAGAAGGCGCGAGGGGACACCGTCGAGGCCCGCCCGAGCTGACCACGGCGGGCGGGAACAGCGAAGCGCGAGAGGTGGAGGAGGCGGCCGCGGCTGGTCCCGGTCGACGGCGGTGGGGGGTGATGCCACCGAGGAGGTGCGAGCGTGGACGCCATTCCGGCGCGTGCGAGGGCGAGAGTGCGTCGCGTGGTCGCGAGATTATTGTGCGGATGGGGTCGCTCGGTTCGTGGGCCGTGTTGGGTTGAGGCCTCTGCTCTCGTGCTCGGGGCCGCCCGTTGCGTCAAAACAAACTGTGGACGTAATGCGCAGCCCAACGCGCGTGTTGGCCCAGCCCAACTCGGGTTATCATTTTCCTCTTTTCTCTTTCGTTTCTTTTTTGGAAAACGCTAATGCTCTGCCGGCTGATGGCGCGGAGAGTTCCGCCACCCGCGCGACCGTTGGATCGTCCTTGATCCACACGTCCTTAAGCACACTCACACATGTTTATCTTATCTTGCAACAACAACGATGTTGCAAACCACGTCGGCGAACAACAACGACAACTTAGACAAGTTTTTGCAACATCAGCTCTGTAGCAACAAAAAAAAAATTCACAACAAAACCTCTGTTGTAAGAAATATCTACGACAAAAACTTTGTTGCAAAAAAAACCGCAACACAACCTATGTTGCAGAAAAGGTCCCGCAACACAATTTATGTTGCAAAAAAATGCAACACAATTTCTGTTGTAAATGTTTCTGCAATAAGACCTCTGTTGCGAAGTGGAGGAATACGTTCAACCGCTAGATTGTGCCGCATCTAATGACCCGCGAGGCGGCGGATCTTTTAAAATGATCTTTTCTTTTCTGTTCACTTTGAATTTTAGGACTGTGCTAGTCAGAAGTTAACTACGGATCCGAACGCGGCTTTCTCTTCCTTTCTAACTATTTCTTCCTTTTTATAATGTAAGACGTTTTTTTGACACCACACTACGCTAGTGTCAAAAAAGTGTTACATTATGGAATGGATGGAGTACTAATCACTCATCTAATTCTCTTTTTTTCTTAATTGTTAATTGCGTTCTCGGGTGAAAGACATGCTGACATTTATTTGTGATTCCATGCATACATGCAAACTACAAGACAAAACAAATTATGTCAGCAAAATATTCTTTCTATTGTGAAACTTAAAATATTTTGTAGCTCAAACCGTCGGTTCAATTAAAAAACTACTTTCCAAAAAAAATTGTTGCGACTAGATTTTCAAAACTAGATCACATGTTGATATGTTCCGACAAAAAAAATTCAGGTAAAAAATTAACAAGGCTGGGCTACATAAGTTATTATGTCTATAACACATAAGTTAACAAGCTGTTTTCATATAAATTATGGGGCATGAAAAATTGTCTTCCAACCTTTCTCCCCGCATTCACATGCATGCATGCACTAGAGGACAAAACGCAGATGTTATCCTAGTTTCTTCTCATTTTGAAACTTCAAAATATTTTGTAGCTCAAATCATTGGTCTGGTTGAAAAATCGTTTTCACATAAAAATTCATCATTATAAGACCTTCAAAACTAGATTTCATGTTGGTATGTTCTGATGATTTTTTCTCGTATACAAAGTAGCGAGGCCTAAGCTACGTAACTTATAACGTCTGTGACACATAAGTAATCAAGTTGTTTTCATAAAAATTACCAGGCATGAAAAATGGTATTCCAACCTTTCTCTAGTGCATGCACTTAGTTACCAGACCTAGTCTAAGTAAGTTATCAGCTCTGATGTGTGTGTGTATATTATCATGCTATTTACACGTGAGTTACCTGATACATTTTCAACAACCTTTTTCCTGAGACAAAGTTACAACGGTGTTTGTGTGTGAGTTACCGCGCCTGCGGTCCGTATATTACCCCACTATTTACACATAAATTATCGAGGGGTATGTTTTCAAACAACTTCCTTCCCCCAGGGTCAAAGTTACCACAGTAGTATGTGAGTTATCAAGTCTACGGTGTGTGTATTACCGTGCTATTTACACAAAAGTTGTCGGAAGGGGGTATGTTTCCAAACAACTTCCTGCCCCCACACCCCCGGGTCAAAAGTTACCGCAGTGTTTGTGCGTGAGTTATCAGATATATGATGTATATAGTAACATTCTATTTACACGTAAGTTATCGGGGGGGGGGGGGGTATGTTTTCAAACACGCTCCGGGTCAAAAGTCATCATGGTGTTTGTGTGTGAGTTATCAGCTTTGTTGTTCGTATGTTACCATGCTATTGTTCAAAATTTACTGTGATATGTTTTGAACATTTTATTGTCTCAGTCAGAAGTAATCATGGTGTTTGTGCGTAAGACAGGTCCGCAATTCGTATATTACCATGTTATTTACACAAAAGGTACTGGGGCATATTGTCAACAACTTTTCCCCCTGGTTAAAAATTTAGCATGGTCTGTGTACCCGAGTTATCAACTCTACGATGTGTAAAAAACCATGCTATTTACATGGAAGGTTTTGGGCTATCTTTTCATAAACTTTTCCCCCGGTTCAAAAGTTACCATGGTGTTTGTACGTAAGTTATTAGGTCGACGGTGCATATATTACCATTCTATTTACACAAAAGTTACCGGGGTATGTTTTCAATAACCTTTTTTTCAAGTCAAAAGTTAACACAGTATTTGTATTTAAGGTATCAAGTCTGAGATATATACATTACCATGCTATTTAAACAGAAATTACCGGGCGTATGTTTTTCAACAAAAAAAGTTCTGAAAGTGCAACTAATCCCCGGGTGGTTTTGGTAATTAATAACAACATATATGTCATTGAACTAATGTTCATTCGAAGATAATTTGAGGAAAGTTCAATGTTGGCATGCAAGGACATGTGATTGTGGACCCCTGATAATGCTAAGGATACACATGGCAAAAGTTCCAAGACTACATTTTTGGTTAAGTGATCAAAGATCACATTGAGTCCATAGGAACACCAATACTATTAAAAGGGGATGAGGTTTTGACCATTAGTGATTTGCTCAAATGCTTCAAGATATTTCTCTAAAAACCCTCAACCACTTTCCCACATCCCAACTGTCCAAAACCCTAAGTCAAATTCGGTCCCACTGAACCACTCACATCCGGACCCACTGAGTTACTTAAGGCAGTGCCATAAGCCAAACCTAGAAACTCGATACAACCGAGATGGCGTTCGGTCCCACCGAAGTGCAGTGACCAAGTTTTTGTACCCAGTCGAATTCATTTCAGAATTACCGAGATGAACTTATTGGAACTACCGAGATGAGGAATCTTCTTAGGTAATCACATATCGGCCTCACTGAGTGGATTCATCTGGTCTCACCGATGAGCCTAACGTTTGAATCTTTTACAATATTTGGTCTCACCGAGATTTCTTTTCGGTGTCGCTGAGTTGTGCTTAAAGTTTGTAACAATTGGATCTTTGGTGAAGGCTATATATACCCCTCCACCACCACTCACTCTCAGAGAGAGCAACTAGGACAAAACTACACTTCCCATATCCATTTTCTGAGAGAGAACCACCTACACTTGTGTTGAGTCATGATGTTCCAATCCAACCATTTGGACCTTGATTTCTAGCCTCCCAAGTTGCTTCCCACTCCTATCCTTCTCCTACCCCAAGCCAAATCTGTGAGAGACTAATTGAGTGTTGAGAAGACTATCTTTTGAAGCACAAGAGCAAGGTGTTCATCATCAACAACAACATCCATTACCTTTTGAAGAGTGGTGTCTCCTAGATTGATTAGGTGTCACTTGGGAGCCTTCAAGATCATGTGGAGTTGAACCAAGGAGTTTGTAAGGGCAAGGAGATCGCCTACTTTGTGAAGATATACCACGAGTGAGGCTAGTCCTTCGTGGGCGTAAGCCACGGTGGAATAGACAAGGTTGCTCTTCGTGGACCCTTCGTGGGTGGCGCCCTCCATGGACTCGCGCAGCTGTTACCCTTCGTGGCTTCAGGTCTCCATCAACGTGGATGTACGATAGCACCATTTATCGAAACCATGCCAAAAATCACCGTGTCTTCATTACATTTGATATCTTCGATCTCTCGTTTATTTTCATATGCAGAGTCTTTACTTTCCGCTGCTCAACTCTTAGACTTGCATGTGTAGGGTGTTGCTTGACTATGTAGAATTGCTAAAAGTTGTCTACAACTAAAATTGGGAAAAAGATAAGTTTTTATTTGGTCAAGTAGTCTAATCACCCCCTCTCTAGATATACTTTCGATGGTACAAATTCTCGGGTGAAAAGTTACAATGGCATCTGTATGTGAGTTATCAACTCTGTGCATGTACATTACCATGATATTTACACAGAAATTATCGGGTCATCAGCCCTCCCTAGTCGTATCAGGTCTGTGATATGTGAGTTATCATGTTATTTGCACAGAAGTTATCAGGGTATGTTTCAACAACTCCCCCACCCCTACCCCCGCCGACAAAGTTACCAGGATCGCGGTACATAAGTTATCATGTGTGCGATGTGTGAGTTATCATGTTATTTGCACAGAAGTTATTGTGGTATGTTTTAGCAACCCCCCACCCCCACCCCTGCCAACAAAGTTATCAGGACCGGGGTACATAAGTTATAAGGTTTGCCATGTATGAGTTATCATGTTATTTGCACAAAACTTACTGTGGTATGTTTCAACAACTCCCCCACCCCCACCCTCGCCGATAAAGTTTCCAGGACTAGGGTACATAAGTTATCAGGTTTGCGAAGTGTTAGTTACCATGTTATTCACACAAAAGTTATAGAAGAGATATTTACACAAAAAGATACCAAACCTCTACGGTGCATAAGCTCTAATCACGTTAGTCTGTTGACCGTACCTATAAAGATCTCATTACACAACTTCCCTCGACAAATCTCTTTTACCAAGCCTCTCTTCGATACAATGCTCAGATTTTCCAGTGTGATTCACATGTCTATAAATTAGATCTCAATTAGTCAAATCACACAAATGATTAGATAGTCTAGTGGTTATCTTACTCAATCCTCAATGGAGTGGTTGAGGGTTCAAATCCCACATTTGACAATCCTTTTACCGCAAAAAAGCATCCCTCCATACCAGTGCATAAGTCATCTTTCGTTGTGGCAGAGGGGAAAAATGAGAGAATTTAATGTTTATTTGCTACTCCCTCTATTCCTAAATATTTGTCTTTTTAGAGATTTTAAATGGACTACCACATACGGATGTATATATATAGACATATTTTAGAGTGTAGATTCACTCATTTTGCTCCGTATATAGTCACTTGTTGAAATCTCTAGAAAGACAAATATTTAGTAACGGAGGGAGTAATTAATACCATTGCATGTAATGAACTGAGCACTACATGTCGTGCTAGGTAGTCTCAAGTCATTAAAACATACACGCCTCATGTTTCTTATTGGTTGATTCCTTTATTCATGCCAAGAAACAGGGTGGGAGTACCTTCTCTCTGTCCTTAAAAGAAAAAAAAAGTCAGGCATGTATCTTTCTCCTTAAATGAGAATTGAAAACCGTCAAATCAGGGGATTTTTTTTTTGTATTAATGAGAAATAAAAACCGTCCTTAATTCGCAGGAAAAAATATGTCTGCTTTAATGATAATTGAAACCATCCTTAAATCACGGGAGAAGAACAATCCTGATTCTGGGCGCATTTGATTCGTTTGGCGGATCGTGAGCGGGGAAAGCCGGATCGAACATTTACGAGATTGTTCATATCTGTTGCAATACTCCGTTCATTCGGATTTTAGAATTTGCCTTAATTTTAATCTTGTATTTATATTTAGTTTTAACTTGAAAATTTATTTTTTCTCTATCTTTCCTCACAGAATTCCTTGAAAACCGGCTCAACTATCCCATATCTTGTTGATTTACTACCTCTATTTCATATTAATTATTGCTCAAACGGATGTATCTAGACATTCAATAATAAAATAATAGACAAATTAAGAAGATCTCATATAAAATAATGTTTTTCCTTCGAATGTAAAAACAATTATCCAGTAGGAAAGAAACTCACACTATTTTGTAGAATTGTTTTATCCCAAGAGAGGTGGGAGCGTAGAATACAAAGATGAGCATGGTTCCCCGCACACCCATATGAATAGTAAATTTAAAAACCTACTCAAAAAAAATTCTGAAATTTTGAAGTATCATTTTTTAATCAAAATTAGTATACCATTCTACTCACGTGTGAAGTAATATGAAGTATTAACACCCGTGGTACTCTTTTAGTGAAGAAAATACAATTGAGATGTTACTATCAATCTCTTTTTTTCTGAAAAACTTTCGATCTGTTATTTTATATAAGTTTGATTTTTTTCCAAATTACCACGGATGCCATTCCTTGGTGAAACATTATACAGAGAGCATACCCCGTGCCTATGGCTGTTATGAAAGAATTATATTTTAAAATTATTCAGTAATCTTTTCCGAAGTTACTGTTCAAACGGTGGGTGTTGAACCATGTTCGAAAAATTCCTGTCCTCTATTTTTTTCATGATAATACGTGTCTCATTCATATCATAAATAACAAAGCACAAGTCATGTAAGAACCGATATAATAAAACTGAAAAGATAGCAGCACATCTCTGAGCTTAATACCAACGCCCGTCATCTGCCTCCGGCACCACCACAGCAGCCACCGAAGAAAAGAATGACGAATCACTTCCTCAAAAGAGCTTGACGTGGCTCCATCGCTGATATGCAGCTTTGCGGACCTCCAAGGCGGCTCACAAAAAATGCAACCATTGACGTTGAACGGATCAGACCGGTGCAACACCCCGGACACGCCATCGAACTCCAGATCTGGCACCCCACCACGACTAAGACACCGAAGGAGGAAACCATACCTGCCATCCACGAACCACGAACCCAGTACACGTTCCATCTTTCAGATGTCGTCGATGCAGACCACAATCTGCATCCGCTCCTGGACTACCTCCCAAGCTCCATGCCGACGCTGGAGCAAACGTCGTCGTAACGGCGGAGCACGAGGACACATGTCCACCACGAGGATGCCGCCGCCTCCACGCCATCCTTGCCTGAACAGAATTATTTTTAAATTCATCCCCAACCATAGAACGGATGGCCTCGTCAAAGAAGGATGCGAAGAATCTTTATTCAGCGCCGTCATCGTCGCCGTCGAAGAAAGACGATGAACAACCTAAAAACTGTTAGAATAAATCCGAGGCGCACAGTTGATCTACCGAGGACCAAGCAATCACACGAGCACGACAACGAAATTTGTTAACGAGGTTCACCGATATGGCTACATCCCTGGGGCCTGACTATGGGTGCTCCTCCCCATGACACCGCTACAATACCGCACCCCTGGCCGCCCGGGCGCTGGCACACACGCCAGCTCCCCCGTGTGCCTGTGCTATTATGTTGGCATAGGTTATATCGTGTGTCTACCCCGATATATATGAGAGGCCTATGATACAAGTGTTCTATTAGGACACAACTTCTACCCTGTCTACACAGAGTCCAAAACCAAGTCTAATTGTAACCTATCTTGAACAACAATATTCGACATAATTCTAACAAACTCCACCTTGACGAATATTTTTCATCACCTCGAATTTATTCTAACAAGTGGTATCAGAGCCCAGGTGCCCGGAATAAATCTCGGTGGACTTACATGTGGTCGGTCATGGTTGGTGGGCTCGAAACGCTGGTGTTAGCGGGCCCATGGGTGACCGATGTGTGAGGGAGGGACTGTTGGGTTTAGTCCCACATCGATTGTGGGGGAGACATAACACGACTTATAAGGGCGGATGTGTCCCCTCCTAACATGCTAGCCTTTTTGGGGGAGAGGGCCCAAGACCTCTCAAAAGTCGATGTTGCTCTCCGGTTGGGCCTACTGACGCAAGTGGGTCAGAAACGCTGGTGTTAGCAGACGCGATATTGCGTAACAAAAATCTAGACTACAAGGTAGTAAAAATGATCCACACGCGTGGATCCGGCGACCCCCTCCCTCCCCCCACCACCGACGACCGAGTTCGCCGGCGGAGAACGGCGCTAAAAGATGGCCTCTCTTAGCGGCGGCTAGGATTCCAGCCGCCAGGGAGGAGAGAAAAACAAAAAATTCCTGTCCTCTAGGAGCGACGAGCATGTACAACTCCGTAGTAGGGCCACGCTACGCATCTTGTTCTCCGCCTGTCGGGAACGGGAATCCAATATTCTCTCAAAAAGAAAAAGAAATCCCACGGCCAGACTGACTGGAGCAGAGGAAACTGCCGACGACCAACATCGTCCGTCCGTTGCAACAGCGAGGCAGCATCAAAGCACGAGATTCCCATGGACTACCCCTCCGCGCGCGGTTCGCAGCCACACGTCTGCCCCGTCTCTCCCCCTCCTACAGCCCACCACTCTACTGCATCGCTACCACGCTCACCTTGCATCACCAGCACCCGGTCCAGCAGATACAAGAACCACACCGCGCGCGCCTACCGGAGGGGCACCGGAGCGCCGGACATGTCGGCCGCCGGTGACAGGTCAGCTACACTGCCCGCTTCCGTTTCCTTTCCTGGGATGAACTATCCTCTGTTTTGCTCGCTTGCGTTGTTGGTTCTTGACCGTCTGAAACCCTGAATCCGCGTGGAGCAGGGATCTGCGGGAGCTGGCGCCGCTGGAGGCGATCCTGTTCGACATCGACGGCACCCTCTGCGACTCGGATCCCTTCCACTTCCTCGCCTTCCGCGAGCTGCTGCAGGAGGTGCGCGCTTTTGCTTTTGCGTCGCTCGCCTTTCCTCTGTCGCCGGCGGCTGGTCTGCAGCTACCCTGTGACCGACCCCAGGTACCCTTGCTTAATTCGGCCGGATCTCTGAACCGAATCTCCCTGCAGGTTGGTTTCAACAATGGAGTCCCCATCACCGAGGAGTTCTACAGCGCCAACATCAGCGGGTGGCACAACGACGCCCTCGCCGGTGCTCTGTTCCCGGAGCTCGAGCACGCCAAGGGCATGGAGTTCATGGATCGCAAGGAAGCCCTGTTCAGAAAGTAACCAACATTACCCTGCCTTCATACTGCAGCATGATTTATTTGTTGTACATACGGTCTGTGCACACTGTCGCATAAATAATATCGAGACATAGTAAGCATCGATCACTCTGAATGATTCAGTTTCAGATATGGCACCGAATGGGTACAGGCACAGAGTAGGCAGATTTCAGTACAATGCCCGGAAATTCCCATGTGTTGTTCTTGCTCTGTCACTCTGATTCTTACTGGAAACCTCAAGCTTAGAGACCGTGCAGGTTAGCGGCAGGAGAGCTCAAGGGACTGGACGGCCTGCAGGAACTGTGCACATGGATCGAAGGCCGCAACCTGAAGCGGGCGACGGTGACGAACGCGCCGAGGGCGAACGCGGAGCTCATGCTGTCGCTCCTCGGCCTTACCAGCTTCTTCCCGGTGCTCGTCATCGGGAGCGAGTGCGAGCGGGCCAAGCCGTCCCCGGACCCGTACCTCAAGGCCCTCGATCTCATCGGCGCGTCGCCCGATCACACGTTCATCTTCGAGGTAATCAAGATCCGCTGTTCATCTGTTCATGCGCCACTGCCCACATGCCACGACGTCGATGAATGCACGTCGATCTTGGTTTGCTGATCGTGATGTTTCTGTTCATTTGGTTTCTCAGGACTCCGCGTCCGGGATCCGGGCCGGCGTCGCCGCCGGCGTGGCCGTGGTGGGCCTGACCACCGGGAACCCGGAGAAGGTGCTGAGGGACGCGGGGGCGAGCCTACTGATCGAGGATTTCCGGGACCCGAAGCTGATGGCCGTGCTTCAGGAGCTGGACCCTGCACCTGCAGATAAGCAAGGCTGATGTTCGCGGACATGCTTGCTAACTGGACACGGGGGACTAGTCGGTGATCCCCATTTTTTTTAATTTCAATATTTCATCGTGCACGAGCATGAATAATTCTGCAACTATTTAACTTCCCCCGATGCGCGAATGCGTGATCAGAAGAGTTGAGCGCACACTCCTTGGATGTTTCTTCTTCTTCTTTTGACACCTAAAATCCCTCTCTTTATTCATTGGTCACCACGGTTACATAAATGATAACGCGCACGCGGGGGCGGTGTCTATCTTGCTCTTCTAGCTAAATCATGCGCTGCAACATTTGAACAATTGACATGTGAACAATCTTCAAAAATTGCAGTCACGGCGCCAGCAAAGCATCTTGCATCATACTGATCGTATCAACATTATCCAACGAGTTGATAACCAGCCTGTTGCAACCAGCAGTCTGCTAGATTCAGTCCGAATCTCATGGCTTCAGCCATGAAAACATCCAAGCATAAGTTAGGTCTTCACATTTGCATGAGTGCCTTCACATAAGTTAGTCTTCATCGGGTTATGCTGTTGGTTTGTGGGGGTCACGCAGCGGTCTCGATGAATGGGGTTGTCAATCCCTATTTCAAAAATGGTCGTGGCATTCTCCAGGGTGACCCGGCCTCTCCCCTGCTCTTCAACTTTGTAGCCGATGCCTTTTCCTGTATCTTGAACCGGGCGGCGGCGGCCCGGCATATCCTCCTTGTCGCGTCTCACCTCATTCCCTCCAGCGTGACCCACTTACAATATGCGGATGATACTATTATTTTTGTGGAAAATTCGGACCAATGCTTAGCTAACCTAAAGTTCCTCCTGCTTTGCTTTGAGGAAATGTCTGGGCTTAAGATTAACTTCTCTAAAAGCGAGGTGCTGGTTCTGGGTGCTCTAGAGGAGGAGGCTAGGCGGGTTGCTTCCCTCCTTAACCGCTCTCTCGGCTCTTTCCCCTTCAAATATCTCGGGATGCCCATTTCCCCTTACAAACTTTTGTCCAAAGACTTCAAGTATCTCTGTCTATAAGGTTGGGAATAGGGTGACACCTTGGAGGGGACGTTACAACTTTACTGCGGGTCGGGTCTGTCTTATCAACCTGCTTATCTTCTCTGCCTATGTTTCTCATGGGCTTCTACCGGTTGCCTGAAGGCACTCATGTAGGCTTCGATAAGCATAGGAGTTGGTTTTACTGGAACACCACCGATAATAAGAGAAACAAAGGATGGTTAAGTGGAATATCATGCGCAGGCCTAAGAATCTGGGTGGGCTAGGCATCCTGAACACTTCCCTTATGAACAAATGCCTCATCCTGAAATGTTGGTGGCGCATGCTCTCCTCCCCCCGACACGTTGTGGCTGTATATTTTAAAGCTAAGTACTTCCCTACCTCCTCCCCCCTCCTCTGTAACTCGACGGGCTCTCCCGCGGTGTCCCAATTCTGGCGCCAACTGCTCAATGTCAGAGACGAATTCAGGGCCTTGGTTAAATCTTCTGTAGGTAATGGTGCTTCGGTGAGATTTTGGCTTGACTGGTAGGTGGGGAGGGGCCACTTGCGGCGCCTTCCCTACCTTATTTTCGTATATGTTGCGTCTCCTTCTACCTCCATCGCGGAGCTCGCAGCCAGGGAGTGGGACTTTGGCCTTCGCCGGGCCCTGTCTCCCGTAGAGTTAGAGGATTGGCATCGCCTTGTTACCATTCTCCCTATGCTCTCGGAGTCTCAGGATGCGGTCTCTTGGCCGCATGCTACCTCTTGTCGCCTTTCTGTTAAGTCTTGTTATCGTGTGCTCGCCCTGGGATCGGTTGCTAACAAGTTCAAGACTGTTTGGGTGGCTAGGGTGCCGTCCAAGATTAAGACTTTCATGTGGCAGGCCATGCGTGGCCGTCTGCCGGCCGCGGATCAGATCAAGAAACGCAACGGGCCGGGCTTGGAGTTTTGTGCCTTATGTGGTGAGCGTGAGGACACGGATCACATTCTTTTCCGTTGCCCCTGGCCAAGTTTTTATGGAGCTGCCTCTGTGAGTGGTTGGCGGTCTCCTGGACCCCGCTTAATTTTGTTGAATTGCGATCCAATGTTGCTCCCCTTCATGGCCAAACTAGGAGGTTGTTTTGGTTTGGGTTTTCTGCCATGTGTTGGACCCTGTGGATGACCCGTAATAAGTTTACCATTGAACAGGTGTTCCCTAACAAGGCAGTTGACTGTTTATTCAAATTCTCTATCCTGTTGCAGTAGTGGAAATCTCTGATTAAAGACGGCGACAAGGCGGCTATGGAGCTTCTGCTTTCTCGCGTACGCTCTTCGACAAGCAACATCCTGGTTGGTCCTCGTACTGGTGTACAGCAGCTGCCCTAGCTGGCGTTCCCAATCGTCGTTGTCGTCTTGCCCTTCTGTTGTCTGGAATTTTGTCGTGTGGGTTTGTGGGTTTGTGGGCCTGCGTGCCTGGTTGCCGGTTGTGTCCTATCTTTGAACTGTTGTGGTACCTTTGCGGTGTTGGGTCAGCGTTGTGGGTTTGGTTTGTTTGTGCTAATTTGGTGTCGTGTGGCTTTATTAATTTAAAGCCGGGCTGAGGCCTTCTCTCTAGACCTTTGTCATCTCTAATGATGGCACCAACTACCCATCGAAGGAAATCAAAAGCTACATCAACATTGAGTTTGACATGCCCCTTCATTGCCTTAGACCCACCGCACTTTATCTTTGCCTTCAGTGAGTTTGCTACTAGGGTTGAACTAACATACTAATTTGGTTTGGTGAATTCATCTACTCTCCATGGACCGACTTCCTTCATTCCCACCAGAAGCACCATGTTATCTTTGCCACTATCTCTTTTAATCTAGCCTGACCGAGAACAACGACCTCATCATCAAGAACATTTAGGAGATACTCCAACGCCGTCCCACCTACATGATCGATCACACATGCCTTCCTAATGGCATCACCAGGCCCCAAAATGTGCCAAAGTTCATTTGCTTTTGGGCATTCAAACAAGAGATGTTTAACAATTTCAACACCCATGCTAATGTGAGACATTATGGTGGTATCTTTAGGTGTCTATTAGCCAAGATAGTCTGACAGGGTAAAGCACCATGAAGGGTCTTCCAAAGAAAAACCTTAACTTCTGATGGACAGAACAAATTACAAAATGTTTCCCAAATATCATAGGTATTAAAACCTTCCAGTTCACTGTCTCCTTCCAGTTTGAGCTCATATTGGTATCCCCACTCCACATAATAAGCACTTCTCATAGTAAACCTACCGGGTTTAGCAAAGCTCCATGAAATAAAGTCCGACATCCCATAAGAAGATAGTGGAATAGAGAGGATCCAACAGACAACAACTTTCTCAGAAAGTTTGGCGAATTAATTGTTGGTCCCAAGAACCAGAAATAGGGTCAATAAGATCGGCCACCTTCATTACCAGCTGGTCACTAGACCTTGGGATACCTTCTCATAGACGATTGTTGGATTCAAGGATCAGTCTAGATATCAATACTTTGTCCGTCTCCAACTCGCCAAACATGTCCTTGATTGACAGTATCAACTCCTACCATGATGCTTCGTCAAGTACACGATGACCCCTTCTTAATGTGGCACAAAGCATGTCACCGCCAGGATAATATTTTGCTCTCTGAATAGTAGCACGTAATGAATCAGTGTTCTCAATTAAGTGCCAGGCCTGTTTTGCATGCAACACTATCGAAGCAGTGTAGATCATGGAATCCCCTACCTACTTTTCTTCTTCTTCTTTGGCACACATATCTTCCACGACGAAAGCCACTCCATAAGTTTGTGGTTAGCATCACCACCCCGCCAAAATTGTAAGATCGCATCAGTGATTCCTTTGCAAGTTTTTCTAGGAATTTGAAGGACCGACATCAGATAAGTTGGCATAGCTTGAGTCACAGACTTGATTATAATTTCCTTTCCTTTTGAAGGCAAACATATCTCCTTCCATCGTCTGAGAATCAGACGATTAAGTAGGTATTGAAATCTGCCACATTTATCTAAACCCAGTGTTGCTGGAAGGCCCAAGTATTTATCATTTAAAGCCTCATTCATAATTTGGAGTGTGGAAAATACTCGTACTCTCATGTCAACATTAGTACTTGGGCTAAAGAAATTGCTTGTCTTATCAACACTGTAACGCTCGGATAATTAAGCTATAGTGAAACTCTCCTAATGATGCCATGTCATCTCTGTTTACTGTTACTAAACTCTCGTTAGTTCAAAACCCGTTCAAAAGTCAAATGCAAAATATGTCAAACAACAAAAAATTTCAAAAGTTGAAACAAAAATGTTCGGGCAGTGCCAAAAATGGCATAGGTAATTATGGTGTAGAAGACACAATTTTATAAAATACTTAAATGCCCTAAATTAAATAAAACAAAAAAGGAAAAAGAAAAAGAAGAAACCCCCTTCCCCTGGGCCGAAAGGCCCAGCTAGCCAGCAGCCAGCCAGCCAACCGGCCCATCCGGGTCGGCCCACTCCCCCGTCCCCCTTCGCCTCCTTCCCCGTGCCCTGTTCCCCCGACCGCACCATGAACAGGAGGAACAGGGGCGCGTCCCCGTCGCACCACCTCGCCGATCCCGTCGAGGGGGTAAGATCGCCAGCGACGTGCCGCCTCGGGTCTCCTCCCCACTCCACCTCACCCTCCCAGATCTCCGCCTCTCCCTCTCCCCTCAGATCCACCTCGCCACTCCTCCTCTCCCACCGCATCCGAGCACCGCCATGGACCCGCCGCCATGAAACGCGCGGCTACAGCCACCGCCTCACCTCGCCAGCGTGTCCGTCGTCTCCGCCATCGTCTTCCTCGTCGACCGGTGGCCGCAGCTGGAGCTCGGAGGCGCTGCTGCGACGGTCCCCTTCTTCCACATCTTCGGTCGCCGCCATTCTTCACCAACTCCGGCGACGCCCCCTGCTGCTACTAAACCACCACGGGCCATCTTGCGTGCCGCACGGTGAGCTGCCTCCCTCCTCTGCCCTCTAGCTCCCCTAGCTCGCGCTATAGCTAGCTCGTCATCGTGCCCGGGCTCTGGTCGCCGTGGTGTACCTCGCCGCCGTGGCCACAGCCGCCGTCACGCTCGCCCGAGCTCACCATTGTGCTCCTGGGGTTCCTAGGAGCCCAACGCGCCTGCACACGCTCCCTCCCGTGCCTCCTAACGCCGTCCCCGATGAGCGCCCGAACGCATCACCGCGGAGCTCGCCGCTGGCAAGGCTCTGGTGACCTTTTGGTCACGGGCTCAACCCCGTTGCACTCCCCACGCCGCGTAGAAACTCCCCAGCCTCTCCGTTTGCTCGCTTGCGCGCCGAAGCTCCGTTTTCGTCGAACACCCGTGCACGCCGCCGCCTCCGCCGCTCGCCGGCGCCGATTCTGGCCAAGTCCGGCGATGCTACGACCACCACTGGACGCGGCGCTGTGAGCTCGTTCGAACGCACCTAGCCCCGCTCCTCCCCAGCCCCGTAGCGTGATTCCGGCCAACTCCGGCGAGGGGCCGCCATTGTTTTGGTCGCCGGAGTCGCTCCGGCGCCGGCCGCCGACGTGGCCTGCCACTGGGGTCCAGCAGGGTCACTACCTGGTGGCCCCAGGAGCCCGGTTGGCCTAGTTGACCATGGTCAACTTGCTGACTGGGCTGGTCCCAGCAGCTAACCAGTGGCCCCACTCAATAAGCTAATTAAATTAGTTAAAATAATTAATCTAGGCTAATTAGTCACTGACTAATGGGGCCCACACTTAGTTAATCATAATTAGTTTAAAACAAATCCTATTTCAACTCTGGCTCAATGACAGGTGGGTCCCACTGGACCCACAAGTCAGTATTGACTCCAGTCAACCGCACTATTGACTGCTAGCATCACACATACGTCATGCTGACGTCATCCCATACTGTTCTGGATAATGTTGGATTTAAATAAATAATTAAAATCAGAAAATGATTAAAACTTTAGAAAATCATATAAAATAATCCATAACTCGGATGAAAATACTTTCTACATGAAAGTTGCTCAGAACGACGAGACGAATCCGGATACGCAGCCCGTCGTTCACCACATACCCATAACATATCGAACACGCAACTTTCCCCCTCCGGTTCATCTCTCCGAAAACGCGAAACACTGGGGATACTTTCCCGGATGTTTCCCCCCCTTCGCCGGTATCACCTACTACCGCGTTTGGGCACACCTAGCATCACGCTTTGTCATGTCATGCATCGTTATGCATCTGTTTGCATTGTATTCATTATTTCTTCCCCCTCTTCTCTCCGGTAGACTATGAGACCGACGCCGCTGCTGGTGCCCCGACCGACTACGTTGTTGATGACCCCTCCTTCTTGCCAGAGCAACAAGGCAGGCCCCCCCTTGATCACCAGATATCGCCTATTCTTCTCTATACTCTTGCATTAGAGTAGTGTAGCATGTTACTGCTTTCCGTTAATCCTATTCTGCTGCATAGCCTGTCTTTGCCACTACTGTTGTTACCTTTACCTGCAATCCTACATGCTTAGTATAGGATGCTAGTTTTCCATCAGCGGCCCTACATTCTTGTCCGTCTATTGTGCTATACTATCGGGCCGTGATCACTTGGGAGGTGATCACGGGTATATACTTATATACTTTATACATGATACATGTGGTGACTAAAGTCGGGTCGGCTCGAGGAGTACCCGCGAGTGATTCACGGATTGGGGGCTGAAAGGACCTTTGTACCAACGGCCCTCTGGGTGGATCTTTGTGGCGGAGCGACAGGGCAGGTTGAGACTACCTAGGTGAGAGGTGGGCCTGGCCCTGGTTGGCGTCCGCGGTTACTTCAAAATAACACACTTAACGAGTTTTTGGTATTTGATTTGAGTCTGGCCATTTGGTCTATACGCACTAACCAACTACGTGGGAAAGATATGGGCACTCGACGTCGTGGTATCAACCGAAGCCTTTGTGACGTCAGCAACTGAGCGGCGCGAGCCAGATTGGACCGCGTAACGTGACTTCCTTTGTAATGGAGGTTGCTAGGTCTGCTTCCGGCAGCCCACGCAACGTGCAGGTGTGCAATGGGCGATGGGTCCAGACCCCTGCGCACTTAGGATTAGACCGGCGTGCTGACCTCTCTGTTGTGCCTAGGTAGGGCTGCGAGGTGTTGATCTTCCGCGGCCGGGCATGACCCAGAAAAGTGTGTCCGGCCAAATGGGATCGAGCGTGTTGGGTTATATGGTGCACCCCTGCAGGGAAGTTTATCTATTCGAATAGCTGTGTCCCTCGGTAAAAGGACGACCCGGAGTTGTACCTTGACCTTATGAAAACTAGAACTGGACACTTAATAAAACACACCCTTCCAAGTGCCAGATATAACCCAGTGATTGCTCTCTAACAGGGCGACGAGGAGGGGATCGCCGGGTAGGATTATGCTATACGATGCTACTTGGTGAACTTACCATCTACTCTCTCCTACATGCTGCAAGATGGAGGTGGCCAGAAGCGTAGTCTTCGACAGGATTAGTTATCCCCCTCTTATTCTGGCATTCTGCAGTTCAGTCCACCGATATGGCCCTTTACACATATACCCATGCATATGTTGTGTAGATCCTTGCTTGCGAGTACTTTGGATGAGTACTCACGGTTGCTTTTATCTCTCTTTTCTCTTTTCCCTTCTACCTGGTTGTCGCAACCAGATGCCGGAGCCCAGGAGCCTGACGCCACCGTCGACGACGACTCCTACTACACCGGAGGTGCCTACTACTACGTGCAGCCCGCTGACGACGACCAGGAGTAGTTTAGGAGGATCCCAGGCAGGAGGCCTGCGCCTCTTTCGATATGTATCCCAGTTTGTGCTAGCCATCTTATGGCAACTTGTTTAACTTATGTTTGTACTCAGATATTGTTGCTTCCGCTGACTCGTCTATGATCAAGCACTTGTATTCGAGCCCTCGAGGCCCCTGGCTTGTATTATGATGCTTGTATGACTTATTTATGTTTTAGAGTTGTGTTGTGATATCTTCCCGTGAGTCCCTGATCTTGATCGTACACGTTTGCGTGTATGATTAGTGTACGATTGAATCGGGGGCGTCACAAACACTCACCATTTTCCCGGAAGTAGACCAATAAGAATCCAGGATCCTTTTAAGACAATCAACCATTTTGGGCATTAGCCTTCATAAGAATAAGTGAGTCATCGGCAAGCAAAAGATTTGTAAGAGCCATAGCTTCTCGACAAACCTTGACCCCCACTAATTCTCCTTGCTCCTCCACATGAGTCAAGAGGGTCGTCAGTCCTTCAGCACAAAGAAAAATAGGCAAGGGGAGAGGGGGTGCCCCTGTCTTAAACCTATGGTGGGACAATAGTGTTCGATTCATGGGAATTTAAACGAGCCCTATAATCAACTGAAGTAACACAAAACATAATCAATTTGACCCAATCAACATGAAAACCAAGCTTCGGAGTATTGATTCAAGAAACACCCACTCAACATGATTGTAGGCCCTATGCATATCCAGTTTAACAACACACCCCACCACACCTATTTGCCTTCTTTCCTATTTTGGTTTATGCAAACTTTCATAGGCCACCAGGACATTGCCACCGATCAAACGCCCTAAAGTACTATGTGTAGGGATGATAATGCCAGACAAGAGAACCTTCATTCGGGATACCAATATTTTAGAGATCACCTTATAAACCATGTTCCACAGGCTGATGGATCTAAACTAAATCACATTCTCTGGTGCGTTCACTTTTGGTATCATAACGACAGCCGTATCATTCGACCCCTGTGGCATAGTGCATGAATTTACAACATGTAGGACTTCAGCCACAACATCATCACCCAACATTAGCCAAAATTGATTATAAAACACTGCATGTAAGCCAGTGACCTGATTGCTTTAAGATCCCCAATATCAAATAGCGCCTTGCGCACTTCCTTGACTTTGTAAGGGTCTAAGAAGGTCATATACTTATCATGTGAGATAAATCGTGTCACCCTTGATAACACCTCCAGATCTGGATGAAGTACTTGTGATGAAAAGAGATTAGAAAAGTAGCTTGAAATAAGATTACTCGGATCATTTGTACCCTGTCACCAATTTCCAGTATCATCCAAAAGCTTTCTAATTTGGTCAAGCTTCTTACAATTCGTGGATGCTCTCTAAAAGAAAAAGAGTTTCTGTCACCATGCAAAAGACAGTTGGCTCGTCCTCACTGAAGTCACAATCTCCTCTTGATCAAGCAAGTTTTTACTAAGTGTTTGGATTTCTCTCAGCCGATCACAAGTATCATGAGTGAAGCACATATGAATCCACGAGTATCATGAGTGAAACACATAGTATTATAAGGCGCCCCATGACTGTGGGATTGATGCCGAGGCCTCCTTTGGTTCACAGAGGAATAGGAACTTTTCCTATCATGGCATTATTCAAGACTTTGGTTTAAACAAATGCATCAAAGGAAAATGGAGGAAATTTTCCTTTGGTCCCAATTTTAGAGGAAATATACAAGAATTTTACAATCCACTTGGACCCTTTTTCAAAATTCTTCCGACGCATGAAGGAGACTGAGATCCTTAGTGGCATAATAACATGCTAATTACACATTTCATTGTCAAGGTTTGACTTTAACTTGACTCTAGTTATTGGGATTCCTGTGATTTTCCTATTCCTATGAAGCGAATACCGAAGTCTGCAAAAAATCCTACGTTTTTCAGTCCTCTGTTATACACACGCATTCCACTCCAATCCCGATGTTCTCTTTTTCTTTCCTACGTTTTTAGAATTATGTGAACCAAAGGAGGCCTGAATAGTATTCTTCGTGCTAAGGGCTTGTTTGGAGTTTCAGATACATACTAATCTAACTCAATACATTCGTGTTGGCTGACATTTTGAACTAAAATTTCTGGTAGGTAGAATGGATTGAGTAGATTAGCTAGTATGCATCCAAGCAATACCTAGATTATAATCGAGGAAGTTATGAAATAGCTATGTGTTACCGTGACACTAGTTTCGTGATCAAACATGGCCTATAATTGTATCCATGGACAACCAACAATATAACTATCTGTGCCGCCTCTTTACGTTTTCTCTTATAGAGCATGTTTCTCTTATCTATTGTGAAGTCCAACCATGAATGGGTGTATTGATTTTTTGGCTTTCCTATTTGTTAGTGAGATTGATCTGTCACAACGTCACCTGTCAGCAAAGTTGCAACACATAGAAAATACACATTAGTTTTTTGCAATAGGTGAATGGTTTAGGAATTGCTCAACTAAAGAATAACGTTTGCGCCATGTTATTTACATTCAAATTTCTATCTAATAAAACTAGACCATGTCGTAATTGGTGTGTTATATTAAACGAGGTGCTAATATGAGTCATGTAAAATAATAAATGAGTTATCTAAGATACTAACCGAAACAACATAACTATACAACTCTAGACAAAGACAGTAGGACAATGGTGTATGCAATATAATTTTTCTTATGTGAACTCCAAAAACATGCAATTTACCGTTTTGAAAAGAAAAAACATGCAATTTTGGGGGGAGAGGAGGGGTGCTTCTGCGGGTCCTTGCGTCGGTTGCGCGTGACATTGTCGGATTGTTCATTGCAGGCGGTACATATGATGTTGCAAGGCTGACCGCGGTTATTTTTTCTAGCTACAAAGCCTGGCCGTCATGTTGCAAAGCTGGCCGCGCAACGCTGCAAGGCCAACGACCACAGATGCAACTCAGATGTGGGGGCTGAAAGGTTGGCAGCCGTTGCTGCAAGCTACATACGGGGGGCTGCAAGGTCGTCCACCGACACTGCACCCAGACGTGTGATGTTGTTGCCAGGCCAGATGGGCAGCGCATTAAGGCTGACCAATGCTGCTACGAGCCGACCGCTTTGTTGCAAGGTTGGACAACACTATGGAAAGTCGGATGGTCGATGCTACAAACCCAGCCGCTGATTTTTTGGTGCCGCAAAGCCATGATTTTTTTATTATAACAAACAGTGATCCATTGTTGTATGAGTATTGGAACGTTTTTGCCAGCCTATGAGAAAAATGTATTGGAACAAGAAGTAACAAGGATGATACATACGCACAGAAAATTGTTACTAGGTGTTTAGTTTTTGGTGAAAGAGTGTAAAATGGGATTTATCATGTACACACAAATTTATGTTGCTTATGCATATTTTTAAATGTTGGAGATGTAGGACATGGGCGTTGAAGGAGTTAATTGAAGTTACTTGTAGCTATCACTTCACATAAGTGGACTTCGGGTTTAGAGTTACATGCATGGAGTTGACTTCGGAGTTTAGAGTTACATGCATGGATTTTCTTGAAGTTTTTATGGGTAGAATTGGAAGCATGGAGCTGATAGGAGGTTTATGCATAGAGCTGATTAAGAGCATGGTTAATAGAGCCGGCTATGCGGCCATACTAATATGTCATACCATTAATACATGATGTATTTCTTTTTCTCACAAAGGTTATTGGGGCTCGTGCTACAGCCGACTGTAAGCTTGTAGTGAAGGAAATATGCCCTATAAGCAATAATAAAGATGTTTTTTATATCTCCTTATATCATGATAAATGTTTATTATTCATGCTAGAATTGTATTAACCGGAAACTTAGTACATGTGTGAATACATAGACAAACAGACTATCCCTAGTTTGCCTCTACTAGACTAGCTCGTAAATCAAAGATGGTTAAGTTTTCTGACCATAGACATGTGTTGTCATTTGATGAGCGGGATCACATCATTAGAGAATGATGTGATGGACAGACCCATCCGTTAGCTTAGCACAAATCATCGTTTAGTTTTATTGCTAATGCTTTCATCATGACTTATACATGTTCCTCTGACTATGAGATTATGCAACTCCCGAATACCGGAGGATCACCTTGTGTGCTATCAAACATCACAACGTAACTGGGTGATTATAAAGATGCTCTACAGGTGCCTCCGAAGGTGTTTGTTGGGTTGGCATAGATCAAGAATAGGATTTGTCACTCCGTGTATCGGAGAGGTATCTCTGGGCCCTCTCGGTAATGCACATCACTATAAGCCTTGCAAGAAATGTGACTAATGAGTTAGTTGTGGGATGATGCATTACAGAACGAGTAAAGAGACTTACCGGTAACGAGATTGAACTAGGTATGATGATACCGACGATCGAATCTCGGGCAAGTAACATACTGATGACAAAGGGAGCATCGTATGTTGTTATGCAGTTTGGCCGATAAAGATCTTCGTAGAATATGTAGGAGCCAATATGAGCATCCAAGTTCCGCTATTGGTTATTGACCGGAGATGTGTCTCGGTCATGTCTACATAGTTCTCGAACCCGTAGGGTCCGCACGCTTAACGTTCGATGATGATTTGTATTATGAGTTATGTGATTTGATGACCGAAGTTTGTTTGGAGTCCCGGATAAGATCACGGACATGACGAGGAGTCTCGAAATGGTCGCGAGGTAAAGATCGATATATTGGAAGGTTATATTCGGACACCAGAATGGTTCCGAAGTGTTTCGGGTATTTTCCGGAGTACCGGGAGGTTACCGGAACCCCCCGGGAGAGTAATGGGCCTTAATGGGCTTTAGGGGAAAGGAGAGAGGGGCCTCCAGGGGTGGCTGCGCGCCCCCCATGGGCTGGTCCGAATTGGACTAGGAGGGGGCGGCGCCCCCTCCTTCCCCTTCCCTCATTCTCCTAGTTGGAATAGGAAAGGGGGGGGGGGCGAATCCTACTTGGACCGGGAGTCCAAGTAGGACTCCTCCCTATGGCGCGCCCCCCTATGGCCGGCCTCCTCTCCTTCCGCCCTTTATATACGTGGGAGGGGGGCACCCCAAAGGCACTCCAAGATTGGTCTTAGCCGTGTGCAGTGCCCCCTTCCACAGTTATACACCTCGGTCATATCGTCATAGTGCTTAGGAGAAGCCCTGCGCCGATAACTTCATGACGACCGTCGCCACGCCGTCGTGCTGACGGAAATCTCCCTCGTCCTCAACTGGATTAAGAGCTCGAGGGACGTCATCGAGCTGAACGTATGCTGAACGCGGAGGTGCCGTATGTTCGGTGCTTGTATCGGTTGGATCTCGAAGACGTTCGACTACATCAACCGTGTTACTAAACGCTTCCGCTTTCGGTCTACGAGGGTATGTGGACACACTCTCCCCGCTCGTTGCTATGCATCTCCTAGATAGATCTTGCGTGATCGTAGGCAATTTGTTTTGAAATACTACGTTCCCCAACAGTGGTATCAGAGCCAGGTTTATGCGTAGGTGTTATATGCATGAGTAGAACACAAAGAGTTATGGGCGATAATAGTCATACTGCTTACCAGCAACGTCTTACTTTAATTCGGCGGTATTGTTGGATGAAGCTGCCCGGACCGACATTACATGACCGCGTTCATGAGACTGGTTCTACCGACGTGCTTCGCACACAGGTGATTAGCGGGTGTCTGTTTCTCCAACTTTAGTTGAATCAAGTTTGACTACGCCCGGTCCTTGTTGAAGGTTAAAACAGCACACTTGACAAAAAATCATTGTGATTTTGATGCATAGGTAAGAACGGTTCTTGCTAGAAGCCCGTAGCAGCCATGTAAAACTTGCAACAACAAAGTAGAGGACGTCTAACTTGTTTTTGCAGGGCATGTTGTGATGTGATATGGTCAAGACGTGATGAGATATAAATTGTTGTATGAGATGATCATGTTTTGTAACTGTTATCGGCAACTGGCAGGAGCCTTATGGTTGTCGCTTTATTGTATGAAATGCAATCACCATGTAATTGCTTTACTTTATCACTAAGCGGTGGCGATAGTTGTAGAAGCAATAGTTGGCGAGACGACAACGATGCTACGATGGAGATCAAGGTGTCAAGTCGGTGACGATGGAGATCATGACGGTGCTTTGGAGATGGAGATCAAAGGCATAAGATGATGATGGACATATCTTGTCACATATTTTGATTGCATGTGATCTTTATCTTTTATGCATCTTATTTTGCTTATTTCGGTGGTAGCATTATAAGATGATCTCTCACTAAATTTCAAGGTATAAGTGTTCTCCCTGAGTATGCACCATTGCTACAGATCGTTGTGTCGAGACACCACGTGATGATCGGGTGTGATAAGCTCTACGTTCACATACAACGGGCGCAAGCCAGTTTTGCACACGCAGAATACTTGGGTTAAACTTGACGAGCCTAGCATATGCAGATATGGCCTCGGAACACTGAGACCGAAAGGTCGAGCGTGAATCATATAGTAGATATGATCAACATAGTGATGTTCACCATTGAAAACTACTCCATCTCACGTGATGATCGGACATGGTTTAGTTGATATGGATCACGTGATCATTTAGATGACTAGAGGGATGTCTATCTAAGTGGGAGTTCTTAAGTAATATGATTAATTGAACTTTAATTTAACATGAAATTAGTACCTGATAGTATTTTGCATGTCTATGTTGTTGTAGATCAATGGCCCGTGCTGCCGTTCCTTTGAATTTTAATGCGTTCCTAGAGAAAGCTAAGTTGAAAGATGATGGTAGCAACTACACGGACTGGGTCCGTAACTTGAGTATTATCATCATCGCTGCACAGAAGAATTACATCCTGGAAGCACCGCTAGGTGCAAGACCCGCTGCAAGAGCAACTCCAGATGTTATGAACGTCTGGCAGAGCAAAGCTGATGACTACTCGATAGTTCAGTGTGCCATGCTTTACAACTTAGAACCGGGACTTCAACGATGTTTTGAACGTCATGGAGCATATGAGATGTTCCAGGAGTTGAAGTTAATATTTCAAGCAAATGCCCGGATTGAGAGATATGAAGTCTCCAATAAGTTCTACAGCTGCAAGATGGAGGACAATAGTTCGCGGCGGGTATCGTTATTTTTTGACCTTCAGAGATGATTTGAGCAGATATGGGTATATCTACTTGATGAAACATAAGTCTGAAACATTTGAAAAGTTCAAAGAATTTCAGAGTGAAGTGGAAAATCATTGTAACAAGAAAATAAAGTTTCTATGATCTGATCGTGGAGGTGAATATTTGAGTTATGAGTTTGGTCTTCATTTGAAACAATGCGGAATAGTTTCGCAACTCACGCCACCTGGAACACCACAGCGTAATGGTGTGTACGAACGTCATAATCGCACTTTATTAGATATGGTGCGATCTATGATGTCTCTTACTGAGTTACTGCTATCATTTTGGGGTTATGCTTTAGAGACGGCTGCATTCACGTTAAATAGGGCACCATCTAAATCCGTTGAGACGACACCATATGAACTGTGGTTTGGCAAGAAACCGAAGTTGTTGATTCTTAAAATTTGGGGCTGCGATGCTTATGTGAAAAAGCTTCAACATGATAAGCTCGAACCCAAATCAGAGAATTGTGTCTTCGATACCCAAAAGAGACTGTTGGGTACACCTTCTATCATAGATCCGAAGGCAAGATATTCGTTGCTAAGAATGGATCCTTTCTAGAGAAGGCATTTCTCTCGAAAGAAGTGAGTGGGAGGAAAGTAGAACTTGATGAGGTAATTGTACCTGCTCCCTTATTGGAAAGTAGTTCATCACATAAATCAGTTCCCGTGATTCCTACACCAATTAGTGAGGAAGCTAATGATAATGATCATGAAACTTCTGATCAAGTTACTACTGAACCTCGTAGGTCAACCAGAGTATGGTCCGCACCAGAGTGGTGCGGTAATCCTATTCTAGAGGTCATGTTACTTGACCATGACAAACCTACGAACTATGAGGAAGCGATGATGAGCCCAGCTTCCACGAAATGGCTTGAGGCCATGAAATCTGAGATGGGATCCATTTATGAGAACAAAGTGTGGACTTTGGTTGACTTTCCCGATGATCAGCAAGCAATAGAGAATAAATGGATCTTCAAGAAGAAGACTGACGCTGACGGTAATGTTACCGTCTACAAAGCTCGACTTGTTGCGAAAGGTTTTCGACAAGTTCAAGGAGTTGACTACGATGAGACCTTCTCACCCGTAGCGATGCTTAAGTCTGCCCGAATCATGTTAGCAATTGCCGCATTTTATGATTATGAAATTTGGCAAATGGATGTCAAAACTGCATTCCTTAATGGATACCTTAAAGAAGAGTTGTATATGATGCAACTAGAAGGTTTTGTTGATCCAAAAGGTGCTAACAAAGTGTGGAAGCTCCAGCGATCCATTTATGGACTGGTGCAAGCATCTCAGAGTTGGAATATATGCTTTTATGAGTTGATCAAAGCATATAGTTTTATACAGACTTGCGGTGAAGCCTGTATTTACAAGAAAGTGAGTGGGAGCACTACAACATTTCTGATAAGTATATGTGAATGACATATTGTTGATCGGAAATAATGTAGAATTTTTTGGAAAGCATAATGGAATGTTTGAAAGGAGTTTTTCAAAGAAAGACCACGGTGAAGCTGCTTACATATTGAGCATCAAGATCTATAGAGATAGATAAAGACGCTTGATAAGTTTTTTCAATGAGTACATACCTTGACAAGATTTCGAAGTAGTTCAAAATGGAACAGTCAAAGAAGGAGTTCTTGCCTGTGTTGCAAGGTGTGAAGTTGACTAAAGACTCAAAACCCGACCACGACAGAAAATAGAAAGAGAATGAAAAGTCATTCCCTATGCCTCAGTCATAGGTTCTATAAAGTATGCTATGCTGTGTACCAGACCTATTGTGTAGCTCACCATGAGTTTGGCAAGAGGGTACAATAGTGATCCAGCAGTGGATCACTGGACAGCGGTCAAAATTATCCTTAGTGGAATAAGGATATGTTTCTCGGTTATGGAGGTGACAAAAAGTTTGTCGTAAAGGGTTACGTCGATGCAAGCTTTGACACTGATCCAGATGACTCTAAGTCTCAATCTGGATACATATTGAAAGTGGGAGCAATTAGCTAGAGTAGCTCCGTGCAGAGCATTGTAGACATAGAAATTTGCAAAATACATACGGATCTGAATGTGGCAGACCCGTTGACTAAACTTCTCTCACAAGCAAAACATGATCACACCTTAGTACTCTTTGGGTGTTAATCACATGGCAATGTGAACTAGATTATTGACTCTAGTAAACCCTTTGGGTATTGGTTACATGGCGATGTGAACTATAGAGTGTTAAATCACATGACGATGTGAACTATTGGTGTTAAATCACATAGCGATGTGAACTAGATTATTGACTCTAGTGCAAGTGGGAGACTGAAGGAAATATGCCCTAGAGGAAATAATAAAGATGTTTTTTATATTTTCTTATATCATGATAAATGTTTATTATTCATGCTAGAATTGTATTAACTGGAAACTTAGTACATGTGTGAATACATAGACAAACAGAGTGTCCCTAGTATGCCTCTACTAGACTAGCTCGTAAATCAAAGATGGTTAAGTCTCCTGACCATAGACATGTGTTGTCATTTGATGAACGGGATCACATCATTAGAGAATGATGTGATGGACAAGACCCATCCGTTAGCTTAGCACAAATGATCGTTTAGTTTTATTACTAATGCTTATCATGACTTATACATGTTCCTCTGACTATGAGATTATGCAACTCCCGAATACCGGAGGATCACCTTGTGTGCTATCAAACATCACAACGTAACTGGATGATTATAAAGATGCTCTACAGGTGTCTCCGAAGGTGTTTGTTGGGTTGGCATAGATCAACAATAGGATTTTTCACTCCGTGTATCGGAGAGGTATCTCTGGGCCCTCTCGGTAATGCACAACACTATAAACCTTGCAAGCAATGTGACTAATGAGTTAGTTGCGGGATGATGCATTACGGAATGAGTAAAGAGACTTGCCAGTAACGAGATTGAACTAGGTATGATGATACCGACGATCGAATCTCGGGCAAGTAACATACCGATGACAAAGGGAACAACGTATGTTGTTGTGCGGTTTGACCGATAAAGATCTTCATAGAATATGTAGGAGCCAATATGAGCATCCAGTTTCCGCTATTGGTTATTGACCGGAGATGTGTCTCGGTCATGTCTACATAGTTCTCGAACCCGTAGGGTCCGCACACTTAACGTTCGATGACGATTTGTATTATGAGTTATGTGATTTGATGACTGAAGTTTGTTCGGAGTCCGGGATGAGATCACGAACATGATGAGGAGTCTCGAAATGGTCGAGAGGTAAAGATCGATATATTGGAAGGTTATATTCGGACACCGGAATGGTTCCGAAGTGTTTCGGATATTTTCCGGAGTACCGGGAGGTTACCGGAACCCCCCGGGAGAGTAATGGGCCTTAATGGGCTTTAGGGGAAAGGAGAGAGGGGCCTCGAGGGGTGGCCGCGCGGCCCCCCATGGGCTGGTCCGAATTGGACTAGGAGGGGGGCACCCCCCTCCTTCCTTCTCCCCTCCTTCCCCTTCGCTCCTTCTCCTACTTGGAATGGGAAAAGGGGGGAGGCGAATTGTAACGCCCACGATGCGGCTATATCTCCCACGTGTCGAGGCACGACTTAGAGGCATAACCGCATAGTGGTTTTGTCGCAAGAAGGGTCATCTTCACACAATCCCATGTAATGAACAAGAATGGGATAAAGAGTTGGCTTACAATCGCCACTTCACACAATACATGAATATAATTCATACATCATCCAAAATACAATCATATAGACCGACTACGGTCAAAATCCAGATGAAAATAAGATAACCCCAAATGCTAGATCCCCGATCGTCCCAACTGGGCTCCACTACTGATCATCAGGAAAAGACACATAGTAACGACCACGTTCCTCGTCGAACTCCCACTTGAGATCGACCCCATCATCGGCACTGGCATCGTCGGCACCTGCAACTGTTTTGGTAGAATCTGTGAGTCACGGGGACTCAGCAATCTCACACCCGCGAGATCAAGACTATTTAAGCTTATAGGAAAGGATGGTGTAATGAGGTGGAGCTGCAGCGGCAATAAGCATAAAGGTGGCTAACATACGCAAGAGAGAGTGAGAAGAGAAGCAACGGAGCGGTCGTCAACTAGCAATGACTAAGAAGTGATCCTGAACACCTACTTACGTCATGCATAAATCAGACCGTGTTCACTTCCCGGACTCCGCTGAGAAGAGACCATCACGGCTACACACGCAGTTGATGTATTTTAATTGGGTCAAGTGACAAGTTCTCTACAACCGGACATTAACAAATTCCCATCTGCCTCATAACCGCGGGCACGGCTTTTGAAAGATAATACCCTGCAGGGGTGTCCCAACTTAGCCCATCATAAGCTCTCACGGTCAACGAAGGATAAACCTTCTCCCGGAAAGACCCGATCAGTCTCGGAATCCCGGTTTACAAGACATTTCGACAATGGTAAAACAAGACCAGCAAAGCCCCCGAATGTGCCGACAAATCCCGATAGGAGCTGCACATATCTCGTTCTCAGGGCACAACGGATGAGCCAGACGTCGGGTTGGCATAGACCCTGGTTGCCCAGGGGGCGCCGGACATCGCTCGGTTTGGGCCAGCACTCGAAGGAGCACTGGTCCGGGGGTTTAAAATAAAGATGACACTCGGGCTCGCAAAAACCCGGGGGAAAAGGCTTAGGCGGCAAATGGAAAAACCAAAGTTGGGCCTTGCTGGAGGAGTTTTATTCAAGGCGAACTGTCAAGGGGGTCCCATAAATCACCCGACCGTGTAAGGAACGCAAACTCAAGGAACATAATCCCGGTATATCAGTAACTAGGGCGGCAAGAGTGGAACAAAACACCAGGCATAAGGCCGAGCCTTCCACCCTTTACCAAAATATATAGATGCATTAATTAAATAAGAGATATTGTGATATCCCAACATATCCATGTTCCAACATGGAACAAACTTCAACTTCACCTGCAACTAGCAACGCTATAAGAGGGGCTGAGCAAAAGCGGTAACTTAGCCAAACAACGGTTTGCTAGGAGAGGATGGTTAGAGGCTGACATGGCAAAATGGGAGACATGATATAGCAAGTGATAGGTAGCGTAGCATGGCAATAGAGCGAACAACTGGCAAAGCAAAGATAGAAGTGATATCGAGGGGTGGTCATCTTGCCTGCAAGGTTCTCAGAGTTGCCGAACGCTTGATCCTCGTAAGCGTACTCGACAGGTTCCTCATTCACGAACTCGTCTCCCGGCTCTACCCAAGACAAGAACACAAGCAACGGAACCACAATCAATCACGAGGAAAGCACAAGCAACATGATGCAAAACATGTATGATATGCAAGATATGATATGCGATGCATATGCGTGCTCCGGAAGGAAAATGATGAACAAGGCAGTAACTTGGCAAACCAAGCATGCCACTGGAAAGATGAGATGATTTCGGTCGAAATCGATATAAAGATCACCGGAAACGGATGCACGGTTTGCAAATGGCAAGCAAAACAAGAATGACACGAATCTGCGATTAACAGCATGATAGCACTTAAAATGCAACAAGTAACAATGCTACAGCACCCCAACATAGCAACAAAGCACATGGCAGTAATTGAAAGGAGATTCTTGACAAAAGATGAACACTGAGCTACGGCTAGATCACAACATATCAAGCTCAAACAAGCATGGCAAAAGTGCAAAAGATAACAGGTTCACAGACTTGGTGAAAAACTGGACATGGCAGAAAACAGCATCAGGTAGCAATGTTCAGAGCACGAAATCAACATGCTACAGGAACTTAACATAGCAAAGCAAGGCATGGAAGTGTTCTACTAAATGCACATGACAAAAGTCCCTTACTGACCATAAGCCAAAAAGGACCAGAAGATATGATGGCAAGCATGTAAACATAGCAAGTTTCGTTATCAGGTTTCAGACTTAGCAGAAAACAGAGCATGGTAGAAATAATAATATGTAGGCCTCTTTGTGAGCTTGATGCACTCATTACATAGCAATGCATGACAAAAATAGCATACCTACAGCAAGATGGCATGTTTATGAAGCTAACCATGGCAAGAACACACGCATAGCATGTATGGATCAACTAAAATAAGCTTGGCAAAAATGAATATCATGTTAGGAATCTGCCAGAAATATTTTATAGCAAACGTAGAGCAAGATTGAGTCATGCTATGGCACTCCATAATTGCAAACAATTGCAGTAATGGATCAATTACAACTATAGATACAAAACATCCTTACTGAACATCTCCAAAATATGCATGGATCTCTCTGTAGCATCAAGTTTACATGGCAACAAAATAACAGCAGACGAGGGCTTAGAGAAATCACTAAGTCCCTGAAATCAGAAACATTACGGGGCCTACTTTGCATGCTTGTGCTAGGCACCACAGAGATCACAAAAATACATGGACTACACCACTGGAAAGATGGCATGGCATAATTCAAAACACATGTAGAGCTCATGCTCATAAGATCCACAGATTAAATGATACAAAAATGACAAATCTCCAAGTTCTGATAAGAACCAGAGAATAACAGCAACTAGCCCTCTTCCAACAGAGATTTGGGCATCAAGATGACCTCTAAAGAACATGGTGCAATTGAACAAAATGTAGAGCATCATGAGGCAAACAATTTGACATATTACACGCGCGAATCGGAGCTACATGCAAGGAGTTATAGCATCACGAACAGAGGCATATAGCTGTAAAAATCCATGACTTAGAAATATTTCGCGGGGGGGGGGGGTGGGTTCGGGAAAGTCAACGTACGGGCTCCGGATCTGGATCGAGGCCGGGTCGCTCGAGGGAGCTCGCCGGTGGCGTTTGCCGACGGCGGCGCGGAGCAGAAGGAGGCGCCGGGGAGGCGCGGTGGCCGGCGGGAAGAAGGGGCGGTGCCGGAGGGTGGCCACGTCGGGCGCCGGCGCGGCAGGTCGGCGGCGGGCGGCCGCGGCGGCGGTGACGGCGGCCGCGGCGGCGGTGACGGCGGCGGGCGGCCTCGGGCGCGAGGAGGAGGGCGGCGGCGGGCGCGCGGGCCGCGCGGGCCAGCTGCGGGCCGGGTGGGCCGCGGCGTACGGCGCGGGCGACGGCGACACGTGGCGGCGGCGGACGCGCGGGAAATTTCGTCCGGCGCCGGGCGGACGTGTCCGGCGCGCGGAGGGACGAAGCTAGGGTTTGGACTGAGATTCGTTTCGGGAGGGGATGGAGTTTTATAGGTAGAGGGAGCTAGGAGACTCCAAATGAGGTGCGGTTTTCGCCCACACGATCGTGATCGAACGACCTAGAGCATGGAAGAGAGTTTGGTGGGTTTTGGGCTGGTTTTGAGGGGTTTTTGCTGGACACTCAAATGGACTTTGCGGATGCCCGGTTAACCGTTGGAGTACCAAACGACCTCCAAATGGAACGAAACTTGACCGGTGGTCTCCGGGTGGTATAATAAGGCCACTTGACAAGTCTCGGTCCATTCCGAGAAAGTTTGACACCCGCACACGAAAGAAAACAAGAGGGGTGCACCGGAGGAGATAGGAGCGCCGGATTGGAAAACGGACAACGGGGAAAATGCTCGGATGCATGAGACGAACACGTATGCAAATGCACTGCACATGATGACATGATATGAAAATGCATGACATGACAAAATGCAAAACGAAAGACAAAACCCGACCACGGAGAGAATAACATAGCACATAGCCGAAAATGGCAAGAGTCGGAGTTACAAATATGGCAAGTTACATCCGGGGTGTTACACGAATCCTACTTGGACCGGGAGTCCAAGTAGGACTCCTCCCTATGGCGCGCCCCTATGGCTGGCCTCGTCTCCTTCCACCCTTTATATACGTGGGAGGGTGCACCCCAAAGGCACTCCAAGATTGGTCTTAGCCGTGTGCGGTGCCCCCTTCCACAGTTATACACCTCGGTCATATCATCGTAGTGCTTAGGCGAAGCCCTGCGCCGATAACTTCATCATCACCGTCGCCACGCCGTCGTGCTGACGGAACTCTCCCTCGTCCTCAACTGGATCAAGAGCTCAAGGGACGTCATCAGGCTGAACGTGTGCTGAACGCGGAGGTGCCGTACATTCAGTGCTTCGATCGGTTGGATCGCGAAGACGTTCGACTACATCAACCGCGTTACTAAATGCTTCCGCTTTCGGTCTACGAGGGTACATGGACACACTCTCCCCGCTCGTTGCTATGCATCTCCTAGATATATCTTGCGTGATAGTAGGCAACTTTTTTTGAAATACTACGTTCCCCAACATGTAGCCCGTTTCCCTTCTCTCTCCTTGATGATGACATGTTCCTAGGGTAGGGTCATGGGCCTAACCTAGAAGCCCTACCCAAGGACACTGCCCTAGAGTCAAAGACATTCAAAGATACAACAGAAGAAACCGACTGACTTCAGCAAGTAGTGCAATCCACTCGACCTTCAACTTCACTCGGATACCCCAATTCCAATCGACCAAGATGGAATCACTCGACCATACAGGAAACCACCTGGAATACAGAAGACCTAAAGTCACTCAGGATGGCAACAGTCAGGCGTTCACTCTATAGTCTTAAAGATCATTAATAGCTCTTAATAGCTAGCATTACCAGTAAAGCCCTGTCTTAATCAACATTAAACCCCTGTGTAACTGAGGCCTGTGAAGGGGTGGCGCACTCTATATAAGCCACCCCTCCCCTCCGGCACAAGGGTGCGCACCCCCTGTAACTCTCACGCATAATCCAGTCGACCAAGCCTCTGGGCATTGAGACGTAGGGCTGTTACTTCCTCCGAGAAGGGCCTGAACTCATAAATCTTGCGTGCACAATCTCACCGTAGCTAGGGCCTCGCCTCCTCATACGTACCCCCTACTCTTACTATCAGACTTAGTACCATGACAGTTGGCGCCCACCATGGGGCAGGTGTCTTAGCGACTTCCGGTGAGGTTGCGGTTTTTTTTAATCTCCATCAACATGGTCTCTGGCGGTGGTTTGGCTTTGGGCCACGAGATCCGTCTCGGTGCGCTCGTCTTCGTCGCCGATGACTCCGCCTGGCTCCAGGAGGCCCCCCCTTGACGTCGAGGCCCTTCCCGTCTGCGAGGAGGCGCACTTTCGCGCGACCGCATGCGTCTTCCTCCCGCGGCAGCCATCGACCCAGTATCGGTTGTTTTCTTCATTATCTTATCTCCCTGCCGCACGCCGTCACAAGCGGTCTAGTCGATCGCGACTCCAGCGGTTGGTGAAGCACGCGGTGGCCCATCAGTCGGCCACCCCTCAAGTCGTGGCAATCGAGCCCGACGAATCTCTCTATGGTCTAGTCGACTGGCTCCGCGGATACTCTTTCCGAGTGCGGAAGCAACGACCCCGTGGCGGAGGTCCTCATGGTCGACTCCCGTCGCAGCCCGCCTGGTTTCCGTCGCAGCGGTGGCGGCGGCGATGGTCCGTCGTATGGTCATGATGAGTATGAACCCCAAGCCCTCACATAGGAGCAAAGGGATGATCTACATCGCCGCAACATGGAGGCGCTCCAGACTCCCATCATGGGGGAGACTTCTGAGGCTCGGGCCCTTGAGGCCGCGCGCCTGGCCACCTTGGCCGAACGGATGCGTCTGGAGAACCTTCAGCATTCACTCGACGAGCATGCCCGTTGACTGATCCCTGAATCCAGTCGACGGCAATGACAGTTGTTCCCGCCTGAGCCCCAGGTATACCGCAGTCCAATCCAGAATCTTACAGCTGCAGCCCATATAGCAGAGTCAATTCAGCCGTCCCAATCATAGGCTGGAAGAGGTTTGATGCAGATCCGAGCGCTGCTCCGGGCAGCAGGCAAGCAAAACACAACCGTCTCTCAGTCGCGCAACAGGATCCACAGCAGGTCCGTGGTGGCAGACACCGTCCAGTCGGCTCACAGCCCAAGATCGCCTCCGCGGCGTGAGGGACATGGGTACCGCCAAGAGCAGTATCTGGGTCGGTGTCGGTGTCAAAACCGGCGGATCTCGGGTAGGGGGCCCCGAACTATGCGTCTAAGGTCGATAGTAACAGGAGACAGGGGACACAATGTTTACCCAGGTTCGAGCCCTCTCTATGGAGGTAATACCCTACTTCCTGCTTGATTGATCTTGATGAATATGAGTATTACAAGAGTTGATCTACCACGAGATCGTAATGGCTAAACCCTAGAAGTCTAGCCTGTATGACTATGGTAATGAGTCTCCCCTCCGGACTAAGTCCTCTGGTTTATATAGACACCAGGAGGATCTAGGATTACACAAGGTCGGTTACAAAGAAAGGAATCTACATATTCGATCGCCAAGCTTGCCTTCCACGTCAAGGAGAGTCCCATCCGGACACGAGTGCAGTCTTCGGTCTTCGTATCTTCACAGCCCATCAGTCCGGCCATGGCTAACAGGCTGGATGCCCGAGGACCCCTTAGTCCAGGACTCCCTCAGTAGCCCCTGAACCTGGCTTCAATGACAAGGTATCCGGCGCGTAGATCTGTCTTTAGCATTGCAAAGCGGGTTCCTCCTTCCGAACTCCAGAATTGTCTTCGGACGTATCGACGTGTCCGGACCTGTAACACACACGTCACACACCACCGTGGAGAGAATATAATTTTACACGAGTTCAATCCGCTGACAACTTTTTGTAACACGACATCATATCGTCTGCCGCTCCACGTTTCGAGACGCGGTTGCCATTGGCACATCTTGTCAAAGCAGAGATCGTGTCCCCTTATTGCGGGATTCTCATTAATACGGGCGTGGGTAACCCAACCATACCATTTACATAGTCCTTGGGAATAGGCGAGTTTCGAGGCGAATGGGGAGGCGTTCAATATTCACTGCCTTTATAAGGGGATAAGGACCCCCCTTCTTCTCCCACGCCTTCTCTCTTCCTCTGCCCTTCCAATCTTGAGCTCCAGCACCCAAGTTCTCATCTTCTTCCCACTCAAGCCAGCACTCAACCATGTCCGGATCCGGAGGCCAAGGCAAGTGGATGGCCTCCTCCGTCAAGGAGAAGGACATTACCGAGCTTCGGGCGGCCGGGTACTTGGTGAAGGAAATCGCCCACCGCCTTCCGGCCCAGGGACAAGTCGTCCCCACGCCGAAGCCCAACGAGAGGGTGGTATTCATCCCTCATTTCTTCCGCGGGCTAGGGTTTCCACTTCACCCTTTCATCCGCAGGCTAATGCACTATTACGGGATAGACTTCCATGATCTATCCCCGAACTCCTTCCTCAACATCTCGGCGTTCATTGTCGTGTGTGAGGCGTTCCTCCGTATCCAACCCCACTTCGGGCTGTGGCTCAAAGTCTTCAATGTGAAGCCGAAGGTGGTGGATGGCCAGCACGCGGAGTGCGGAGGAGCCATGGTGAGTAAGCTGTCCAATGTCTCCTGGCCGAAAGGCACTTTCGTGGAGACTGTCAAGGAATGGCAGAAACAATACATTACAGAACCCCGCGGCACCAACTGGGCCGCAGCTGCCGAATTCAACCCCGGTGCTCCAATGCGGCTCACCTCCTGGGTCGAGTAGAGCCCGAACTAGCGTTCGCCAGATGAGCTGATAGCGCTGCAGACGCGCATTCAGAGCATGGTGGACAAGAATGTCAAACTTGTCGATGTAATCCAGGTGATGCTAGTTCGCCGGATTCTCCCGTGCCAAAGCCGAAGCCTCCTGCTATGGAAGTTCAACCCGAAGAAGCACCATACCCTGAAGAGGCTCTTCGAGACTACTCACAAAGATGCCTGGAGGTTGCTCTTCAAGGGCAACGAGATACCACCAGCCACGGATTCGGACCGTGGGCATGATGTTAACCACCCCACCAGCGAGGTAAGTTTTTAATGCGTCCTCTACTTGTTTGTTTCAAGGAGGATATCTGAATTTTTACTGTCATTGCTTCTTCAGGAATGGATGGAGAGGGCGAAGCGGATCCAGTGTCCGGCTCCGCTACCTGAAGAACCAGTCATTCCGCATTTAGCGAAGATGCTGGTGCCGGCACCTTATACAGCGCCGGCGAAGAAGGCCAAGGGGAAGACCAAGGGGGTCCGAAATGGCCCCCGTCGCAAGGGCGCTTCGGATGCGACATCTGAAGACAAGACCCGCTCCTCCGCCGCCGAAGATGGCGATGAGGAGGAGGAGGAGGACAACCCTCCCCCTGATGAGGGAAGGAAGAAGAGGGCGGCCTCCACGAACCTGGAGGTGGGGACGTCCAAGAAAGGGAAGGGCTCCTTCGCGGATAACTCCGCGTGATACGTCGACAGCAGTCCGGAGCGACACCCCCGCACTAAGCCTCCAGCTGCATCGTAAGTGCTATGACTCTCGCATACCCATATGTCCAGCCTCTCCTTTTCAATGTATTGACATGGTTAATTATGCTATTGCAGTCTGGCCCACGACAGCTCCCAGCGATCCTCATCAAGAGGTTCGTTGGACTCAAAGGAGATGGCCAGCGAGACACCGCCGGCCGCCTACTCTCCCAAGGCCAAAGGAGATGACGGGGCGCTCTCCCAATGGACCTTCCCAGGCCGGGGGGAGGCTCAAGAGGCGCCCGAAGGCGAAGCCCCCGTCGCCGAACACCAGGGGGAGCCAATTCCCATGGAGACTGGGGGTGAGGGCCATATTCAGTTCGGCCCTCAACGGGACTCGATTCCGGAGACCGATACGGCTCCGGAATCCGGCACGCAACCTCCTTCGAAAGAAGGGGATATGCCTAATCCACCGGTGACCCCTGTCCAACCAGGGGCACCAGATAAGCTGCTGGAAGCGCTGCGAGGCGCTTCCATTGTGGATGAGCACCGTGTTCTTATGGGCACGGTGATTGAAAGGGTGCAGTCCGCCAAGAGAGGACTAACCAAAGCCTGCAGCAGCTTGCTGACAGGTTTTGAGGTAAGCGACGCAAAAAGAGAAAATCCCAATATAGACAGTAGCCCCTGAGACACTGTCTGGTGTTTCGGAAAGAAAAAACCGGACAGAGGATCAATCCTTTATTGTAGAAAACTAACTAAATTTGTCGGGAATGAATATGCAGGCGTCGCTGCTGGCCGCGGCCTCACATGCTGCCGAAGTCTCCGAACTAAAGCGGAGGCTGGAGCAGGCCGGGGAGGAGCTTGGCCAGGTGAAGAGGCAGCTCCAAGAGAATCAAGGTATGTAATAACCCGGGAAATACTCAAAAAGAGTAAGATGATATGTATTGATCGAAGTGTCATGATATGTATAGGAGCAACGACCGAGGTCGAGGCCCTGAAGAAGGCCCTGGCCGAAGCCGAGGGGAAGGCTGTCAAGGAGCAGGCCGCCCGTAAGAAGCTCAAGGCCCGGGTCAACGAGGTCCAACAGGAGCTCCAGGACGCGGTGAGGAAGTGCGAGACCTTGGAGCGCGACGCGTCGGTTCGAGTGACCGAACTCGCCAAGGCCCGTCAGAGCGTGGAGACGGCACGGAATGAGGCCCAGGGCGCCCTCCAAGAGATCCAGGAGGCCAGGAAGATTGTGGCGGGTAAGGCATTTAGTATGCAAAGCAAGTATATGAGGAAGAAGTATCTCTTACTAACCCGAATTCGGAGTTCTCCAGGGGCCTACGCAGATCTACCGCGTGGTGTGTCCGATGCCACGGAGTTCTTTCGAGCCGAGGAAGGGAATTCCATGGAGAAATTGTTCTGGTCGCAGTATCTTGCGCCAGAGCATCCCGTGCCCTTCACCGATCCGCTGAAACAGCTAGTGGAGCTGCATAGGGTGGCCGAACTAGTCATGAAGGATTTGATAATCCGGCTATGGCCAGCCGAAGCTATGCCTGACAGCTACTTCGG
The DNA here is from genome assembly GCF_018294505.1 of Triticum aestivum. Taxonomy (NCBI): domain Eukaryota; kingdom Viridiplantae; phylum Streptophyta; class Magnoliopsida; order Poales; family Poaceae; genus Triticum; species Triticum aestivum. The sequence goes on from NC_057796.1 coordinate 304,724,090, forward strand.
ACTCGTGAAGCGGCTGGTGAACGCTTGTCCTCGGCTCGACGTCGTCAAGCGATCGGCCTGTATTGAAGGTGCGCGGATGGCCTTCGCCCGTTGCAAGATGTGGTGGGCAAAGATGAACGCCGTCGAGCTGGCCAGGGGGCCGCCAGAGGGCAAGGAGCACCGCATACCCGAGCACTATTTTGCGGATGTCCTAGAGGGGTCTCGCATTATGGCAACGCAGTGTGGGCAGGACATTATTTTCGAATGAATACATTCGTGTTGCCTTTGCCTTGTATGATGAAACAAAGTCGGTTTGTAATATAATGCTTGATATGTTTTAATTTTTTCCTCCTGTGCAGCCGTGTTGTATGAAATCTAAGGGTTGGCCAGTCGTCGGCTTCTGCCCCCACGTAGGTAGTACGAAGGTGTTCGGGATGGAATCTAAACAATCTTGATCCAATTATATGGTCCTTGAAGGAGTTGTTTAGCGCAACGAACCAGGCAATCAGATTATGCGGCTTAAACGCCTTCACTTAGCCATAGGAGTTTTATAATAAAACATAGGCGCAACCCCTAGTATCAGAACCAGAGTGCTATGAGCGTCTGATCGGGAAGTGCCGATCCTTCGCATAATGCGGGAGAAATCTCCAACGATTTGCAACCTCCGAACAGCTGACCGGCTCTCGCCGTATCATGACAGTCAGTTTTCGGCTTTCTCTACTGAGGTGCTCCTTTGGATAAACTAGGGCACAATCGCAGTAGTTCTCCCTTTACTACCTTAGCTGATATAGCGGAACGTAAGGTAGCAAGCACAGGAGCCGGGCAACGCAACTATTGACCAAGACATGATTCGGAGCCAATGCATATAATGCTAAATTCGGGGTGCTGAACTATACTGTAAAAGTGTTCGGACTTTTGTTGCCATGTTGCGGGGTGCTATGAAGCCCCTGGCATGGTGGAACATACCGAGTGTACGGGAGTTATCTGATAGAATTACCAGGAGAAAAGGCAAAAAGAAAGAAAAAGGAAGAACCAGCGATAAGCTACAGCCGTGGAAATTTGGGCCGCAAACTGTTTCTATTATAATTTCATTGGTGCGTTAAAGCGCGTTCATACAAGTGGTGCAATAAGCAGAAAGGCTATTTACTATGCCTTCACCAAGAGAGAGCTGCGTATGGGTCTTGAAAAACAGGTAGAGTGATCGTTTAACGAAACCACCTAGAGAAGTCCCCCATATGTCTGCGGCCCTCCCGTGCCGAGCTTGTATAATACCATCCAACAGGGTCAACTGACCGCTCTTATGCTTGCCGTCTTGGTGTGCTTGTCCTTCGAGAGGACCCATGATCAGACCATCGGATGGGGTCTGCGGGATTGAGACCTGAAAGGAAAAAGTGAAAGTATGTGTGTATCCGGTGCCGGTTGAGCCGCACTGTGGATCACAAGCTAGCTATGCCTCCGTCGATGCCCAGGGAGTTTCGAGTGCGTAGTTATGTACGCGCGGCGCGAATGCCACCGCTTGATCGGGACTGAGATGGAGGCCGAATTGCTAATCGAGCTCCTGACGAGCCGAGCTGTCCTGCTGTAGGGTAGTTCGGACCCTCTTAACGGTGTCCATGGGCTTGGCCGCCGCATGAGGGTTCTGCTTGAGAAGGCCGCTCTATTGTTCTGCTGCTAAGGCAGCTGTGTGCTCTTCTGTACGGAGGGAGCATTGCGTATTTCCATTAACTGTGATGACGCCGCGTGGACCGGGCATCTTGAGCTTAAGATAAGCATAGTGTGGCACTGCATTGAATCGAGCGAATGCGGTTTGTCCCAGCAGTGCGTGATAGCCGTTGCGAAAGGGGACAATGTCGAAGATTAACTCCTCACTTCGGAAATTGTTCGGAGACCCGAAGACAACTTCAAGTGTGATTGAGTCCGTACAGTAGGCCTCGACACCTGGTATGACTCCTTTGAAGGTAGTCTTTGTGGGCTTGATCTGTGATGGATTGATGCGCCCATTTTTCACACTTTATCCTGATAAAGCAGGTTGAGGCTGCTACCTCCGTCCATAAGGACGTGCATCAGGTGAAATCCGTCAATGATTGGGTCAAGGACTAGTGCGGCTGAACCGCCATGACGGATACTAGTCGGGTGATCCCGACGATCAAAGGTGATCGGGAATGATGACCATGGATTGAATTTTGGGGCGACTGGCTCTATCGCATAGATGTCCCTTAGTGCGCGCTTGCGTTCCCTTTTAGGGATATGTGTGGCATATATCATGTTTACTGTTTTGACTTGGGGGGGGGACTTCTTCTGCCCCCCTATGTTTGGTTGCCGGGGCTCCTTGTAGTCGTCCTCGCTTTGCGATCCCTTTTCCCTGTTCTCGGTGTTTAATTTGCCGGCCTATTAAAAAACCCAACAATCTCTGTTGGTATGATTAGCTGGTTTGTCTGGGGTGCCATGTATCTGGCACGGGAGATCGAGTATGCGGTCCGGGCTGGATGGTCCCTGATTGTTTCTCTTGTACGGTTTCTTCCGCTGGCTAGACTAGGAGCCGCTGAATCCGGCGTTGACTGTAGTGTCATCGGTATTATCACTATTGCTTCGGCGTTTGCGTCTGTTACGTCGGAGCTTGCCGTTACTGTTCTTAACCTCAGAGGGGCCTGCCTCGCTGGCTGTGTTTTTGCTATGAGCCAACCAACTATCCTCACCCGCGCAAAAGCGGGTCATGAGTGCCGTGAGGGCTGCCATGGATTTTGGCTTTTCTTGGCCAAGGTGGCGAGCGAGCCATTTGTCGCGGATGCTATGTTTAAAGGACGCCAGGGCTTCAGCATCCGGACAGTCGACGATCTGGTTCTTTTTAGTTAGGAACCTAGTCCAGAACTTCCTGGCTGACTCCCCGGGCTGTTGAACTATGTGACTTAAGTCATCGGCATCTGGTGGCCGAACATATGTACCTTGGAAGTTGTCGAGGAAAGCTTCTTCCAGGTCTTCCCAGCTGCCAATAGAATTCTCGGGCAGACTGTTTAGCCAGTGCCGGGCTGGTCCTTTGAGTTTTAGTGGGAGGTATTTGATGGCATGAAGATCACCCCCGCGGGCCATGTGGATGTGGAGAACAAAATCCTCGATCCATACCGCAGGATCGGTTGTTCCATCGTACGATTCGATGTTTATGGGTTTAAACCCTTCTGGGAATTCGTGGTCCATTACTTCATCAGTGAAGCAAAGAGGGTGTGCGGCGCCTCTATACCGGGCCGCATCGCGACGTAGCTTTGATGGAGTCCGTCTCAGGTTTTCGGCCCGGGCGTGACTAGGTTTGTCACGCCCGAAGATAGTCGTCCTCGCGCGACAAGGCACGTCCTCGCGATCCGTAGATTGATCTTGTATGGTCTGCTCTACTGTCCAGGTCTTGACGGAGGTCATATGTATAGCCCCGAGCTGTCTTATCCCTGCCTTTACGGTGGGGTGGGACAGTCTGGTTTTCGGCTTTGGTTGCCGTTTTATCCCGACCGTGCGGTGGCCGATCAACCGCATTGCATGATGCTGGTGCAGGGTCTGGCGCCTCATCGTCGAACTGAGGTAGTAATCTGCGCTTCGGGTAACTTTTGGCTGGGCGTTTAAGGCCGTATTCCTCGGCTGTCAGGACATAGGTCCATCTGTCATTGAGCAGGTCTTGATCAACTTGAAGCTGTTGCTGCTTCTTTTTCAGGCTCCTCGCAGTGGCTATTAGCTGAAGCTTAAAGCGCTCCTGCTCCAGAGGCTCCTCAGGCACGATGAAGTCTTCGTTGCCGAGGCTCACCTCCTCCTCGGAAGGCGGACGGTAACTACCGTCCTCCGAGTCTTCTTCTATGGCCTGTTCGTCGGGGCTGACATGCCCTGATTCCCGATTGTCTTGTTTGGCAGTTTGTTCATCGGGTTCTTCTGTGTCTTCGGCACCACCCGGAGTGTTGTCGTCTCCTGTGCCGGTGTTGCTGTCTCTGCTGCGGCGGGATTTAGAGCGGCGCCGCTGACGCCGGCGCTTTGGTTGTCTTTTAGGAGGGTCCTCCTTTGCTGGGTTTTCCTTGTCATCGCCGCTATTATTTTTCGGCGTATCTAACATGTATACGTCATATGAGGAAGTGGCCGTCCATCATCCAGTGAACGGTGGGTTTTGGGCCTCCTCGTCTCCGGCATCGTCGTCCATACCGTCGATGTCTTCGGAGTCATAGTCAAGCGTGTCGGTTAAGTCTTCGACGGTGGCTATGAAGTGGGTGGTGGGTGGGAAGCGAAATTCTCCCCATCAGCCCCTAGTTCGAACCGAACATAGTTCGGCTGAGAGTCCCCCGCCAAGGACATGCTCTTTAATGAGTTTAGCACATCGCCCAAGGGCGAGTGCTGGAAGATGTCTGCAGCGCTGAACTCGAAGATCGATAAACGATCAAGTTCGGCATCCGCGGGCTCATATGGTTCGGAACTTACACCCAGAGACGAGTCCGGAGTTCTGGTGACACAAATATTGTGTGGGGTTAAGTCCATGTGCGGCTCCAGCACCGGGGAATCTGTGGCCTCCGTGGTGGGGTTGAGCCTCCCGTCCCTGGATGGCGCAGTATGCTTCGGATCTAGGGCCAGAGCAGTTACAGGAGCTGTCTTCTGGATGCGGTCTGACGACAGATTTAGGTCATGTTCATCAAGGTGACCAGGAGCGGTTTCCATGGTCTCGAATCCGACGAAGATCAAATCTCCACGGATGTCCACGACATAGTTCAAGCTCCCAAATCTGACCTGGTGGCCAGGGGCGTAGCTATCGATCTTCTCCAGGTGGCCAAACGAGTTGGCCTGCAGCGCGAAGCCGCCGAACACGAAGATCTGTCCGGGGATAAAGGTTTCTCCTTGGACAACATCATTGTTGACGATTGAAGGGGCCATCGAACCTTTTGAGGACGGCACAGTGGAACTCTCAATGAAAGCACCAATGTCGGTGTCAAAACCGGCGGATCTCGGGTAGGGGGTCCCGAACTGTGCGTCTAAGGTCGACGGTAACTGGAGACAGGGGACACAATGTTTACCCAGGTTCGAGCCCTCTCTATGGAGGTAATACCCTACTTCCTGCTTGATTGATCTTGATGAATATGAGTATTACAAGAGTTGATCTACCACGAGATCGTAATGGCTAAACCCTAGAAGTCTAGCATGTATGACTATGGTAATGAGTCTCCCCTCCGGACTAAGTCCTCTGGTTTATATAGACACCTGGAGGATCTAGGGTTACACAAGGTCGGTTACAAAGAAAGGAATCTACATATTCGGTCGTCAAGCTTGCCTTCCACGCCAAGGAGAGTCCCATCCGGACACGGGTGCAGTCTTCGGTCTTCGTATCTTCACAGCCCATCAGTCCGGCCCATGGCTAACAGGCCGGACGCCCGAGGAGCCCTTAGTCCAGGACTCCCTCAGTCGTAACCACGAGCAGTATGATCATCGACTCGGCCATGATGACCGCTGTCGAGTGCCTACGCCACCTCTGAGGGGCGGATCGTATGTGCCCCGGCAGTACGATGCCAGGCGCCCGTATGGCAACAAGCAAAGGATCCTAGTCGACCCAAGAGAGCCCGGGTCTGATGCAAGATCAATTCTTGTGCAAGGTCTAGTCGACTGGAACTAGCCACACAGAGAAGGGCAGGACAAAGATCGTCCGATTGGTAGCAGAGTACATGTTTCTGGGCCTGAATGTTTCAGCAGAGCCATCAGAGCTGCTGAGATCCCTCCCAACTTTAGGTTGGCTACGGGAGTAAGCAAGTTCACTGGTGAGTCGAAGCTAGACACTTGGCTTGAGGATTATCGAGTGGCCGTGCAGATTGGTGGCGGCAATGATGATGTAGCCATGAAGCACCTCCCCCTGATGTTGGAGGGCTCAGCCAGAGCTTGGTTGAATCAGTTGGCTCCTGGTAGCATCTTCAGTTGGGAAGAATTGGCTCGAGTGTTTGTCAGGACCTTTGAAGGCACTTGCAAATGGCCTGCAGGGTTGGCTGAGTTACAACATTGTGTCCAGAAGCAGAATGAGACTTTGAGAGATTACATCCAGAGATGGACCACTCTTCATCACACTGTGGAGAATGTGTCGGAGCATCAAGCAGTTCGCGCCTTCAAGGAGGGCATTCGGTACAAAGAGCTTAACCTGAAATTCGGTCAGATAGGGGACATGTCTCTGACTCGGATGATGGAAATAGCCACTCGGTACGCTAACGGCGAGGAAGAAGACCAACTCCGCAGTGGCAATAACAAAGCAGTCACCCAGGACGCCGGAGGAGGAAATTCCAGTCGAAAGCAGAAGCGCAAAGCCGAACCCGTATGTCCTGGTGAAGCCGCAGTGGTGAACCAAGGGAAATTCAAAGGGAAGCCTAAAGGGCCTTGGATCCCCAAGAAATTGAAAGATCAAGCGGGGAATGATGTGCTTGATTTACCGTGTCATATTCACACCAAGAAAGATGAAGAGGGGAACCTGATTTACCCCAAACATACCACTCGACAGTGTCGACTTCTGATTCATATCTTCCGAGAGGGCCAGCCCAGTGAGAAGAAAAAGGAATCTGATAAGGACGAAGACAAGGAGGAGGATGATGGTTACCCCAATGTCAATGCCACTTTGGTGATTTTTGCTGACATCGAGAGCAAAAGTCGACTGAAAGTCATCAACAGGGAAGTATACATGGTTGCCCCGATAACGACAACATATTTGAAGTGGTCAAAGACTCCAATTACATTCGACCAGTCTGACCATCCAGAGCACGTTGCTACCCCCGGGCGGCAAGCGTTGGTGGTCGACCCAGTCGTTGGGGGCACTCGACTGACCAAGGTTTTGATGGACAGTGGCAGTGGCTTGAACATCTTGTACGGTGAGACCCTCCAAGGGATGGGCATTCCGATGTACAAGCTCAGTGAGAGCAATATGCGATTCCACGGAGTCATCCCAGGAAACAAAGCCGATTCACTCGGTCAGATCACTCTTGATGTGGTTTTCGGTGATTCAAAGAATTGCCGCAAGGAAAAGTTGACGTTTGAAGTCGTGGATTTTCACGGTGCCTATCATGCTATTTTGGGCAGGCCTGCGTATGCTCGTTTCATGGCTCAACCATGTTACGTGTACCTCAAGTTGAAGATGCTTGGCCCCAAAGGTGTGATCACAGTCACTGGAAATCGGCAGAGAGCAGAAGAGTGCCTCGAGAAGGGCTCAAAAATTGCCGATGTGCAGATGGCAGCAGTAGAAATGGAAGAGTACCAGAAGACTGCAGATCCGAGTGATTTGTTGCGCGCTAAGAAGCCTGCTTCAGAGTCTACATTTCAGTCGTCTGGTGAAACAAAGCCAGTTCACGTTCACCTGAACGATCCCAATGCTGCTCCGACTCATATCTCAACAACACTCGACAGCAGAGAGGAAGAAGCGCTCATCCAGTTCCTCCATGAGAACTGGGACATCTTCACATGGAAACCATCTGACATGCCGGGTGTACCCAGGGGACTGGCTGAGCACCATTTGCGAGTTGACCAGAAAGAAAAACCTGTTAAAGAGCATCTCCGTCGGTCCGCCGTGGAGAAGAGGAAGGCAATCGGCGAGGCGGTGGCTCGGCTTCTGGCAGTTGAGTTCATCCACGAGATATGTCACTCCGAGTGGCTCGCCAATGTTGTCATGGTCCCCAAGAAAGATGATTCACTTCGTATGTGTATCAATTTCAAACACATCAATCGGGCCTGCCCGAAAGATCACTTCCCTCTCCCCCGCATTGATCAAATTGTCGACTCAACTGCGGGATGTGAGCGTTTCTCCTTTTTGGACGCGTATTCCAGGTACCATCAAATCCGACTATATGGAACCGACGAAATAAAAACAACCTTCATCACCCCATTCGGGTGTTTTTGCTATGTTACCATGCCTTTTGGTCTCAAGAATGCTGGCGCCACATTCATGCGCATGATTCAGAAGTGCCTGCTCACTCAAATCAGTCGGAATGTGGAAGCATACATGGATGGCATCATGGTCAAGTCATGTAAAAGTTCCGACCTACTGACTGACCTCGCTAAAACTTTTGCCAACTTGAGAAGATATGATATCAAGCTTAACCCGTCAAAATGCACATTCGGAGTCCCAGGTGGAAAGTTACTCGGTTTCCTCATTTCCGAACGAGGAATCGACGCAAACCCAGAGAAAGTTGGAGCAATCCTCCGAATGAAAAGCCCTGTGCGTGTGCATGATGTTCAAAATCTTACATGTTGCTTGGCTGCATTGAGCCGATTCATTTCTCGTCTCAGTGAAAAGGCATTGCCTCTTTACCGACTGATGAAGAAGTCTGATAAGTTCGAGTGGACCCCTAAAGTCGAAGCAGCGTTTGTAGAGATCAAAGCCCTGCTTTCCACCCAGCCGGTGCTTGCTGCTCCAATCAGCAAAGAGCCTCTACTGCTATACATTGCAGCCACTGGACAAGTTGTCAGTACAGTGCTCACGGTCGAGCGGGAAGAAGAAGGCAAAGCCTATAAAGTTCAGCGCCTAGTGTATTATATTTCTGAAGTCTTGACTCCATCCAAGCAGAGATATCCACATTATCAGAAGCTTGTCTATGGAATTTACATGACCACGAAGAAAGTTCCACACTACTTCTCAGACCACTCGGTTTCAGTCATCAGCGACGCTCCATTATCAGAAATTATGAACAATAGGGATGCAACTGGTCGAGTGGCAAAATGGGCGATTGTACTCCTTCCTTTGGATATCAAGTTTGAGGCAAAGAAAGCAATCAAGTCCCAAGCAATAGTAGATTTCCTCGCCGAAACAGCAGCAACCGACTCAGATTTACTCGGAGCATTGGACTATGTTCTTTGATGGGTCCAAGATGTTGAATGGCTCTGGTGCAGGTGTGGTCTTGGTATCCCCAAGAGGTGACAAGCTCAGCTATGTCCTCCAGATTCACTTTGATTCTTCAAACAACGAGGCTGAATATGAGGCACTTTTGCATGGGTTACGTATGGCCATTTCACTCGGCGTCTGTCGCCTGATGGTCTACAACAACTCAAACTTAGTGGTCAACCGGGTGATGAATGAGTGGGATACCAGGAGTCCAGCTATGACTGGTTATTGCAATGCAGTAAGAAAGCTAGAGAAGAAGTTTGAGGGGTTAGAACTCCACCACATACCCTGTCGTGGAATTGTCACGACAGATGTCCTTGAGCTAGGACTTAGTCGTGGAGCCATCGCAACTAGGAAGCTTGAAGGGGTTATGCGGGACAAGGAACACGAGGGTTTATACTGGTTCGGCCCCTTACGGTGAAGGTAAAAGCCTACGTCCAGTTTGGGGTGATATTGATTAGGGTTATGATCGCCAGGAGTTAAACCACTAAACCCGGCTCTCGATGAGATTGTTGTCGCCCTTAAACCGCTGCCGGGTCGTCCCTTTATATAGGGAGGCTGACGCCCAGCAGCCCTTAGAGTCCCGGCCGGCTTATAAGAGTATCCTGCTCGGACTCTAAACTATACTTGCCTTACGCTACAAGTTCTACTATAATAATGATTATAACTACGGGCCTTAAGCCATATCTGGGTCTCAGCCCATCTCTGGCCCATCGTCTTGAAACTTGGCTCCGGGCTTCTGGCAACAACCGTACGAGTAACCCGGCCCCTCCTGGCGGGTGACTCTAAGGTCTATATCCTCAACATTAGGCCCCAGATTGATTTGAGCCGGCTTATGTCAATCTTCAACTCTTCTGACAGAAAAAATCTCCGGCTTATCATTCATGTGAAAGCCATAACCCGGAGTGACATCATCCTCTGGACTCCGGATAATCCGCCGTGACATCATTCTCCATTAAGTCCGTTTTTTACTCCGCCAGATCCGCAACGGATCTTTGCTTTTACTGCCATTCCGAAAATCGAGGCGTCATGGGGGGGAGATAACCACGCCGTGGTCTCCTTGAATCTCGCGCCCACTTATGACCTCGCCTTATAAATAGGCCGGCCCAACAGGCTCTTCTCACGCTCTCTTCTTCCTCCTCGCGCCGTCGCTCCTCTGCCCGAGCTCTGCCACTGCCGCCGCCGTCGCGCCCTTGATCTTCATCAACCCGGCCGCTGCATCACCCTGACTCGGACCAGATAACGGCTCTGTAGAATCCTCCGGCTTAACTGTAGTAAAGCCGTAAATAACCAATTTACTCTGAATCCCCCTATGGCTTAAATAACCCACCGTATCTGAATATATATCATTAGTCCCCTTCATAAGCCGCCATCTTAGTTTGAACGATAGATCTCTGGCTTATAATTAACCCGGACACTTTTCTCTTTATCATAGACCACCAACCTTCACCATGCCTCCCAAGGCTCCCATCACTTGCAACTGGATGAAGTCCAACGTCACCGACGAGACCCTGGCCAATTTCGTTAAGTCCGGATATTTGCCTAAGAAAGAAATCATGTCCTACCGTGCCCCTAACCCGTCGGAAGAGAGACCACAGCCAAGGGACGGGGAGGTAGTGATCTTCGCAGACCATATGAGCCGGGGCTTCGCACCGCCCGGCTCAAAGTTTTTCAGGGACGTGCTCAACTTCTTTGACTTACGGCCTCAGGATATAGGACCCAACTCCGTATCCAACATCTGCAACTTCCAAGTCTTTTGCGAAGTGTACCTTGGAGAAGAGCCCAGTTTACTGCTTTTCAGAGAGCTGTTCTACTTAAACCGCCAAAACGAGTGTGCCAACGGGCCAAGTCTGGAATTAGGCGGCATCTCCATCCAGCGGCGTAGGGACTGCCTGTTCCCTTACGCAGAGCCGCCAAGCCACCCTAAGGACTGGAATATGACTTGGTTCTACTGCCAAGATACGTCCCCGGCTGACGAGAACCCGCTGCCCGGCTTTCGCCCAACCCGTCTAGAGCCGACTCATCCGCTGTCGGACAAACTGACTGCAGCAGAACGCCAACCTCTGCTTCCAACTATCAATAAGATCAAGGCCCTGCTAGGAAACGGTCTGAACGGAATCGATCTGGTCCGGGTCTGGATCTCATGGCGGGTGATCCCATTGAGCCGCCGCCCCGGCTTAATGTGTGAGTACACCGGGTGAAAGGATGACCCGCAGAGGCACAGTCGCAATGATCTTCTAGAAGACGTTGCAGAGGAAGAGACCAAGGCTCTTCTAAACGAGAGCCTGGCAGACTGCGGAAGAACCGGGCTAGCCCCCTTCTGCAAGACCAATCCAGCCCCAGCGGTAAGCCGCTGACTTTAACTTTTATCTTCGTCTGCATATAACCTTCAACTGAACCGTTTTAAGAATCAATCATTGTATCTTTCAGGCTGATGATAAGTTCTGGCGGGTCAAATATGACCATGAAGCGGCCAAGAAGGCCAGAAAGGCGAAGAAAGCCGCCAAGAAAGCCGCCCCTCGCAAGAAGGGAAGCCGACCCACTGCTTCAGAGCTAATGCAATTAAGCGACAGCTCCGAGTCAGAGGTAACCCTTAAACCTTTAAATTCTTGCTATATTTGTTGTTTGTTGCTGTCCGCCTTATCAACACTTTACTTATTGACAGGATGACACCGGCGCCAGTAACTCGGTGGTTGAAGAGGTAATGTCACTTTCCTCCGACTCGGAGCCTTTGCCACAGCCGAAAGTCCGAAGAGTAACCCGGAAAGTAAGCTTTTCACATCCATTAGCTCATCAAGACCCTCAATTTCTTTTGAAGCAGCAGGTTCACGAAAGCCGGCGTCACACCCGGGCCCGCAAGGACACCGACCTCTCCGCCGGGCTACCCGACGCAACAAGGAAGCGTCGCACTGAGGTTTTTTCTCACCTGTACCCTTTTCATCCGTTGGCGGGTGTTATCCGTCAGCCACTCAACTCTTTTGACTCCAATTATCAGGAGACCTCCCCCTCTTCGGGTGACTCCATGCAGTCAAATCTGCCGGCCTTCAAGACTGCGCCCGGGTAACCACAATCTTCTTAATTATCTTTGTCTGTATTTACTCTTTGTGCGCAGGCAAAGCTCACCAAAAGAGCAAAGAAGACCAGGTCAGCCGGAGTGCTAGACTTGCCTGACCCGGAGGCGACGGCTCAAGAGCCGCCAGCTGCCTCCGCCCCCGAAGCCACCACTCCAATGGACACGGCGCCTGAGGCCCCTGCCCCGACTACCAAGACAATGACCGAAGCGTCGGTTAACCCGGAGGCCTCCGGCTCAGCCCCACCAGCAGACGACCCGGATGTGGTAATCACCCGGACGGAATTCGTTGAGCCGGGGAGACCGACCGTGTTGGCCAAATGCTCCGCGAAGGGGGAGTTACTGCAGCCCCACCGGGTGAACCTGGACCTCTCCGGCTACACTGACTTGAGGATTGGAGAGCTCGTCTCTGGCTACATCAGCCAAGTCCACAAGAGCCGGGACGCCGAGGTTGCCATGGTCAACCAGATCCAACAAAAATCCGAGGTACCCTTCTGCTGTCTTCTTACTTTACTGCATAGTTACCTTTGCCATGCTAGCCCCCAAGTCGATGACTTATACTTGAATATGTTGTAGACTTAGATTCCGGCTTACTCATCTGAGCCGGCAGTATGTAGATAGATGCGTTCAATATGCATTAGCCCCCAAGTGCCAAGTGTCTTTGCTTGGAAAACGCGTGGGACTTATATAATGACTGTCAATTAACCCGGAAATATATGCAGGCTGTTGGCAAGAAACTAGAGGCGGATCTTGCGGATCTCAAGAGCCGGCTGAAGATGCAGGAGATGGAGACCCGGAAGGCAAACGCCAAGTTTGTATCCAGCATCGCCACTCACGAAAAATTGAAGACCGAGTTTGATGCTGAAATGAAAGCCTGGGTCGAAGAGAAGGCCGCACTAGTGACCCGGGCGGAACAGGCGGAGAAGGCTCTCGCTGAGAAGACCGCCGAGCTCTCCGGCCTAAAACGCCAGGTTTCCCAAATGGTGGCTGCTATCTTCGGTAAGTCGCCTCACCGGCTTTCATCAAGTCTGTATAAGTCATGATTCATCCTTGTTACCGGCTTATCTGATCTTGTTAAGCAGGTCCCAGGAGTGCCAACCTCAACCAGAGCGTGGTCACCAAGTTAAAGGCCGTGTATACCTTGGTGGAACAGCTCTACACCGGGTCACAGCGTGCCTTAGCTGTGGTGGCCCTATCCAACGAGGTGCCAACTCATCTGGCCGAAGTCCTGCGCCGGCTCGCTGTTCTACCGCAGCGGATCCAGGAGCTACAACGGGCCTCCGCGAGAGCCGGAGCAATTGCCGCGCTGAGCCGGGCCAAAGCATTCCTGCCGGAGCTAGACCTGGCAGACATCGCCCTGGGTTACCCAAGCCTGAAGGAAGATGGCTCAGCCTTCGACGAGAAGGACTTCGCGGCATGTGTAAAGGCTGTACGCCCGGTGGCCACCCTCATCGGGAACGACACCGACATAACCAAGTACCAGCCGGGTTATGATGCGGAGGATCAGAGGATTCCAACCCCTCGCTATGAAGCCCTCAATCTGATCCCTCCGGCTCGTCAGCACACCTTCGCCCCGGAGATTGACCCGGCCGGGTTAATTGACGAAGAAGCCCAGTTCGAAGCTCTCAGCGGCATCAACTGGAAATCATCAACCTTCGAGGTCTTGGGATCAGCCGGAGGAGAAGACAGGAATGAGCCGGGGACTTCAACTCAGCGGGCGTCATAAGTTAGCTGGCGGCTTATAAAACATTGTTCCATCTTTTAGACTTGAAGAATTATTGTAATAGAGTAGGTGCAACAGTTTATCTCTGCCGTGCCATCGTGCACGTTTTTTGAATGCGAAAGCCCTTTGAATTTGTCTCTTTGATGTTTTTCCGGGTCATAATCATCCCTTTGTTCTTCTCAACCTCAAAAGGTGCCTTTAAGTATCTGCATAGAAAAGGCAAATCACAAGTCTCGAGGCGTCTTACCGCCCTGAGAATCAGGTGTTTTGAGATAAATCACCCGGAATATGAAAAAAAGACTGGTCCTTAATTATACTCTGAACATAGCCAAAATGACACACTTAACAGCCTGTAAGCATCTTCCGGTTTAAATAACCCGGGCAGTAAGGTTGAAACCTTAACTCTGATTTACTTGCTTTAATGACACCCATGACATGCAACTAACACTGTAAACCAAAGTTAAACCGGCAAGTGAGACCCGGTCATGCACACCTCAGAATAAACTTGTGAAAAAGCAGAAGAACTTAGGGGCTTCCGGTTCGAATACGACCAGAGACCGGCCCCAAGGGGTTAAGCTAAGATTCGGATACGATCATATAGCCCCAAGTGGGTGTGGCGATGCCAATCAAGAGCGTACCGACAGCTATGTTCTCTTTGGTTCGAATACGACCCATGTTTGAACAGGAAGCCCCCAAGTGATTCTTAAAATTGTTTAACGACGCTGATTCGAATACGATCCACGTCGGTTCTCAGAGGGGTTAAACTGTGATTCAAATATGACCAAAGGCAACTTCCCAATGAGCTCGGCACTTTGCCAATCAAGTGGGTATCGACAGCTATGTTCTCTTTGGTTCGAATACGACCCATGTTTGAACAGGAAGCCCCCAAGTGACTTTACTGCTTATGGCTAGATTCGAATACGGTCATAAGCCGGATCCTCCTTTAAGTCAGCATGTAAAAAACAACACACGCATATTTGGAGGAGAAAAAAGGACAGAGGTCCTGCTTTATTGCTTATCATAATATATACATGGCTGAGATAAATATGTTACACCACGAGAGCCGGTAACTCAAGTGTAGTAAGGCCGAAGCTGAGCTATGTTCCACGGCCGACGGGTCTCTTCCTCAGATTTACGCGAATCTTTATGCTCCCGAATATCAATGAGGTAATAAGACCCGTTGTGCAAGTTCTTGCTGACCACAAAGGGCCCTTCCCAAGGTGGGGCTAACTTGTGTGCATCTGTTTGATCCTGGATGAGCCGGAGCACAAGGTCGCCTTCCTGGAAGACCCGGGATTTGACCCGGCGGCTATGATAATGGCGCAGGTCTTGTTGGTAAATCGCTGAACGGGCTGCTGACACATCACGCTGTTCGTCCAACAAATCCAGAGCATCTTGACGCGCCTCATTATCCGCCTCAACATAAGCCGCCACGCGAGGTGAATCGTGACGGATGTCACTGGGGAGGACTGCTTCTGCTCCATAAACCATGAAGAAAGGCGTGAAGCCTGTAGACCTGTTAGGAGTAGTGTTGATGCTCCATAAGACGGAAGGCAACTCCTCCACCCAACAACCCGGCGTCCGTTGTAAAGGGACCAAAAGCCGGGGCTTGATACCCTTCAGAATTTCCTGGTTAGCTCTCTCAGCCTGACCATTGGATTGAGGATGAGCCACTGAAGAAACATCAAGTCGGATATGCTCTCGTTGATAAAATTCTTCCATGGCGCCTTTGGAGAGATTGGTGCCATTGTCAGTTATAATGCTGTGCGGAAAACCAAAGCGGAAAATCACCTTTTTCATAAATTGAACCGCCGTGGCTGCATCGCACTTGCTAACTGGCTCAGCTTCCACCCACTTTGTGAATTTGTCAACTGCCACCAAGAGGTGGGTCTTCTTATCCTTGGACCGTTTAAAAGGCCCAACCATATCAAGCCCCCAGACCGCAAAGGGCCAAGTGATTGGGATCATCCTCAACTCCTGAGCCGGCACATGAGCCCGTCGTGAGAACCTTTGGCAACCATCACATTTACTGACCAAGTCCTCTGCATCAGCGTGAGCCGTCAGCCAATAAAAACCATGACGGAAAGCCTTGGCTACAAGAGATTTTGAGCCGGCATGATGACCACAATCCCCTTCATGGATCTCCCGCAAGATCTCTTGGCCTTCCTCAGGGGAGATACAACGTTGAAATGCCCCCGAAACACTGCGATGATGTAACTCGCCATCGATGACGATCATTGACTTAGCCCGCCGGGTTATTTGCCTGGCCAAAGTTTCATCCTCAGGCAACTCTCCCCGGGTTATATAAGCCAGATATGGCATTGTCCAGTCTGGTATGACATGAAGAGCCGCCACCAGTCGTGCCTCCGGGTCAGGGATAGCCAAGTCCTCCTCTGTAGGCAACTTAACCGAGGGGTTATACAGGACATCCAGGAAAGTGTTAGGCGGCACCGGCTTTCGCTGAGAGCCTAGCCGGCTTAAAGCATCAGCCGCCTCGTTCTTCCTGCGATCAATGTGCTCCACTTGGTATCCCTGGAAATGCCCAGCAATGGCATCAACCTCGCGGCGATAAGCCGCCATGAGAGGATCCTTAGAATCCCAGGTGCCTGATACTTGTTGAGCCACCAAGTCTGAGTCACCAAAGCACCTTACCCGGCTTAAGCTCATCTCCTTAGCTACCCGAAGACCGTGGAGCAAAGCCTCGTATTCAGCCGCATTGTTAGTGCAAGGAAACATCAACTGCAGCACATAATGGAACTTGTCACCCTTAGGGGAAGCCAATACAACACCAGCCCCCGAGCCCTCCAGCTGTCTGGACCCATCAAAGTGAATAGTCCAATAAGTGTTATCCGGCTTTTGCTCAGGCACTTGTGACTCCGTCCAATCATTGATGAAATCCACCAAAGCCTGAGATTTAACAGCAGTGCGTGGCACATATTTGAGGCCATGAGGTCCAAGTTCTATAGCCCACTTAGCAATTCTCCCTGTAGCCTCTCTGTTTTGGATAATATCACCAAGAGGGGCAGAACTGACCACAGTGATGGGATGACCCTGAAAATAATGCTTGAGCTTCCGGCTCGCCATGAACACACCATATACGAGCTTCTGCCAATGCGGGTATCGCTGCTTGGACTCAATGAGCACCTCGCTGACATAATAAACCGGCCGCTGAACCGGATGCTCCTTACCCGCCTCCTTGCGCTCCACCACAATAGCCACGCTGACGGCTCGTGCGTTTGCCGCCACATACAGTAGCAAGGGCTCCTTATCAACCGGAGCAGCAAGGACGGGGGGCTCTGCCAGTTGCTTTTTCAAATCCTCAAAAGCGGTATTAGCTGCATCATTCCAGACAAAGTTATCAGTTTTCTTCATCAACTGATATAAGGGCATAGCCTTCTCACCCAAACGGCTTATAAACCGGCTTAAAGCAGCGATGCGACCCGCCAAACGCTGAACATCATTTATACACGCCGGCTTAGCTAGGGAGGTGATGGCCTTGATCTTCTCCGGGTTAGCCTCAATGCCTCTGTCAGAAACCAAGAAACCCAATAGTTTGCCTGCAGGAACACCAAAAACACACTTGGCCGGGTTAAGCATCATCTTGTAGACCCGGAGATTATCGAAGGTTTCCCTTAAGTCATCTATCAGGGTTTCCTCCTTGATGGATTTAACCACAATATCGTCCACGTAAGCGTGAACATTGCGCCCGATCTGTTTATGAAGACAATTCTGTACACAACGCTGGTAAGTCGCCTGTGCACACTTGAGTCCAAAGGGCATAGACACATAGCAGAAGGCTCCAAAGGGAGTGATGAACGCCGTCTTCTCCTGGTCCTTAACTGCCATCTTAATCTGATGATACCCGGAATAAGCATCCAAGAAACTTAAGCGTGCACAACCTGCCGTAGCATCAATGATTTGATCAATACGTGGGAGAGCAAAAGGATCAGCCGGACCCGCCTTGTTCAAATCCGTGTAGTCCACACACATCCGCCAGGTGCCGTTCTTCTTGAGTACGAGCACCGGGTTAGCCAACCATTCCGGGTGAAAAACTTCAACAATAAACCCGGCCGCCAAGAGCCGGGCCACTTCTTCACCAATGGCTTTCCGCCTCTCCTCATTAAACTGTCGAAGGAACTGTCTGACCGGCTTAAATTTTGGATCAACATTGAGAGTATGCTCAGCGAGTTCTCTAGGCACACCTGGCATGTCAGAAGGCTTCCACGCAAAGATGTCCCTATTCTCACGGATGAACTCGATGAGCGCGCTTTCGTATTTTGGATCCAGATTGGCACTGATACTAAACTGCTGAGATGAATCTCCTGGAACAAAATCAACAAGCTTAGTTTCATCAGCCGACTTAAATTTCATCGCCGGCTCAGTCTCCGTAGTCGGCTTATTTAGAGAGGTCATGTCTGTTGGGTCAACATTGTCTTTGTAAAACTTCAACTCCTCTGTTGCACAAACAGACTCTGCATAAGCTGCATCACCTTCCTCACACTCGACAGCCACTTTCCGGCTGCCGTGAACCGTAATGGTCCCATTGTGACCTGGCATCTTGAGCTGTAAGTACACATAACACGGCCGTGCCATGAACTTGGCATAAGCCGGCCGTCCAAATATAGCATGGTATGGACTTCTTATCTTGACCACCTCAAAGGTCAATTTCTCCACCCTGTAGTTGTTCTCATCACCAAAAGCCACTTCTAATTCGATCTTGCCGACTGGATAAGCCGATTTACCAGGTACCACACCATGGAAGATAGTGTTTGACTGGCTGAGGTTCTTATCAACCAGCCCCATACGGCGAAAAGTCTCATAATAGAGGATGTTGATGCTGCTACCTCCATCCATGAGTACCTTTGTGAACTTATAACCTCCCACCTGAGGAGCTACCACTAAGGCCAAGTGGCCCGGGTTATCCACCCGGGGAGGGTGAGTCCACGACCCATTGGCTTCCTGTTGCTTACAGTTAGTCAAATCCACAATTGACATAGATTGCCTACAGGTGTCTTTGAAGTTTTGAATGAACCGGGCTTTCAGCTCAGCCCAAGACCCAATGGAATTTGGTGGTAGCCCTTTCAACCACGTGCGGGCAGTTCCATCTAACATCATGGTGAAATATTTGGCCATAGCCGCCTCGCTGACCTCTAGCAATTCCATAGCCATCTCATAACTCTCAATCCAGGCTGCCGGCTGTAAGTCAGCTGTGTAATTAGGCACCTTCCTAGGGCCCTTGAAGTCTTTAGGTAGACGTTCATTACGGATAGCTGGCACCAAACAAGGGACACCCCCGGTCCTGGTAGGGATACCCACATCAACGGAAGTCGTCGGATAAGCCGGGGGGGGGTCTGGTAAGCCGTTAATTGAGGCACCTGCTCCGCCTCTTGCCGCGCTTGGTCTGCTGCGTAGAAGGCTCCATTATGAGCCGGGCCATGGCCAGGGGCCGGGTCATGGCGTCGGACATTACTTGAACCGGTTGCTGAGACCATGTGCCGGCTGTAACTCGGGCTCTGGCCTGGATGAGGGGTCGAGTGGATCCTGTCCCGGCTGTAGGAGTACGCCTCTTGCTGTGCCAGTGCCGTCTGCAGGAGTTCCCTGACCTGGCGGGTTTCGATGGCCGCCGGAGAATCGCCGTCAACGGGGAGAGCCGCCAGCCGTGCTGCCGCAGCCACCATGTTCTCCAGCGGGTAATCATAATGACCCGGGGGTATTGGCACATACTGAGGCGGGGCAGGGGGCACCTGGGGAGGCCCCATCACTCGTGGCTGAATAAGGGGTCCAGACCCGGGCGCAATGACCCCTGGCGGGTTACTAGACCCTGCACCCGGCGTGTTGAAGAGATTGCGTGGATCGTAAACCGGTGGGAGTCGAGACTGGGCCTTCTGATGCCTCCTTCTCATGACCTCGTTGGCCGCGTTCTGATCCATCGTGAGTTGGAAGGACTGCGCCTGAATCAGCTGAGTCCGGGCGTCGAGAGTCGCCCGCTCCGCAGCCAGCCTGATCCCTTCCGCTGCAAGATCCTCTTTAGCTTTTATCAAATCCAATTTTAACTGTGCCACCTCCGCGTCATGCTGAGCTTGATTCGCCGGGTCAACCGCGGTGGTTAACAGGGCCGTCATCTTGTCCATGAGATCCATCAGCACCTGAGCCGGAGAAGGCACCAGGTTTCCCGATCCAGCAGCGGGGTTCTGAACAGGCTGCGCACCAGCCATAAAAACTCCAACCTGACTTGGCGGCTCAAAAGGGTCCGGAATACTGTCGCCGTCGGAACAACCCATGAGCCTGCCATCTTGAAGTTGGTACAACGAGTTTGATTCATCGGTGGCCGACTCGCCGTCAGAGCCGGCGGCCGCCTCGTCACCAGACCCAGATGGATCAGAGGGCCCTCCATGGATGCACCCGACAAAGGTGCGCCTTAAGGCAGGCCGGGCCCGGGCGGGTTGTGCACGCTGAGCCGTTTCGATGAGATCGGCGCAGAGGTCCGGCTCGGGGCCCGGCTCACCAATCTTGCCAATGAAGACATGAATTCCGCCAAAGGGGACCCGGTACCCGTACTCAATTGAGCCGGCGTCGGGGCCCCAGTCCGCATCATCGATGTAGAGCTTGCCACGACGACTCTTGGTCATCCGGCCCACAGCGTATCCCTTGAGCCCTTCGAAGCTTCCCTTCAAGAACTCAAATCCACCGTGCGCTGGCCCCACGGTGGGTGCCAACTGTCGTGGAATTGTCACGGCAGATGTCCTTGAGCTAGGACTTAGTCGTGGAGCCATCGCAACTAGGAAGCTTGAAGGGGTTATGCGGGACAAGGAACACGAGGGTTTATACTGGTTCGGCCCCTTACGGTGAAGGTAAAAGCCTACGTCCAGTTTGGGGTGATATTGATTAGGGTTACGATCGCCAGGAGTTAAACCACTAAACCTGGCTCTCGATGAGATTGTTGTTGCCCTTAAACCGCTGCTGGGTCGTCCCTTTATATAGGGAGGCTGACGCCCAGCAGCCCTTAGAGTCCCGGCCGGCTTATAAGAGTATCCGGCTCGGACTCTAAACTATACTTGCCTTACGCTACAAGTTCTACTATAATAATGATTATAACTACGGGCCTTAAGCCATATCCGGGTCTCAGCCCATCTCTGGCCCATCGTCTTGAAACTTGGCTCCGGGCTTCTGGCAACAACCGTACGAGTAACCCGGCCCCTCCTGGCGGGTGAGTCTAAGGTCTATATCCTCAACATACCCCGAATCAAGAATCAAGCTGCTGATGATCTGGCGAAGATAGGTTCCACTCGGAAGCCTATCCCTAGTAATGTGTTCTTGGAGCATCTCCACACCCCGTCAGTTCAAGAAGATCCCTTCACGGAAGAGCCCCCGCAACCGATAAGTTCAACCAATCCGACTGAGATTGAAGTCCCAGCCGTAGTCGACTTGATCACATAAGTTTTAGTGATCACCCCCGACTGGACGGTGCCATATATTGCATACCTGCTCAGGCAGGAACTCCCAGAAGATGAAGATGAGGCCCGCCAGATCATCCGTCGATCCAAAGCCTTCACCGTGATAATTGGATAGCTTTACAGGGAAAGTATCACAGGAGTTGCTCAGCGTTGCATCTCCCCAGAAGAAGGTCAAATGATTCTAAACGAAATTCACTCGGGGACCTGTGGTCACCATGCATCCTCTCGGACCATCGTAGACAAAGCATGCCAAGCGGGATTCTATTGGCCGCGTGCAAATGAGATGGCAAAGGATATAGTCGACAAATGTGAAGGTTGTCAGTTCTATTCAAACATGTCTCACAAGCCTGCATCTGCCTTGAAGACTATCCCACTCGTCTGGCCGTTTGCAGTTTGGGGGTTGGACATGGTTGGACCTTTCAAGATCGGCATAAGTGGTTTCACTCATTTGCTCGTAGCAGTCGACAAATTCACCAAATGGATCGAAGCCAAGCCTATCAAGAACCTTGATTCGAGCACTGCCATCAGTTTCATCAGGGAGTTGATGTTCAGATATGGATTCCCTCATAGCATTATCACAGATAACGGCTCCAACTTTGATTCTGATGAGTTCAGAGCGAGTTTGTGCTTCCCAAGGCACTCGGGTCGATTACGCATCCGTTGCGCACCCGCCGTCGAATGGACAAGCAGAAAGGGCAAATGGCTTGATCCTCCAAGGGCTGAAACCCCGACTGATGCGCGATCTCAAACATGTTGCTGGAGCTTGGGTGACTGAATTTCCGTCTGTCTTATGGGGACTGAGAACAACTCCAAACCGGTCGACTGACCGAACTCCTTTCTTCATGGTGTGTGGTGCTGAAGCTGTGCTTCCGAGTGACTTGCTTCACAACGCCCCCCAAGTGGAACTCTTCTCAGAAACTGAAGCGGAACAGCACGCCAAGACGCAGTTGATCTCCTAGAGGAAGAACGAAAGATGGCTTTGATCCGGTTGACCATCTATCAACAGGACCTGCGTCGATTCCACGCCAGAAACGTCAGAGGTTGAGCATTTCAAGAAGGAGACCTTGTGCTCCGAGTGCACCAGAAGCGACCTCACAAGCTTGCTCCAGCCTGGGAAGGCCCCTTTGCTACCTCTTGAGCATGCGTTGGTTTTCCCTTGAAGAGGAAAGGGTGATGCAGCAAAGTAGCGTAAGTATTTCCCTTAGTTTTCGAGAACCAAGGTGTCAATCCAGTAGGAGACTACACGCAAATCCCTCGTACCTGCACAAACAAATAAGAACCTCGCAACCAACGCGATAAAGGGGTTGTCAATCCCTTCAGGGCCACTTGCAAAATTGAGATCTGATAGAGATAATAAGATAAATATTTTTGGTATTTTTGTTGTATAGATTGAAAAGTAAAGATTGCAAAATAAACGGCGCCAGGAATAGCTAGTTGTCGGGAGCTTAATATGATGGAAAATACACCTGAGGGCCATAGGTTTCACCAGTGGCTTCTCTCAAGATAGCATAAGTATTACGGTGGGTTAACAAATTACTGTCGAGCAATTGATAGAAAAGTGCATAGTTATGAGAATATCTAGGCATGATCATGTATATAGGCATCACGTCTGCAACAAGTAGACCGAACCGATTCTGCATCTACTACTATTACTCCACACATCGACCGCTATCCAACATGCATCTAGAGTATTAAGTTCATAAGAACAGAGTAACCCATTAGGCAAGATGACATGATGTAGAGGGATAAACTCAAGCAATATGATATAAACCCCATCTTTTTATCCTCGATGGCAACAATACAATGCGTGTCGTTTCCCTTTCTGTCACTGGGATTGAGCAACGCAAGATTGAACCCAAAGCTAAGCACTTCTCCCATTGCAAGAAAGATCAATCTAGTAGGCCAAACCAAACTGATAATACGAAGAGACTTGCTGTGACGCCCGGATAATTAGGCTACAGTAAAACTCTGCTAACAATGCCACGTCACCTTCGTTACTGTTGCTAATCTCGCGTTAGTTCAAAACCAATTCAAATTCAAAATTAAGTCAAACATTTAAAATTTTCAAAAGTCAAAACTAAAATGTTGTAAAGGTGTTAAATAAATCATGGGTAATAATGGTGGAGAAACCTAAATTTAATAAAATGTTTAAGTGTTCAAAATAATTAAAATAGAGGTTTAAATATTAAAATAAATTCCTTTTGAATTTTATAAAATATTAAACTATTTTAATTTGGGTTGAGAATTAATGTGGCAATAGTATATTTAAAAGTATTAATTTAAGTGCTAGTGATAATTTTTATAAAACTAAAATAAAAGAAAACTAAAGGTAAAACAGTAAAAGAAAATAAATAAAAAGAAAAGAAACAAAACAGAAAAATAACTAACAAAAAAAAAGAACCCTCGGGCTCCGGCACAGCAGGCCTGCAGCCCAACCGGGCCACCAGGCCGGCCACTCCCCATATCCCCCTCTCACCCGAAACCCTAACCCCCCACGCACACCACTCCCCCACTCGCGCCCCCACTCTCCCCCTCCCTCCCCGATCCAGATCGGATCGGGCTCGACGCCGCCACCACGCCCTCGTCCGTCGCCGCCCGGAGCACGACCTCGCCGGCGCCTCCTCCGCGCCGGACTGCCTCCACGTCGCCGTCGTCCCCATCAACCACCCCGACCACCATTGCCCCGATCCCTACTAACCCGCCGTGAGCCGCGCCCCTCCTCTCTCTCCCTCGCCCCGTGCTCGTCCCCTCCCTTGCTCGCCGCTCGGGCCGCGCCCTGCCCCCGCGCGTGCGCCCGAGCCTCGCCTCGCTCTGCCGCTCTGCCGGGGCCTGACGCACGGCGCCCCTCCTCCCGTCGGTCGCGCCTTCACCGCCTCCCCTCCGCCCGCCGGCCCCGCCTAGCTCCATCCTCGCCACTGCCGCTGCCGCGACCGCCGTCGCCTCTGGCCACTGTCGCCCGTGCCCGACCTCCCCCCGCACCGCACGCCGCTCGCCCGCCTCGCCGCCGTGCGCCCTCTGCCCCCCGCGCAGCGCCGCCATGCCCAGGCCCTGCCCCGGCGCTCCGGCGCCCGCGCCCACGCCCCGCCCGTGCCTGCCGCGCCCGCCGCGCCCGCGCGCGCGCCGCGCCCCCTTGCGCCCCTGGGCCACTGCCAGGTGGCGCCCGCCGCGCCCCCTGACCCTGCCCCTGGGCCGAACCCCTATGGGCCACAGACAGGTGTTCCCGCGCCCAGAAACGTAATAAAAATAAGGAAATAAGGGAATTAAAAGAATAATAATATATAAAAATAAAGAAATAAAAATAAAAATAAAATAAAAATAATTAATTAATTAGAGAATTAACCCTGTTTAGATTAATCTAATTTAATTAATTAGTTTAATTAATAGTTAATTAATTAGTTAACCCTAATTACCCTAATCAGTCTATGACATGTGGGACCCACGTGTCAGATGACTGCTGACGTCAGCATGATGTCATGCTGATGTCATCGCAACATTTTTTCGGATAATGTATATATTAAATAATTAAATAAATTTCAGAAATTAATAAATTATTTTAAAATCAATATAAAATAAACCATTGCTCAGATGAAAATACTTTGTACATGAAAGTTGCTCAGAACGACGAGACGAATCCGGATACGCAGCCCGTTCGTCCACCACACATCCCTAGCATAGCAAATAGGCAACTTTCCCCCTCCGGTTCGTCTGTCCGAAAACGCGGAACACCGGGGATACTTTCCCGGATGTTCCCCCCTTCGCCGGTATCACCTACCACTACGTTAGGTCACCCCTAGCACCTCATATTGCCGTGTCTTGCTTTGTGTTACATTTGATTGCTCTGTTATTTATTGTGTTCCCCCTCCGTTACTTCTTTTCGGTAGACTCTGAGACCGGTGCCGATGTCCGTGTGTTCGACTACACCGAAGATGACCCCTCCTTCTTGCCAGAGCAACCAGGCAAGCCCCCCCTTGATCACCAGATATCGCCTATTCTTCTCTCTACTGCTTGCATTAGAGTAGTGTAGCCTTTTACTGCTTTCGTTAATCCTATTCTGCTGCATAGTTTGTCATTGTTGCTACAGTTGTTACCCTTACCTGCCATCCTACTGCTTAGTATAGGATGCTAGTGTTCCATTAGTGGCCCTACACTCTTGTCCGTCTGCCATGCTATACTACTGGGCCGTGATCACTTCCTGAGGTGATCACGGGTATATACTATATACTTTATATACATGACACATGTGGTGACTAAAGTCGGGTCGGCTCGTTGAGTACCCGCAAGTGATTCTGATGAGGGGGCTGAAAGGACAGGTGGCTCCATCCCGGTAGAGGTGGGCCTGGGTTCCTGACGGCCCCCGACTGTTACTTTGTGGCGGAGCGATAGGGCAGGTTGAGACCACCTAGGAGAGAGGTGGGCCTGGCCCTGGTCGGCGTTCGCGGATACTTAACACGCTTAACGAGATCTTGGTATTTGATCTGAGTCTGGCCATTTGGTCTATACGCACTAACCAACTACGCGGGAACAGTTATGGGCACTCGACGTCGTGGTATCAGCCGAAGCTCTTCTTGACGTCAGCGACGGAGCGGCGCGCGCCGGATTGGACTGGAACGCCTGCTAGGCTAGGTCTGCTTCCGGCCGCGCTACGCAACGTGCAGGTGTGCAATGGGCGATGGGCCCAGACCCCTGCGCGCATAGGATTTAGACCGGCGTGTTGACCTCTCTGTTGAGCCTAGGTGGGGCTGCGACGTGTTGATCTTCCGCGGCCGGGCATGACCCAGAAAAGTGTGTCCGGCCAAATGGGATCGAGCGTGTTGGGTTATGTGGTGCACCCCTGCAGGGAAGTTTATCTATTCGAATAGCCGTGTCCCTCGGTAAAAGGACGACCCGGAGTTGTACCTT
The DNA here is from genome assembly GCF_018294505.1 of Triticum aestivum. Lineage (NCBI taxonomy): Eukaryota > Viridiplantae > Streptophyta > Magnoliopsida > Poales > Poaceae > Triticum > Triticum aestivum. The sequence continues at coordinate 304,750,072 of NC_057796.1, forward strand.
GACCTTATGACAACTAGAACTGGATACTTAATAAAACACACCCTTCCAAGTGCCAGATACAACCCGGTGATCGCTCTCTAACAGGGCGACGAGGAGGGGATCGCCGGGTAGGATTATGCTATGCGATGCTACTTGGAGGACTTCAATCTACTCTCTTCTACATGCTGCAAGATGGAGATGGCCAGAAGCGTAGTCTTCGACAGGATTAGCTATCCCCCTCTTATTCTGGCATTCTGCAGTTCAGTCCACTGATATGCCCTTTACACATATACCCATGCATATGTAGTGTAGCTCCTTGCTTGCGAGTACTTTGGATGAGTACTCACGGTTGCTTTTCTCCCTCTTTTCCCCTTTCTATACCTGATTGTCGCAACCAGATGCTGGAGTCCAGGAGCTAGAGATCCCGAGGATGATTCTACATGGAGTTCGGCTTCGAGGAGTAGTTAGGAGGTCCCAGGCAGGAGGCCTTGCCTTTTCGATCGTTGCTACTTTTGTGCTAGCCTTCTTAAGGCAAACTTGTTTAACTTATGTCTGTACTCAGATATTGTTGCTTCCGCTAACTCGTCTATGATCGAGCACTTGTATTCGAGCCCTCGAGGCCCCTGGCTTGTATTATGATGCTTGTATGACTTATTTATGTTGTAGAGTTGTGTTGTGATATCTTCCCGTGAGTCCCTGATCTTGATCGTACACATTTGCGTGCATGATTAGTGTACGGTCGAATTGGGGGCGTCACAAGTTGGTATCAGAGCCAACTGCCTGTAGGAATCCCCCTTTCCAACTCCTTGGCCAAAGTTGAGTCTAGTCGGTGAAAAACTGTTTTACTAACATGGCTGTGTAGCTTACGGGCCCATGTCGCCATTGGGTGGTAGTAGGATCTTTTATTCCTCAACCTATACTCTAGGACTCTGACATCTCTTCTATTCGGGTTAAACGAATTTTGCTAGATCTAACATTAGGATCTCGTTATCACTTTCACCCAGAGAGCCCCTTATTACAGATGATCGTCTGCTGCACCAGAAGGATCCGAAGATATTCTCCGATGTTCTCTTGAGACTTTATGGTGTCGCTTTTGCAATTCCCTTTCATCGATAAACTCCTATGGATAACCACGTATACTCGCCATTCATACAATGTTTCCCAGTTGATCTTGTTATTACAAGATACCCCGAAATTCTCTTTGCTGCTCCGAGAATCCTTTGAGCTTACTGCCTTGCTGTTCTTTGCCACATGAATACCACTATGGATAATTTCTAGCACTCAACGGATATTTTCTCATCCCCAGTTGATTCATGTATTTCACGAAAGTCTTCAAAATACTATTTGAACTTCCGAAATCCTGAGTAGCCTATTGCTCTTGAAATTCTTACTTTCTTGCATTATGGTTAATCCCATAAGTCTATAATCTTATTGGCATCTCTTGTCATTATCATTTTGAGTCCGTTGATTCAATTTGTTGCGAAGGCTCGCAATCCTCAATCAGATCCTAGTATTCATCCTTCCGGCTCAGACGTCATTTTAAACGTGAGCTGGATCTCGACCAATCAAATTGCCATCGATTATACCCGTAAGTTTACTCGACTTATCCATCCTCAATCAGAGCATTTGCTTCTGATCCCTTGAATTTGAAATTATAATTCCTTTGCATTGAGCTTTGAGTTAGTCAGTTGTTTCTATAATCTGATCTCCTTGCATTCTTTCTTCCTCTGGTTGAGTACTGATGCTCACATCAGATCCCTTGTGGACCACCAGACCCTTTTGTCAGATTTTACCTGACAATGTCCTTCATATTAAATAAGCTTGTGAGCTTTTCCTCGGATACATGATGCCTTTGGTAAATTGTATCCTCTGCTTGGTGAACCATGCTCTACTTTCGAGCTTGTATTATTTACTCCGAAGTTTGTGGTATATGTTCCTAAGATGCCCTAATGGGTTGAACCTATGCCTTCCCTAATCCGTGTGAACCCGAAAGATTTCACGGGTCATACTTATCTTGTATTGCATCAGGTAAAAACTTTCAACAACTAATGGCATTTTCGAAATACGAGAGGTAAATGAAAGGTTATGCGTTGAACAAGTGGGAGTCGACCTTGAACCCTGTGTTCATGCCCATGGACACGATGTATTCCTTATCATGGAAGCTTCTCTTAAAATAATTATCCCCTTGTAATAAGTTCATCTGGTATCCGTGGACGTGGTTCCGACTATGTTCTCCTTTAAATACCATTTCTCGTACAAGTTTAAGCACTTGTCTTCTGTAAGAGCAATACCCCAGTCCAACCTCTACTTTGTTTTGTCGTCGAGTATTACCCCCTGGTATCTCGAGGTTATCACGGAACTGCATAACTTCTTATGAGTTCTCCATCAAGTATTACATTCTCATTGATTCCAATTTTTCACGGGCTCCGAGTTATTAAACACTCAAGGACATCGATAACTGAATCGAGTCCGCATCACGATTAAACAACTCTTAGTAATCTCCTTTGCTTACGAGTTCGTACTCGATCACATCATCCCTAGCCTGCTCGGCTATGTCATTATCGTGTCGAATTTAACTGTGCTACCTGGACCTTCCCAGCGCACAAATTTCGACAGTGAGCTAATCTTACGTCGATCTTCCTCGTCATATCATTCTTCCTTGAACAACAAGCTTGATTTCAAGTTTGTGTCGTACCCGTGGTTCGAATAACCTTTTGCTTCATCATACCTTTTAGCTTGATGTCATCGTTGATCGATTACATCTTCATGAAATCTCTCGACAAATGTGTCGTGATCATCATCTACATTCTGAGCTCTTCCAAGATATCTATCGAAATTCAGGATGAGAAATACCATCCTTGCCCCTCGATGAATTGTGTTATCATCGACAACATTCTTGCCTCCCCCCAACACAAACTTGTTCATATTTTGTGTTGTATCTTGATTTCCCTGCTATCCAACTTATGTTATGTTCTACCGTGGAGTATTACCATCTTTGATGTCAAGAATGTCGTGAGCATTACTCCACCTCTTAAGAATTCTTGGTACAGTGATACTTCTCACCATCACCATTCTTTCTTGGTCCCCATGTTGTTGCTAAACGAAATACCGACAAATGGTCTGTGATGTGTAAATTCTAAACTTCTAGCAACCCTATTGCTTTGAAGTTATTGGTCTATAGTTTCATTCTACGTCTATGGCTTAATGAATCATCATTCGAACATTGATCGAGCTACCTAGCCCATATTTCGGGTGCACATTTCAACCAATGTTTAACTGTGAATGTTTTCCTCGAGCATACATCATTAAGTCATTCGATCTAGCTAATGTTATCTCCTTGTTCACATAGTTGTGGAAATCCATCTTTTGGAAATCTCAATGGATTGTCGCTGAGTCAATCAGTCACCTCCTCACCTCTCCTTGATTTAATGATGAACCCTTGTTCGGAACTCGCTTCCATAGTTCATCTCCCGAGAATCTTACATTGTCATCTCGTCAATTTGTGTTGCACCTTTTCTTCTCAGGCATCCTGAGTCTGAGTTATCTTGACACCAATCAGATCTGAATCTCGGTCAAATATGATGGTTGGAACATATTTCCAAGAGTTATAACATTGGTCTATTTATGACCCGGTAAGGTGATGTCATGCCTAACACACCTGGCCGGAGGACCTATTGTTATAAGTTTTCCTTTTTAGCAAGGTTAGCTATTCTTCCATGAGGAAATTGTAAGACTTATTCTATAAGTTGTTCCTGATGGATCCTTTTTGTTTCCAAAGTCTGATCTTCACCTGTTGACCATGTCAATGCTATCTCGAAGCATGTCTATGGTACTCCGATTTTCAAGAAGAACATTTGAAGCCCAATGCTAAATGTTTCCTGCTCAATTATCCAAACACCGTTGTATGGGTAATGTCATGAAATTTCTCTCCCCTACCTAAAGAGTTTTCTACATTATATCCTATCATGGATATCATGCTCAGCTTGTCCTTGGGAAGGATATACCCTTGAAATATGTGTTTAAACACATTTTCCTTTCCATTGTTCTGTTTAATCTGATGATCGCCCTTTTCCTTTCCATTATTTTATTTAATCTTTCTTGTGATCTATATGATCTAAGCAGTAATAATTCACTGCTTATGTAAACACCTCGGTGTACTACTCTGTCAATAAGACCCTGTTACTATTGTTGATGACATTCTGGTAGCCACCGATGGACGAGAACCTTTCCTATTGGTCCGCCTCGTTCAACGAGCAGGAAAATGGTTCTCTTTGTCCCTCGCCCTTGGTACCGACGATGTTGCTGACATATAACTGACAAGCTATCCTCTGACATACCTTGCTTACATGATCACGCAAGACGTCTCCGCCTTCCTACTTTTAACCCACATGGTGGGCCCATAACCCACAATTCCACAGGATCGAAACCTGACTCTCCTGTACACCCTGTTGCCAAAGTTGTTCCTCGCACGTGGCCTCAATGTAATTCATGGACCACCTTCCTAGTGACCTATTCTGGTATCAGACACAATGCTTATTCCCTTTGTTCTAAACCCTTTTCACACTTCGCTTCAGGCAATGAATGATTGCCTGCTCGATCGAAACTTCTCATGGTACCTTCTTACTTTGCTCTCGAAATTTTCTTCAGTTACAATTCGAGAGTTACTTTTCGCCACCTTTCATGGTGTTATCTACTAGATAAGCAACCTTCTAGAGGCCAGTTCTTCCGAAGATACCCATTATCCTTTTTCGTAAGTACGATGGGACCCCCGAAGAAAGGATGACGACTTCACCATGATGCCCTGAAGAAGAGGAATGAAGACATCAACATAATGGATCGACCTCTTCGAGAAGAGCAACCAAGACCGAGGACACCCGTTAAAATTTCGTAACCAGAACTTTCCCCTTACTCCCCTCTTAAATCTCGGGACGAGATTTCTTGTAGTGGAGGAGAATTGTGACGACCGGATAATTAGGCTACAGTAAAACTCTGCTAACGATGCCACGTCACCTCCGTTACTGTTGCTAATCTCGCGTTAGTTCAAAACCAATTCAAATTCAAAATCAAGTCAAACATTTAAAGTTTTCAAAAGTCAAAACTAAAATGTTGTAAAGGTGTTAAATAAATCATGGGTAATAATGGTGGAGAAACCTAAATTTAATAAAATGTTTAAGTGTTCAAAATAACTAAAATAGAGGTTTAAATATTAAAATAAATGCCTTTTGAATTTTATAAAATATTAAACTATTTTAATTTGGGTTGAGAATTAATGTGGCAATAGTATATTTAAAAGTATTAATTTAAGTGTTAGTGATAATTTTTATAAAACTAAAATAAAAGAAAACTAAAAGTAAAACAGTAAAAGAAAAATAAATAAAAAGAAAAGAAACAAAACAGAAAAATAACTAACAAAAAAAAAGAACCCTCGGGCTCCGGCCCAGCAGGCCTGCAGCCCAACCGGGCCACCAGGCCGGCCACTCCCCATATCCCCCTCTCACCCGAAACCCTAACCCCCCCCACGCACACCACTCCCCCACTCGCGCCCCGACTCTCCCCCACCCTCCCCCGATCCAGATCGGATCGGGCTCGACGCCGCCACCTCGCCCTCGTCCGTCGCCGCCCGGAGCACGACCTCGCCGACGCCTCTTCCGCGCCGGACTGCCTCCACGTCGCCGTCGTCCCCATCAACCACCCCGACCACCGCTGCCCCGAACCCTACTAACCCGCCGTGAGCCGCGCCCCTCCTCTCTCTCCCTCGCCCCGTGCTCGTCCCCTCCCCTGCTCGCCGCTCGGGGCCGCGCCCTGCCCCCCGCGCGCGCCCGAGCCTCGCCTCGCTCTGCCGCTCCACTCGCCGCGGCCACCCGCATGCACAGGCACCCCTCCTCCCTGCGCTCACCTCGCCCCCTACACCGCCCCACGCTCCGCCGCGCCGCACCCGCCCCTCCATCCTGTGCTCGCCCGCGACCGCCGTCGCCTCTGCCACTTTGCCCCGCGGCCACTTCCTCCGCCCCGCACGGCGCTCGCCGCTCGCCCCGCCTCCGCCCGCCGTGGCCCTCGTGCCCCGCTGCGGCAACCCCCGCCATGGCCACGGCCCCGCCCTGCCCCGGGCAGGCTACGGGCGCACGTCGTCCACGCCCACGCTCGTGCGGCCGCGCCCGCGCCGCACACGCGCGCCACGCCCGCGCCTGCCTGTGGCCCCTAGGCCACTGCCAGGTGGGCCCCGCGCCCCTGAGCCACTACCCCTGGGCCCGAACCCCCTATGGGCCAGAGACAGGTGGGCCCCGCGCCCAGAACGTAATAAAAAAAATAAAAAAGGGAATTAAAAAGAATAATAATATATAAATAAATAAAGAAAATAAAATAAAAATAAAAATAATTAATTAATTAGTTAATTAATTAGTTAATTAACCCTGTTTAGATTAATCTAATTTAATTAATAGTTAATTAATTAGTTAACCCTAATTACCCTAATCAGTCTATGACATGTGGGACCCACGTGTCAGATGACTGCTGACGTCAGCATGATGTCATGCTGATGTCATCGCAACACTGTTTCGGATAATGTATATATTAAATAATTAAATAAATTCCAGAAATTAATAAATTATTTTAAAATCAATATAAAATAAAACGTTGCTCAGATGAAAATACTTTGTACATGAAAGTTGCTCAGAACGACGAGACGAATCCGGATACGCAGCCCGTTCGTCCACCACACATCCCTAGCATAGCAAACAGGCAACTTTCCCCCTCCGGTTCGTCTGTCCGAAAATGCAGAACACCAGGCATACTTTCCCGGATGTTTCCCCCCTTCGTCGGTATCGCCTACCACTACGTTAGGTCACCCCTAGCACCGCATATTACCATGTCTTGCTTTGTGTTACATTTGATTGCTCTGTTATTTATTGTGTTCCCCCTCCGTTACTTCTTTTCGGTAGACTCTGAGACCGGTGCCGATGTCCGTGTGTTCGACTACACCGAAGATGACACCTCCTTCTTGCCAGAGCAACCAGGCAAGCCCCCCCTTGATCACCAGATATCGCCTATTCTTCTCTCTACTGCTTGCATTAGAGTAGTGTAGCATGTTACTGCTTTCGTTAATCCTATTCTGCTGCATAGTCTGTCATTGTTGCTACAGTTGTTACCCTTACCTGCCATCCTACTGCTTAGTATAGGATGCTAGTGTTCCATCAGTGGCCCTACACTCTTGTCCGTCTGCCATGCTATACTACTGGGCCGTGATCACTTCGGGAGGTGATCACGGGTATATACTATATACTTTATATACATGACACATGTGGTGACTAAAGTCGGGTCGGCTCGTTGAGTACCCGCAAGTGATTCTGATGAGGGGGCTGAAAGGACAGGTGGCTCCATCCCGGTAGAGGTGGGCCTGGGTTCCTGACGGCCCCCGACTGTTACTTTGTGGCGGAGCGACAGGGCAGGTTGAGATCACCTAGGAGAGAGGTGGGCCTGGCCCTAGTCGGCGTTCGCGGATACTTAACACGCTTAACGAGATCTTGGTATTTGATCTGAGTCTGGCCATTTGGTCTATACGCACTAACCAACTACGCGGGAACAGTTATGGGCACTCGACGTCGTGGTATCAGCCGAAGCTCTTCTTGACGTCAGCGACGGAGCGGCGCGCGCCAAATTGGACTGGAACGCCTGCTAGGCTAGGTCTGCTTCCGGCCGCGCACGCAACGTGCATGTGTGCAATGGGCGATGGGCCCAGACCCCTGCGCGCATAGGATTTAGACCAGCGTGTTGACCTCTCTGTTGAGCCTAGGTGGGGCTGCGACGTGTTGATCTTCCGCGGCCGGGCATGATCCAGAAAAGTGTGTCTGGCCAAATGGGATCGAGCGTGTTGGGTTATGTGGTGCACCCCTGTAGGGAAGTTTATCTATTCGAATAGCCGTGTCCCTCGGTAAAAGGACGACCCGGAGTTGTACCTCGACCTTATGATAACTAGAACTGGATACTTAATAAAACACACCCTTCCAAGTGCCAGATACAACCCGGTGATCGCTCTCTAACAGGGCGACGAGGAGGGGATCGCCGAGTAGGATTATGCTATGCGATGCTACTTGGAGGACTTCAATCTACTCTCTTCTACATGCTGCAAGATGGAGATGGCCAGAAGCGTAGTCTTCGACAGGACTAGCTATCCCCCTCTTATTCTGGCATTCTCCAGTTCAGTCCACTGATATGCCCCTTTACACATATACCCATGCATATGTAGTGTAGCTCCTTGCTTGCGAGTACTTTGGATGAGTACTCACGGTTGCTTTTCTCCCTCTTTTCCCCTTTCTATACCTGATTGTCGCAACCAGATGCTGGAGTCCAGGAGCTAGAGATCCCGAGGATGATTCTACATGGAGTTCGACTTCGAGGAGTAGTTAGGAGGTCCCAGGCAGGAGGCCTTGGCTTTTCGATCGTTGCTACTTTTGTGCTAGCCTTCTTAAGGCAAGCTTGTTTAACTTATGTCTGTACTCAGATATTGTTGCTTCCGCTGACTCGTCTATGATCGAGCACTTGTATTCGAGCTCTTGAGGCCCCTGGCTTGTATTATGATGCTTGTATGACTTATTTATGTTGTAGAGTTGTGTTGTGATATCTTCCCGTGAGTCCCTGATCTTGATCGTACACATTTGCGTGCATGATTAGTGTACGGTCGAATTGGGGGCGTCACACTTGCAAAGATATTAAATCATACAAAAAAGAATTCAGAGGAGATTCAAATATTGTTCATAGATAATCTTGATCATAAACCCACAATTCATCGGATCTCGACAAACACACCGCAAAAAAGAGTTACATCGAATAGACCTCCAAGAAGATCGAGGAGAACTTTGTATTGAGATCCAAAGAGAGAGAAGAAGCCATCTAGCTAATAACTATGGACCCGAAGGTCTATGGTAAACTACTCACACATCATCGGAGAGGCCATGGTGTTGATGTAGAAGCCCTCCGTGATCGATTCCCCCTCTGGTGGAGCGCCGGAAAAGGCCCCAAGATGGGATCTCACGGGTACAGAAGGTTGCGGCGGTGGAAATAGGGTTTCGTGGTGCTCCTGGATGTTTTCAGGGTATATGGATATATATAGGAGGAAGAAGTAGGTCGGTGGAGCTGCGAGGGGCCCACAAGGGTGGGGGCGCGCCTCCCTGCCTCATGGCCTCCTCGCTTCTTTCTTGACGTCCACTCCAAGTCCCCTGGATCACGTTTGTTCTAGAAAAAACTCTCCCAAAGGTTTCATTCCGTTTGGATTCCGTTTGATATTCCTTTTCTACGAAACACTGAAATAGGCAAAAAACCAGCAACTTGCACTGGGCCTTCGGTTAGTAGGTTAGTCCCAAAAATAATATAAAAGTGCTTAGTAAAGCCCATTAAACATCCAAAATAGATAATATAATAGCATGGAACAATAAAAAATTATAGATACGTTGGAGACGTATCAAGCATCCCCAAGCTTAATTCCTGCTCGTCCTCGAGTAGGTAAATGATAAAAACATAATTTTTGATGTGGAATGCTACCTAGCATAATTCTCAATGTAATTTCTTTATTGAGGCATGAATGTTCAGATCTGAAAGATTCAAGACAAAAGTTTAATATTGACATAAAAATAATAATACTTCGAGCATACTAACAAAACAATCATGTCTTCTCAAAATAACATGGCCAAAGAAAGTTATCCCTACAAAATCATATAGTCTGGCTATGCTCTATCTTCATCACACGGAGTATTTAATCATGCACAACCCAGATGACAAGCCAAGCAATTGTTTCATACTTTTGATGTTCTCAAAACTTTTTCAATCTTCACGCAATATATGAGGGTGAGCCATGGACATAGCAATATACGTGGAATAGAATGGTGGTTGTGGAGAAGACAAAAAAGGAGAAGATAGTCTCACATCAACTAGGCGTATTAACGGGCTATGGAGATGCCCTTCAATAGATATCAATGTGAGTGAGTAGGGATTGCCATGCAACGGATGCACTAGAGCTATAAGTGTATGAAAGCTCAACAAAAGAAACTAAGTGGGTGTGCATCCAACTCGCTTGCTCACGAAGACCTATGGCATTTTGAGGAAGCCCATCATTGGAATATACAAGCCAAGTTCTATAATGTAAAATTCCCACTAGTATATGAAAGTGACAACATAGGAGACTCTCTATCATGAAGATCATGGTGCTACTTTGAAGCACAAGTGTGGGAAAATGATAGTAACATTGTCCCTTCTCTCATTTTTTATTTTGGGCCTTTTTCTATTTTTATGGCCTTTTTTTCTTTTTTTTTCTTTTTGTCCGGAGTCTCATCCCGACTTGTGGGGAATCATAGTCTCCATCATCCTTTCCTCACTTGAGATAATGCTCTAATAATGATGATCATCACACTTTTATTTACTTACAACTCAAAAATTACAACTCAATACTTAGAACAAAATATGACTCTATGTGAATGCCTCCGGCGGTGTACCGGGATATGCAATGAATCAAGAATGACATGTATGAAAGAATTATAAAGGTGGCTTTGCCACAAATACGATGTCAACTACATGATCATGCAAAGCAATATGATAATGATGAAACGTGTCATAACAAACGGAACGGTGATAAGTTGCACGGCAATATATCTCGGAATGGCTATGGAAATGCCATAATAGGTAGGTATGGTGGCTGTTTTGAGGAAGGTATATGGTGGGTGTACGATACTGGCGAAAGGTGCGCGGTATTAGAGAGGCTAGTAATGGTGGAAAGGTGAGGGTGCTTATAATCCATGGACTCAACATTAGTCATAAAGAACTCATATACTTATTGCAAAAAATCTACGAGTTATCAAATCCACAACTACTCAACTAGCATGACTCTAATATCACCATCTTCATATCTCAAAACAATTATCAAGTATCAAACTTCTCATAGTATTGGATGCACTTTATATGATAGTTTTTATTATACCCATCTTGGATGTTCATCATATTAGGACTAATTTTATTGCCAAAGCAATTATCATGCTGTTATAAAAGACTCTCAAAATGATATAAGTGAAGCATGAGAGATCAATAATTTCTATAAAATAAACCACCACCATGCTCTAAAAGATATAAGAGAAGCACTAGACCAAAATTATCTAGCTCAAAAGATATAAGTGAAGTACATAGAGTATTCTAATAAATTCCGATTCATGTGTGTCTCTCCCAAAAGGTGTGTACAGAAAGGATGATTGTGGTAAACTAAAAATCAAAGACTCAAATCATACAAGACGCTCCAAGCAAAACACATATCATGTGGTGAATAAAAATATATCATCAAGTAAAGTTACCGATTGACGAAGACGAAAGAGGGGATGCCTTCCGGGGCATCCCCAAGCTTAGGCTTTTGGTTGTCCTTAAATCTTACCTTGGGGTGCCTTGGAAATCCCCAAGCTTAGGCTCTTGCCACTCCTTATTCCATAATCCATCAAATCTTTACCCAAAAACTTGAAAACTTCACAACACAAAACTCAATAGAAAATCTCATGAGCTCCGTTAGGGAAAGAAAACAAACCACTACTTAAAGGTACTGTAATGAACTAATTATTTATTTATATTGGTGTTAAACCTACTGTATTCCAACTTCTCTATGGTTCATACCCTCTGATACTAACCATAGATTCATCAAAATAGGCAAACAACACATGAAAAACAGAATCTGTCAAAAACAGAACAGTCTGTAGTAATCTGTATCAAACGCAAACTTTCTGTAACTCAAAAATTCTACCAAAATACCTAGATAATTTGTTTATTGATCTACTGCAATTGGAATCAGTATTTTATCACGTTCTGGTGATTTTTAACAATTGTTTTCGTGAGCAGAAAGTTTCTGACTTTTTCAGCAAGACCAAATAACTATCATCCAAGAAGATCCTATAGGTTTTACTTGGCACAAACACTAATTAAAACATAAAACCACATCTAACCAGAGGCTAGATCAAATATTTATTACTAAACAGAACCAAAAAGCAAGAAACAGAAATAAAATTGGGTTGCCTCCCAACAAGCGCTATCGTTTAACGCCCCTAGCTAGGCATAAAGGCAAGGATAGATCTAGGTATTATCATCTTTGGTATGCAATCCATAAGTGGCTCTCATAATAGATTCATAGGGTAATTTAATTTTCTTCCTAGGAAAGTGTTCCATGCCTTTCCTTAATGGAAATTTGAGTCTAATATTCCCTTCTTTCATATCAATAATTGCACCAATCGTTCTAAGGAAAGGTCTACCAAGATTAATAGGACATGTAGGATTGCAATCTATATCAAGAACAATAAAATCTACAGGCACATCATTCCTGTTTGCAACAATAAGAACATCATTAATTCTTCCCATAGGTTTCTTAATGGTGGAATCCGCAAGATGCAAGTTTAAAGAACAATTATCAAATTGACGGAAACCTAACACATCAAACAAAGTTTTTGGAATCGTGGAAACACTAGCACCCAAATCACACAAAGCATAGCATTCATGATCTTTAATCATAATTTTAATAGTAGGTTCCCATTCATCATAAAGTTTTCTAGGGATAGAAACTTCTAATTCAAGCTTTTCTTCATAAGATTGCATTAAAGCATCAACGATATGTTTAGTAAAAGCTTTATTTTGACTATAAGCATGAGGAAAATTTAGCACGGATTGCAACAAGGAAATACAATCTATTAAAGAACAATTATCATAATTAAATTCCTTGAAATCCAAAATAGTGGGTTCATTGCTATGTAAAGTTTTGACCTCTTCAATCCCACTTTTACCAATTTTTGCATCAAGATCTAAAAACTCTGAATCATTGGGACGCCTCTTAACTAAAGTTGACTCATCTCCAGTCCCATCATTACCAAGATTCATATTGGAAAACAATGATTTAATAGGAGACACATCAATCACTTTTAGATCTTCATCCTTATTATCATGAAAACTAGAAGAACATTCTTTCACAAAGCAATCTTTTTTAGCACGCATCCTAGCTGTTCTTTCTTTGCACTCATCAATGGAAATTCTCATGGCTTTGAGAGACTCATTGATATCAGGCTTAGGTGGAATAGATCTAAGTTTCAAGGAATAAACATCAAGAGAAATTCTAACCACGTTCCTAGCCAACTCATCAATCTTAGGCAATTTTTCTTCAAGCAAAGCATTGAAATTCTTTTGAGAAATCATGAATTCTTTAACACTAGTCTCAAAATCAGAGGGCATCTTATTAAAATTTCCATAAGAGTTGTTGTAGGAATTACCATAATTATTAGAGGAATTACTAGGAAAAGGCCTGGAATTAAAGTTTCCTCTATAAGCATTGTTACCAAAATTGTTCCTACCAACAAAATTCACATCCATAGGTTCCTTATTATTCTCAATCAAAGTAGACAAAGGCATATCATTAAGATCAGAAGGAACACTCTTATTAGCAAACAATTTCATAAGTTCATCCATCTTTCCACTCAAAACATTAATCTCTTCAATCGCATGAACCTTTTTACTAGTAGATCTTTCGGTGTGCCATTGAGAATAATTAACCATAAAATTATCTAGGAGTTTAGTAGCTTCTCCTAAAGTGATATCCATAAAAGTGCCTCCCGCGACCGAATCTAAAAGATTTCTAGAAGCAAAATTCAATCCATCATAAAAAATTTGTATGATCATCCATAAATTCAAACCATGATTAGGGCAATTACGTATCATTAATTTCATCCTCTCCCAAGCTTGTGCAACATGCTCATGATCAAGTTGCTTAAAATTCATAATATCGTTTCTAAGAGAGATGATCTTAGCGGGAGGAAAATACTTAGAGATAAAAGCATCTTTGCACTTATTCCATGAATCAATACTATTTTTGGGCAAAGACGAAAACCAAGTTTTAGCATGATCTCTAAGACAAAACGGAAATAGCTTCAATTTAACAATATCATTATCCACGTCTTTCTTCTTTTGCATATCACACAAATCAACAAAGTTGTTTAGATGGGTAGCGGCATCTTCACTAGTAAGGCCGGAAAATTGATCTTTTATGACAAGATTCAGCAAAGCAGCATTAATTTCACAAGATTCAGCATTGGTAATAGGAGCAGTCGGAGTGCTAAGAAAATCATTGTTGTTGGTATTGGAAAAGTCACACAATTTAGTATTGTCTTGAGCCATCGTGACAAACAATCCAACACACAAGCACACAAGGAGCAAGCAAAAAAGAGTCGAACGGAAAAAGAGGGCGAATAAAAGGGCAAGGGTGAAGTGGGGGAGAGGAAAACGAGAGGCAAATGGCAAATAATTTAATGCGAGGGATAAGAGTTTGTGATGGGTACTTGGTATGTCTTGACTTGTGTGTAAATCTCCCCGGCAACGGCGCCAGAAATCCTTCTTGCTACCTCTTGAGCATGCGTAAGTATTTCCCTCAGTTTTTGAGAACCAAGGTATCAATCCAGTAGGAGACTACACACAAATCCCTCGTATCTGCACAAACAAATAAGAACCTTGCAACCAACGCGATAAAGGGGTTGTCAATCCCTTCACGGCCACTTGCAAAAGTGAGATCTCATAGAGATAATAAGATAAATATTTTTGGTATTTTTGTTGTATAGATTGAAAAGTAAAGATTGCAAAATAAATGGCGCCAGAAATAGCTAGTTGTCGGGAGCTTAATATGATGGAAAATAGACCCGAGGGCCATAGGTTTCACTAGTGGCTTCTCTCAAGATAGCATAAGTATTACGGTGGGTGAACAAATTACTGTCGAGCAATTGATAGAAAAGTGCATAGTTATGAGAATATCTAGGCATGATCATGTATATAGGCATCACGTCCGCAACAAGTAGACCGAAACGATTCTGCATCTACTACTATTACTCTACACATCGACCGCTATCCATCATGCATCTAGAGTATTAAGTTCATAAGAACAGAGTAACCCATTAGGCAGGATGACATGATGTAGAGGGATAAACTCAAGCAATATGATATAGACCCCATCTTTTTATCCTCGATGGCAACAATACATGTCGTTTCCCTTTCTGTCACTAGGATCGAGCAACGCAAGATTGAACCCAAAGCTAAGCACTTAACCCATTTCAAGAAAGATCAATCTAGTAGGCCAAACCAAACTGATAATTCGAAGAGACTTGCAAAGATATTAAATCATACATAAAATAATTCAGAGGAGATTCAAATATTGTTCATAGATAATCTTGATCATAAACCCACAATTCATCGGATCTCGACAAACACACCGCAAAAAAGAGTTACATCGAATAGATCTCCAAGAAGATCGAGGAGAACTTTGTATTGAGATCCAAAGAGAGAGAAGAAGCCATCTAGCTAATAACTATGGACCCGAAGGTCCGTGGTAAACTACTCACACATCATCGGAGAGGCCATGGTGTTGATGTAGAAGCCCTCCGTGATCGATTCCCCCTCCGGCGGAGCGCTGGAAAAGGCCCCAAGATGGGATCTCATGGGTACAGAAGGTTGCGGCGGTGGAAATAGGGTTTCGTGGTGCTCCTGGATGTTTTCGGGGTATATGGATATATATAGGAGGAAGAAGTAGGTCAGTGGAGCTGCGAGGAGCCCACGAGGGTGGGGGCGCGCCCAGGGGGCAGGCGCGCCTCCCTGCCTCGTGGCCTCCTCGCTTCTTTCTTGACGTCCACTCCAAGTCCCCTGGATCACGTTTGTTCCAAAAATAAATCTCCCGAAGGTTTCATTCCGTTTGGATTCCGTTTGATATTCCTTTTCTACAAAACACTGAAATAGGCAAAAAAACAACAATTTGCACTGGGCTTTCGGTTAGTAGGTTAGTCCCAAAAATAATATAAAAGTGCTTAGTAAAGCCCATTAAACATCCAAAACAGATAATATAATAGCATGGAACAATCAAAAATTATAGATACGTTGGAGACGTATCAGCCTTCATCATCGCCAAGGTGCTCCACAACGGGGCGTATCATCTCGACAACGTAGCCAAGAGAGAAGACGAGCCACGCTCATGGAATGCGGAGCTGCTTCGTCGTTTTTATACCTAAACACTCTGATCGATGAGTTGTAATAAGAATCCTTCAGTTTGCTTATAAATGACAAGCTTTTTGCAGTATCTTAATGATTGTTATCCCTTAAGCATATGTGTTCAAATCCCCCAGTGGGTGGCTTAGCCGCGAATCCGATTCGCCTAAGTTACAAAACTACTCCGAGTGGTGAGCAACCCTCCCACTCGGAGGCTTAGCCGCGAATCTGATTCGCCTAAGTTTCAAAAATACTTCGAGTGGTGAGCAATCCTCCCACTCAGGGGCTTAGCTGCAAACCTGATTCGCCTAAGTTTCAAAAAACATTCCGAGTGGAGAGCGACCCTCCCACTCGGAGGCTTATCTGCGACCCCGTACTCGTCTAAGTTAAAAAAACATTCCGAGTGGAGAGCAATCCTCCCACTCGGGGGCTTAGCTGCGACCCCGTACTCGCCTAAGTGAAAACACACTCCGAGTGGAGAGCAATCCTCCCACTCGGGGGCTTAGCTGCGACCCCGTACTCGCCTAAGTTAAAAAAACATTCCGAGTGGAGAGCAATCCTCCCATTCGGGGGCTTAGCTGCGACCCCATACTCGCCTAAGTGAAAACACACTCCGAGTGGAGAGCAGTCCTCCCACTCGGGGGCTTAGCTGCAAACCTGATTCACCTAAGTTTCAAAAAACATTCCGAGTGGAGAGCAATCCTTCCACTCGAGGGCTTAGCAGCGAACCTGATTCGCCTAAGTTTCAAAAAACATTCCGAGTGGAGAGCGACCCTCTCACTCGGGGGCTTAGCTGCGACCCCGTACTCGCCTAAGTTAAAACACATTCTGAGTGGAGAGCAATCCTCCCACTCGGGAGCTTAGTTGCGACCCCGTACTCGCCTAAGTTAAAACACACTCCGAGTGGAGAGCAATCCTCCCACTTGGGGTGTCGGGGGGATGAGCCCCGGGCAGGCAACGGAATCTGGATCCTTTTCAAAAACAACGGGGCCAGCATCGCCCCTCAATCCGGCTCACGCTTGGCCGGGTCGCTCGACCCGGCCAAGCCCCTCGACCCGGCCTTATCCTCGACCCGGCCGGACTCCTCAACTCGGCCCCAACAACCAACTCAAGACTTCTCCAACAAGCCAGCTCCCCCTTGGCATGTTCTCCAACCCAGCCAAGGGTCAGCGACCATCCCATCCCAGCCGTACGATGGGACGAGTCTCCACCAACTGATGACCGAAGCCACAGTACCCCACCCATGCCTCTGGTCAGCCGAGCGAGGCAACAGTGCCCCCCACCTACCCGCTAACCAGGGCCGGCGTGGCAATAGTGCACCCGTCGTCACACGTGACGCCAGCAAGCGGCGACCTGACGGAGCGCCACTGTAGCCAACTCATCCCGGCCACTCCCTGACAATCGACAAGATGGCGCACAGTGCCCCCCGTACCCGGCGAGTCCCGCAACCGGGGAACCCGGCGAGGTCTGGTACCCGGCGGGCCCCAGCACCGGGTTCCTGGACACCTGCCTGGGGGGTTGACCTATAAAACCTGTCGGATGTGGGGTTCCGGCAAACCCTTAAGGTTTAAACACTGGGGTGCGCGCGAAGTCTTTCCCTCCTACCGATCTACGCCCTAGCTCGCTAAGATCTCGCGGACGAACTCGACGAACTCGCACACAAAGAGACATGGGATTTATACTGGTTCGGGCCACTGTTGTGATGTAATACCCTACTCCAGTGTGGTGGTGGTGGATTGCCTCTTGAGCTGTTGACGAACAGTACAGAGGGAAGAACAGCCTCCTGTGGTTGAGGTGTTCTTGTGTTTGGTGACTTAGCGGGTGAGAGCTGGGTGAACTGCCCTATCAGATCAGATGGGATCCAGCCGAGATGAGATGCCCCTACTGTGGCGGCTAGCTCTACTTATATAGGCCCTGGTCCTTTTCCCAAATATTGAGCGGGAAGGGAGCCAACAACCGCGGGCAAATTTGAAGGGGGACAGCTAGTACAAGCTATCCTGACAAAAGTGATCTTCGCCTGCGAAAGGCTCTGGTGGTGACGCCGTCTTGGGCTCCACGATGACCTCCGTCTTGCCGTCCTCCTGGTCTTGGTCTCGTTCCACAAGTATAGCAACCTTTGCCTGATGCCTCGGTACTTCTCGCCTGCACCTGCTTCCTTAACACCAAAGAGGAAACAAGGACACTGCGCGCTGGCGCCCGCCTGGTGTCGATCGTCACAGCTCACATCACGAGAGCCTCGTGAGGTTTGCCCCGCCTTGATATCTCCGCTCCTCATGGGCCTGCCTGACTAGGCCACTCCTGAGGAGGTCTTGCGTCGTCTACCTCGCGAGGCTTGGCCCCTCGCGAGGGTCTTGGATGCCTTGTTGATGAAGATGGGCCGTACCGCCTGCCGGCTTAGCCACGCTGTGGGCCGCAGGCAGGCAAGTCTGGGGAACCCCGTTTCCGGAACGCCGACAGTAGCCCCCGGGCCCAAGGTACGCTCGGGCTTGGCTTCGCGGCGAAGCCAAGGATCAAGTACGTAGCACCGCGGGCCCCCAAAGCCTGCGGCCTCGGTTGACGCGTGGCGGTTGATTGGACGTGGGCGTCTCCGCTTCCCCATGCTGCCTCGGCAACTGCATGACCTGACAAAAGGCTGGCGCAGGCAGCGCTTGCCTTCATTGCTTCTTCCTCGCCTTGCTCCAGATCCCCTTAGTTTTAGATTTTGTTCCCTGCGAAGAATCATGAATTACCCCGTGGGGGCATGTAAGTGTCTGTAATGTCTTTTGTGCTTATCTTCCCGGTTACGAGAATTTGGAGAATGCATGTCCCGTTAAGGCTCGGTCCCCCCTTTCTTTCCTCGCGATAGCATGTTGCTCTACGCTGACAGGTCTGTTGGGGAACGTAGCAGAAATTCAAAATTTTCTACGCATCACCAAGATCAATCTATGGAGTAATCTAGCAATGAGGGGAAGGGGAGTGCATCTACATACCCTTGTAGATCGCGAGCGGAAGCGTTCAAGAGAATGGGGTTGATGGAGTCGTACTCGTCGTGATCCAAATCACCGATGATCCTAGCGCCGAACGGACGGCACCTCCGCGTTCAACACACGTACGGAGCAGAGACGTCTCCTCCTTCTTGATCCAGCAAGGGGGAAGGAGAGGTTGATGGAGATCCGGCAGCATGACGGCATGGTGGTGGAAGTAGCGGGATCCCGGCAGGGCTTCGTCAAGCGCAAGCGGGGAGGAAGAGGTGTCACGGGAGGGAGAGGGAGGCGCCAGGGCTTGGGTATTGCTGCCCTACCTCCCCCCAGTATATATAGGGCCAAGGGAGAGGGGGGGTGCAGCCTTGGCCCTTCCTCCAAGGAAGGGTGCGGCCAGGGAGGAGTCCTTCCCCCCCAAGGCACCTCGGAGGTGCCTTCCCCCTTTAGGACTCTCCCTTTTCCTTATCTCTTGGCGCATGGGCCTCTTGGGGCTGGTGCCCTTGGCCCATATAGGCCAAGGCGCACCCCCTACAGCCCATGTGCCCCCCCGGGGCTGGTGGACCCCCTTGGTGGACCCCCGGACCCCTTTCGGCACTCCCGGTACAATACCGATAAAGTGCGAAACTTTTCCGGCGACCAAAATAAGACTTCCCATATATAAATCTTTACCTCCGGACCATTCCGGAACTCCTCGTGACGTCCGGGATCTCATCCGGGACTCCGAACAACTTTCGGGTTACCGCATACTAATATCTCTATAACCCTAGCGTCACCGAACCTTAAGTGTGTAGACCCTACGGGTTCGGGAGACACGCAGACATGACCGAGACGTTCTCCGGTCAATAACCAACAGCGGGATCTGGATACCCATGTTGGCTCCCACATGTTCAACGATGATCTCATCGGATGAACCACGATGTCGAGGATTCAATCAATCCCGTATACAATTCCCTTTGTCTATCGGTATGTTACTTGCCCGAGATTCGATCGTCGGTATCCCGATACCTTGTTCAATCTCGTTACCGGCAAGTCTCTTTACTCGTTCCGTAACACATCATCCCGTGATCAACTCCTTGGTCACATTGTGCACATTATGATGATGTCCTACCGAGTGGGCCCAGAGATACCTCTCTGTTTACACGGAGTGACAAATCCCAGTCTCGATTCGTGCCAACCCAACAGACACTTTCGGAGATACCTGTAGTGCACCTTTATAGCCACCCAGTTACGTTGTGACGTTTGGTACACCCAAAGCATTCCTACGGTATCCGGGAGTTGCACAATCTCATGGTCTAAGGAAATGATACTTGACATTAGAAAAGCTCTGAGCAAACGAACTACACGATCTTGTGTTAGGCTTAGGATTGGGTCTTGTCCATCACATCATTCTCCTAATGATGTGATCCCGTTATCAACGACATCCAATGTCCATGGTCAGGAAACCGTAACCATCTATTGATCAACGAGCTAGTCAACTAGAGGCTTACTAGGGACATGGTGTTGTCTATGTATCCACACATGTATCTGAGTTTCCTATCAATACAATTCTAGCATGGATAATAAACGATTATCGTGAACAAGGAAATATAATAATAACCAATTTATTATTGCCTCTAGGGCATATTTCCAACAGTCTCCCACTTGCACTAGAGTCAATAATCTAGTCCACATCACCATGTGATTAACACTCACAGGTCACATCACCATGTGACCAACATCCAAAGAGTTTACTAGAGTCAACAATCTAGTTCACATCACTATGTGATTAACACTCAATGAGTTCTGGTTTGATCATGTTATGCTTGTGAGAGAGGTTATTTAGTCAACGGGTCTGAACCTTTCAGATCTGTGTGTGCTTTACGAATATCTATGTCATCTTGTGGATGCTACCACGCGTTACTTGGAGCCATTTCAAATAATTGCTCTACTATACGAATCCGGTTTACTACTCAGAGTCATCCGGATTAGTGTCAAAGTTCGCATCGACGTAACCCTTTACGACGAACTCCTTTTCACCTCCATAATCGAGAAAATTCCTTAGTCCACTAGATACTAAGGATAAGTTCGACCGCTGTCATGTGATCCATTCCCGGATCACTATTGTACCCCTTGACCAACTCATGGCAAGGCACACTCCATGTGCGGTACACAGCATAGCATACTGTAGAGCCTATGTCTAAAACATAGGGGACGACCTTCGTCCTTTCTCTCTCTTCTGCTGTGGTCAGGTCTTGAGTCTTACTCAATACTCACACCTTGTAACACAGCCAAGAACTCCTTCTTTGCTGATCTATTTTGAACTCTTTCAAAATCATGTCAAGGTGTGCGTTCTTTGAAAGTATCATCAGGCGTCTTGATCAATCTCTATAGATCTTGATGCCCAATATGTAAGCAGCTTTATCCAGGTCTTCCTTTGAAAAACTCCTTTCAAACAACCCTTTATGCTTTCCAAAAATCTTACATCATTTCGGATCAACAATATGTCATTCACATATACTTATCAGAAATGTTGTAGCGCTCCCACTCACTTTATTGTAAATACAAGTTTCTAACAAACTTTGTATAAACCCAAAAACTTTGATCACTCCATCAAAGCGCATATTCTGACTCCGAGATGTTGCTCTAGTCCTTGGAAGGATCGCTGGAGCTAGCATACCTTTTTAGCATCCTTAGGATCGACAAAACCTTTCTGATTGTATCACATACAACCTTTCCTTACGAAAACTGGTAAGGAAACTTGTTTTGACATCCATCTGCCAGATTTCATAAATGCAGCTAATGCTAACATGATTCTGACGGACTTAAGCATCGCTACGGATGAGAAAATCTCATCGTAGTCAACTCCTTGAACTTGTGGAAATACTCTTTGCCACAAGTCGAGCTTCATGGACGGTAACATTACCGTCCACGTCCGTCTTCTTCTCAAAGATCCATTTATCTCGGATTTCATGGCTTCTAACCATTTGTCGGAATATGGGCCCACCATCGCTTCTCCATAGCTCATAGGTTCATTGTTGTCTAGCAACATGACTTCCAAGACAGGATCACGCATTACTTTGAAGTAGTACGCATCCTCGTCGTCCTACGAGGTTTGGTAGTGACTTGATCCGAAGTTTCATGATCACTATCATAAGCTTCCACTTCAATTGGTGTAGGTGCCACAGGAACAACTTCCTGTGCCCTGATACACACTAGTTGAAGTGACGGTTCAATAACCTTATCAAGTCTCCACCATCCTCCCACTCAATTCTTTCGAGAGAAACTTTTCCTCGAGAAAGGACTCGTTTCTAGAAGCAATTACTTTTGCTTCCAGATCTAAAATAGGAGGTGTACCCAACTGTTTTGGGTATTCTATGAAGATGCATTTATCCGCTTTGGGTTCGAGCTTATCAGCCTGAAACTTTTTCACATAAGCGTCGCAGCCCCAAACTTTTAAGAAACGACAACTTAGGTTTCTCTAAACGGTGTCGTCTCAACGGAATTGCGTGGTGCCCTATTTAAAGTGAATGCGGTTGTCTCTAATGCCTAACCCATAAACGATAGTGGTAATTCGATAAGAGACATCATGGTATGCACCATATCCAATAGGGTGCAGTTATGATGTTCGGACACACCATCACACTGTGGTGTTCCAGGCGGTATTAATTGTGAAACACTTTCCACAATGTATTAATTGTGTGCCAAACTCGTAACTCAGATATCTCTATGATCATATCATAGACATTTTATCCTCTTGTCACGACGATCTTCAACTTCACTCTGAAATTACTTCAACCTTTCAATAATTCAGACTTGTGTTTCATCAAGTAAATACACTCAGCATCTACTCAAATCATCTGTGAAGTAAGAACATAACGATATCCACTGCATGCCTCAGCACTCATTGGACTGCATACATCAAAAGTATTACTTCCAACAAGTTGCTCTCTTGTTCCATCTTACTGAAAAACGAGGACTTTCAGTCATCTTGCCCATGTGGTATGATTTGCATGTCTCAAGTGATTCGAAATCAAGTGAGTCCAAACGATCCATCTGCATGGAGTTTCTTCATGCATATATACCAATAGACATGGTTCGCATGTCTCAATCTTTTCAAAAACGACTGAGTCCAAAGATCCATCTACATGGAGCTTCTTCATGCGTTCTATACCAATATGACTCAAATTGCAGTGCCACAAGTATGTGGTACTATTTTATATTTTTTGGCACGAACATGTGTATCACTACGATCGAGATTCATTTTAGGTGCAAGACCATTGAAGGTATTATTCAAATAAACAGAGTAACCATTATTCTCCTTAAATGAATAACCGTATTGCGATAAACATAATCCAATCATGCTCAACGCAAACACCAAATCTCGATGGTAGAGGGAGCATGCGATGCTTGATCACATCAACCTTGAAACACTTTCAACACACATCGTCATCTCACCTTTAGCTAGTCTCCATTTATTCCGCAGCTTTTATTTCGTGTTACTAACACTTAGCAACCGAACCGGTATCTAATACCCTGGTGCTGCTAGGAGTACTAGTAAAGTACACATTCATATAACGTATATCCAATATACTTCTGTCGACCTTGCCTGCCTTCTCATCTACCAAATATCTAGGGTAGTACTGCTTCAGTGACCGTTCCTCTCATTACAGAAGCACTTAGTCTCGGGTTTGGGTTCAACCTTGGGATTCTTCACTAGAGCAGCAAATGATTTTCTGTTTCATGAAGTATCCCTTTTGCCCTTGCCCTTCTTGAAACTAGTGGTTTTACTAACCATAAACAATTGATGCTCCTTCTTGATTTCTACTTTCGCGGTGTCAAACATCGCGAGTTGCTCAAGGATCATCATGTCTATCCCTGATATGTTATAGTTCATCACGAAGCTCTACTAGCTTGGTGGTAGTGACTATGGAGAACCATCACTATCTCATCTGGGAGATTAACTCCCACTCGATTCAAGCGATTGTGGTACTCAGACAATCTGAGCACATGCTCAACGATTGAGCTTTTCTCCCTTAGTCTGTAGGCTTAAGAAACTTGTCAGAGGTCTCATACCTCTTGACGTGGGCACTAGTCTGAAATCCCAATTTCAGTCTTCGGAACATCTCATATGTTCTGCGACATTTCAAAAACGTCTTTGGTGCCACAATTCTAAACCATTAGCATTACGCACTGAACTATCACATAGTCATCAAAACGTGTATGTCAGATGTTTCGCAACATCTACAGACGACGCTGAGGTTCAGCACACCGAGCGGTGCATTAAGGACATAAGCCTTCTGTGCAGCAATGAGGACAATCCTCAGTTTACGGACCCAGTCCGCATAATTGCTACTACCAACTTTCAACTAAATTTTCTCTAGGAACATATCTTAACCAGTAGAACTAAAGCGTATGACATAATTTGTAAAGACCTTTTGACTATGTTCATGATAATGAAGTTCATCTGATTATTGAACTCCCACTCAGATAGACATCCCTCTAGTCATCTAAGTGATACATGATCCGAGTCAAACTAGGCCGTGTCCGATCATCACGTGAGACGGACTAGTCATCATCGGTGAACATCTCCATGTTGATCGTATCTACTATACGACTCATGTTTGACCTTTCGGTCTCTTGTGTTCCGAGGCCATGTCTGTACATGCTAGGCTCGTCAAGTCAACCTAAGTGTTCCGCATGTGTTCCGAGGCCATGTCTGTACATGCTAGGCTCGTCAACACCCGTTGTGTTGAGGATATAGACCTTAGAGTCACCCGCCAGGAGGGGCCGGGTTACTCTTCGGATGGTCATTGCCAGAAGCCCGGAGCCAAGTTTCAAGACGATGGGCCAGAGATGGGCTGAGACCCGGAAATGGCTTAGGGCCTGTAGTTGCAATCATTATTATGGTAGACTTGTAGTATAAGGCAAGTATAGTTTAGAGTCCGAGCCGGATGTTCTTATGAGCCGGTCGGGACTCTAAGAGCTGCTGGGCGTCAGCCTCCCTATATAAAGGGACGACCCGGCAGCGGTTCAAGGGAGAGAACAACCTCATTGAGAGCCGGGCATAGCTGTTTAGCTCCCTGGCGATCGTAACCCTAATCAATATCACCTCAAACTGGACGTAGGCTTTTATCTTCACCGTAAGGGGCCGAACCAGTATAAACCCTCGTGTTCCTTGTCCCGCATAACCCCTCCAAGCTTCCTAGTTGCGATGGCTCCATGACTAAGTCCTAGCTCGAGGACATCTGCCGTGACAATTCCACGACAGTTGGCGCCCACCGTGGGGCACGCGCACGGTGGATTTGAGTTCTTGAAGGGCAGCTTCGAAGGGCTCAAGGGATACGCTGTGGGCCGGATGACCAAGAGTCGTCGCGGCAAGCTCTACATCGACGATGCGGACTGGGGCCCCGACGCCGGCTCAATTGAGTACGGGTACCGGGTCCCCTTTGGCGCAATTCATGTCTTCATTGGCAAGATTGGTGAGCCGGGCCCTGCGCCGGATCTCTGCGCCGACCTCATCGAAACGGCTCAGCGCGCACAACCCGCCCGGGCCCGGCCTGCCTTAAGGCGCGCTTTTGTGGGATGCATCCATGGAGGGCCCTCTGATCCATCCGGGTCCGGTGATGAGGCGGCCGCCGGCTCTGACGGCGAGTCGGCCACTGATGAGTCAAACT
This sequence comes from Triticum aestivum, assembly GCF_018294505.1. NCBI lineage: Eukaryota > Viridiplantae > Streptophyta > Magnoliopsida > Poales > Poaceae > Triticum > Triticum aestivum. Next base: position 304,775,684 of record NC_057796.1, read on the forward strand.
CGTTGTATCAACTTCAAGATGGCAGGCTCATGGGTTGTTCCGATGGCGACAGCATTCCGGACCTTTTTGAGCCGCCAAGTCAGGTCGGGGTTTTTATGGCTGGTGCACAGCCTGTTCAGAACCCCACTGCTGGATCGGGAAACCCGGTGCCTTCTCCGGCTCAGGTGCTGATGGATCTCACGGACAAGATGACGGCCCTGTTAACCGCCACGGTTGACCCAGCGGATCAAGCCCAGCATGATGCGGAGGTGGCACAGTTGAAATTGGATCTGATAAAAGCTAAAGAGGATCTTGCAGCAGAAGGAATCAGGCTGGCTGCAGAGCGGGCGGCTCTCGACGCCCGGACTCAGCTGATTCAGGCGCAGTCCTTCCAACTCACGATGGATCAGAACGCGGCCAATGAGGTCATGAGAAGGAGGCATCAAAAGGCCCAGTCCCGACTTCCGCCGGTTTACGATCCATGCAACCTCTTCAACACGCCAGGTGCAGGGTCTAGTAACCCGCCAGGGGTCATGGCACCCGGGTCTGGACCCCTTATTCAGCCGCGAGTGATGGGGCCTCCCCAGGTGCCCCCTGCCCCGCCTCAGTACGTGCCAATACCCCCGGGTCATTATAACAACCTGCTGGAGAACATGGTTGCTGCGGCAGCACGGCTGGCGGCCCTACCAGTTGACGGTGACTCTCCGACGGCTATCGAGACCCGCCGGGTCAGGGAACTCCTTCAAATAGCACTGGTGCAGCAAGAGGCGTACTCCTATAGCCGGGACAGGATCCACTCGACCCCTCGTCCAGGCCAGAGCCCGAGTTACAGCCGGCACATGGTCTCAGCAACCAGCTCAAGTAATGTCCGACGCCATGACCCGCCCCCTGGCCATGGCCCGGTTCATAATGGAGCCTTTTACGCAGCAGACCAAGCACGGCAAGAGGCGGAGCAGGCGCCTCAATTGACGGCTTACCAGACCCCCCCGGCGCATCCAACGACTTCCGTTGATGTGGGTATCCCTACCAGGACCGGGGGTGTCCCTTGTTTGGTGCCAGCCATCCGTAATGAACGTCTACCTAAGGACTTCAAGGGCCCTAGGAAGGTGCCTAACTATACAGCTGACTTACAGCCTGCGGCCTGGATTGAGATTTATGAGATGGCTATGGAATTGCTAGAGGTCAGTGAGGCGGCCATGGCCAAATATTTCACCATGATGTTAGATGGAACTGCCGGCACGTGGTTAAAAGGGCTACCACCAAACTCCATCGGGTCTTGGGCGGAGCGAAAAGCCCGGTTCATCCAAAACTTCAAAGATACCTGTAGGCAGTCTATGTCAATTGTGGACTTGACTAACTGTAAGCAGCAGGAGGGTGAATCCACGACCCATTGGGTTCGCTGGGTCAAGGATATCATACATTCATCAGATAAGATGGATGCCGGCTCTGCAGTCTTAATGTTGGAACAGAACTGTCGCTTTGTGCCCCTTAAGATGAAGCTTGGGCGGCTCAAGCGCGACTGCACCGATATGGGTACCCTAATGGCGGCTCTTGTCAAGTACGCCGATTCCGATGGTACCAAGGATCCCCCTTCAGACGATGAAAGGGCAGGGAAGGGAAAGAAGAATGGCAACGGCAAGGGTCTTCAGTTTAACCCGGGGAACCAAGGAGGAGGCAAGCGTAAGGCCGATGGCAGCCTAGAGTTTGTAGCCAATGCCAACTCCCAAGGTAATAACCAGCAACGCAAGGGGAGGCCCCCTCCCCGAGGCGGCGGGTCAGGTCCAACGCTGGAGCAGCTGTTAAATGAACCTTGTCCAAGGCATGGCTCTAGAGAGAAGCCAGCGACTCACCTGTGGAAGGATTGCGCGATCATGAAGGCCTTTAAGAGTTACAATGGCCCGGGCGGCGGCTCAGGCGCCGGCGGCTTTCATGGCCCGGGCGGCGGCTCAAATTCCGGTCCTCAGAACGGTCAAGGGGGCTTTAATCAACAATCTAGTCAGGGCCATCAACAGCAGCAGGGGGGTTATCAGACCAACCCAAAGCAGCTTAGCGGTGGACAGTATCATTTGTTCACCACTAGTTTGTGCAAACGAGACGAGAAGCTTCACAAGAGGGCTGTTAATGCTGTTAAGCCGGCGGTTCCACGTTACTTGCGGTGGTCTGAGCAGCCTATAGTGTGGAGTAGGGAGGATCACCCTCCCTGGGTGGACAACCCGGGCCACTTGGCCTTAGTGGTGGCTCCTCAGGTGGGAGGCTATAAGTTCACAAAGGTACTCATGGATGGAGGCAGCAGCATCAATATCCTCTATTATGAGACTTTCCGTCGTATGGGGCTAGTCGATAAGAACCTCAGCCAGTCAAACACTATCTTCCATGGTGTGGTACCCGGTAAGTCGGCTTATCCAGTCGGCAAGATCGAACTGGAAGTGGCTTTTGGTGATGAGAACAACTACAGGGTGGAGAAGCTGACCTTTGAGGTGGTCAAGATAAGAAGTCCATACCATGCTATATTTGGACGGCCGGCTTATGCCAAGTTCATGGCACGGCCGTGCTACGTGTACTTACAGCTCGAAATGCCGGGTCACAACGGGACTATTACGGTTCACGGCAGCCGAAAGGTGGCTCTGGAGTGCGAGGAAGGCGACGCGGCTTATGCAGAGTCTGTTTGTGCTACAGAGGAGTTGAAGTTTTATAAAGACAATGTTGACCCAACAGATATGACCTCTCTGAAAAAGCCAACCACGGAGAATGAACCAGCAATGAAATTTAAATCAGCTGATGAGACTAAACATGTTGATTTTGTTCCAGGTGACTCGTCTCAGCAGTTTAGCATCAGTGCAAATCTGGACCCGAAATAGGAAAGCGCGCTCATCGAGTTCATCCGTGAGAATAGGGACATCTTCGCGTGGAAACCTTCTGACATGCCAGGTGTACCTAGAGAACTCGCTGAGCACACTCTCAATGTTGATCCAAAATTTAAGCCGGTCAGACAGTTCCTTCGACGGTTTAACGAAGAGAGGCGGAAAGCTATTGGTGAAGAAGTGGCCCGGCTCTTGGCGGCCGGGTTCATTGTTGAGGTTTTTCACCCGGAGTGGTTGGCCAACCCGGTGCTCGTACTCAAGAAGAACGACACCTGGCGGATGTGTGTGGACTATACGGACTTGAACAAGGCGTGTCCGGCTGATCCTTTTGCTCTCCCCCGTATTGATCAAATCATTGATGCTACGGCAGGTTGTGCACGCTTAAGTTTCTTGGATGCCTATTCCGGGTATCATCAGATTAAGATGGCAGTTAAGGACCAGGAGAAGACGGCGTTCATCACTCCCTTTGGAGCCTTCTGCTATGTGTCTATGCCCTTTGGACTCAAGTGTGCACAGGCGACTTACCAGCGTTGTGTACAGAATTGTCTTCATAAACAGATCGGGCGCAATGTTCACGCTTACGTGGATGATATTGTGGTTAAATCCATCAAGGAGGAAACCCTGATAGATGACTTAAGGGAAACCTTCGATAATCTCCGGGTCTACAAGATGATGCTTAACCCGGCCAAGTGTGTTTTTGGTGTTCCTGCAGGCAAACTATTGGGCTTCTTGGTTTCTGAGAGAGGCATTGAGGCTAACCCGGAGAAGATCAAGGCTATCACCTCCCTAGCTAAGCCGGCATGTATAAATGACGTTCAGCGTTTGGCGGGTCGCATTGCTGCTTTAAGCCGATTTATAAGCCGTTTGGGTGAGAAAGCTATGCCCCTATATCAGTTGATGAAGAAAACTGATACCTTTATCTGGAATGATGCAGCTAATACTGCTTTTGAGGATTTGAAAAAGCAACTGGCAGAGCCCCCCGTCCTTGCTGCTCCGGTTGATAAGGAACCCTTGCTACTATATGTGGCGGCAAACGCACAAGCCGTCAGCGTGGCTATTGTAGTGGAGCACAAGGAGGCGGGTAAGGAGCATCCGGTTCAGCGGCCGGTTTATTATGTCAGCGAGGTGCTCATTGAGTCCAAGCAGCGGTATCCGCATTGGCAGAAGCTCGTATACGGTGTGTTCATGGCGAGTCGGAAGCTCAAACATTATTTTCAGGGTCATCCCATCACTGTGGTCAGTTCTGCCCCTCTTGGTGATATTATCCAGAACAGAGAGGCTACGGGGAGAATTGCTAAGTGGGCTATAGAACTTGGACCTCATGGCCTCAAATATGTGCCACACACTGCTGTTAAATCTCAGGCTTTGGTGGATTTCATCAATGATTGGACGGAGTCTCAAGTGCCTGAGCAAAAGCCGGATAACACTTATTGGACTATCCACTTCGATGGGTCCAGACAGTTGGAGGGCTCGGGGGCTGGTGTTGTATTGGCTTCCCCTAAAGGTGATAAGTTCCATTATGTGCTACGGTTGATGTTTCCATGCACTAACAATGCGGCTGAATACGAGGCTTTGCTCCACGGTCTTCGGGTGGCTAAGGAGATGAGCTTAAGCCGGGTAAGGTGCTTTGGTGACTCAGACTTGGTGGCTCAACAAGTATCAGGCACTTGGGATTCTAAGGATCCTCTCATGGCGGCTTATCACCGCGAGGTTGATGCCATTGCTGGGCATTTCGAGGGATACCAAGTGGAGCACATTGATCGCAGGAAGAACGAGGCGGCTGATGCTTTAAGCCGGCTAGGCTCTCAGCGAAAGCCGGTGCCGCCTAACACTTTCCTGGATGTCCTGTATAACCCCTCGGTTAAGTTGCCTATAGAAGAGGACTTGGCTATCCCTGACCCGGAGGCACGACTGGTGGCGGCTCTTCATGTCATACCAGACTGGACAATGCCATATCTGGCTTATATAACCCGGGGAGAGTTGCCTGAGGATGAAACTCTGGCCAGGCAAATAACCCGGCGGGCTAAGTCAATGATTGTTATTGATGGCGAGTTGCATCATCGCAGTGTTTCAGGGGTATTTCAGCGTTGTATCTCCCCTGAGGAAGGTCAAGAGATCTTGCACGAGATCCATGAAGGGGATTTTGGCCATCATGCCGGTTCAAAATCTCCTGTGGCCAAGGCTTTCCGTCATGGTTTTTATTGGCTGACGGCTCACGCTGATGCAGAGGACTTGGTCAGTAAGTGTGATGGTTGCCAAAGGTTCTCATGACGGGCTCACGTGCCAGCTCAGGAGTTGAGGATGATCCCGATCACTTGGCCCTTTGCGGTCTGGGGGCTTGATATGGTTGGGCCTTTTAAACGGTCCAAGGATAAGAAGACCCACCTCTTGGTGGCCGTTGACAAATTCACGAAGTGGGTGGAGGCTGAGCCAGTTAGCAAGTGCGATGCAGCCACGGCGGTTCAATTCATGAAAAAGGTGATTTTTCGCTTCGTCTTTCCGCACAGCATCATAACTGACAATGGCACCAATCTATCCAAGGGCGCTATGGAAGAGTTTTGTCAACGAGAGCTTATCCGACTTGATGTTTCCTCAGTGGCTCATCCCCAATCCAATGGTCAAGCTGAGAGAGCTAACCAGGAGATTCTGAAGGGCATCAAGCCCCGGCTTTTGGTCCCTTTGCAACGGACGCCGGGTTGTTGGGTGGAGGAGTTGCCCTCCGTCTTATGGAGCATCAACACTACTCCTAACAGGTCTACAGGCTTCACGCCTTTCTTCATGGTTTATGGAGCAGAAGCAGTCCTCCCCAGCGACATCCGTCACGATTCACCTCGTGTGGCGGCCTATGTGGAGACGGATAATGAACAGGCGCGCCAAGTTGCTCTGTACTTGTTGGACGAACAGCGTGATGTGGCAGCAGCCCGTTCAGCGATTTATCAACAAGACCTGCGCCGTTATCATAGCCGCCGGGTCAAATCCCGAGTCTTCCAAGAAGGCGACCTTGTGCTCCGGCTCATCCAGGATCAAACAGATGCAGACAAGTTATCCCCACCTTGGGAAGGGCCCTTTGTGGTCAGCAAGAACTTGCACAACGGGTCATATTACCTCATTGATATTCGGGAACATAAAGATTCGCGTAAATCTGAGGAGGAGACCCGTCGGCCGTGGAATATAGCTCAGCTTCGGCCTTACTACACTTGAGCTACCGGCTCTCGTGGTGTACATATTTATCTCAGACATGTATATATTATGATAAGCAATAAAGCAGGACCTCTGTCCTTTTTTCTCCTCCAATTATGCGTGTGTTATTTTTTACATGCTGATTTAAAAGGAGGATCCGGCTTATGATCGTATTCGAGTCTAGCCGTAAGCAGTAAGGTCACTTGGGGGCTTCCTGTTCAAACATGGGTCGTATTCGAACCAAAGAGAACATAGCTGTCGATACCCATTTGATTGGCAAAGTGCCGAGCTCATTGGGAGGTTACCTTTGGTCATATTTGAATCATAGCTTAACCCCTCTGAGAACCGACGTGGATCGTATCCGAATCAGCGTCATTAAACAATTTTAAGAATCACTTGGGGGCTTCCTGTTCAAACATGGGTCGTATTCGAACCAAAGAGAACATAGCTGTCGGTACCCTCTTGATTGGCATCGCCACACCCACTGGGGGCTATATGATCGTATCCGAATCTTGGCTTAACCCCTTTGGCCCGGGTCTCTGGTCGTATTCGAACTGGAAGCCCCTAAGTTCTGATTTATCACAAAGTTTACTCTGATTATGACAAAGTGTGCATGGCCGGGTCTCACTTGCCGGTTTAATTTTGGTTTATCTTGCTAGTTGAACATCATGGATGTCGTCAAGGCAAGTAAATTAGAGTTGAGATACCAACCGTGCTACCTGGGTTATTTAATCCGGAAGTATGTTTACAGACCGTTAAGTGTGTTATCACGGCTATGTTCAGAGTATAACTAAGGACCGGTCTTTTTGATTCATATTCCGGGTTATCCATCTCAGACACCTGGTTCTCAGGGTGGTAAGCCACCTTGAGACTTGTGATTTGCCTTTCTATGCAGATACTTAAAGGCACCTTTTAAGGTTGAGAAGGACAAAGGGATAATTATGACCTGGAGGAACACCAAAAGGATAACTTCAAGGAATTTCAGCATTCATTACGTGCACGATGGCACGGCAGAGATAAATTGTTGCACCTATTCTATTACAAAATTCATCAAGTCTCAAGGATGGAGCGTTGTTCGGTGAACCGCCAGCTGCTTTATGATGTCTGCTGAGTTGAAGTCCCCGGCTCGTCCCCGTCTTCTGCTCCGGCTGATCCCAAGATCTCGAAGGTTGTCGACTTCCACTCGATGCCGCTGAGAGCTTCAAACTGGGCTTCTTCGTCAATTAACCCGGCCGGGTCAATCTCCGGGGCGAAGGTGTGCTGACGAGCCGGAGGAATCAGATTGAGAGCTTCATAGCGAGGGGTTGGAATCCTCTGATTCTCCGCGTTGTACCCCGGCTGATACTTGGTTAAGTCGGTGTCATTCCCGATGATGGTGGCCACCGGGCGTACAGCCTTCAGACATGCCGCGAAGTCCTTCTGGTCGAAGGCTGCGCCGTCTTCCTTCAGGCTTGGGTAACCCAGGGCGATGTCTGCCGGGTCTAGCTCCGGCAGGAATGCTTTGGCCCGGCTCAGCGCGGCAATTGCTCTGGCTCTTGCGGAGGCTCGGCGTCGCTCCTGGATCCGCTGCGGCAGAACAGTGAGCCGGCGCAGGACTTCAGCCAGATGGGTTGGCACCTCGTTGGATAGGGCCACCACAGCTAAGGCGCGCTGTGACCCGGTGTAGAGTTGTTCCACCAGGGTGTACACGGCCTTTAACTTGGTGACCACGCTCTGGTTGAGGTTGGCACTCCTGGGACCTGTTTAATAAAGATCAGATAAGCCGGTGGCAAGGATGAATCATAATATATACAGACTTGATGAAAGCCGGCGAGGCGACTTACCGAAGATAGCAGCCACCATTTGGGAAACCTGGCGCTTTAGGCCGGAGAGCTCAGCGGTCTTTTCAGTGAGGGCCTTCTCCGCCTGTTCTGCCCGAGTCACCAGTGCGGCTTTCTCCTCAGCCCAGGCCTTCCGCTCAGCATCAAATTCGGTCTTCAGCTTCTCTTGAGCGGCGATGCTGGAGACAAACTTGGCGTTTGCCTTCCGGGTCTCCATCTCCTGTGTCTTTAGCCGGCTCTTGAGATCCGCAAGGTCCGATTCTAATTTCTTGCCAACAGCCTGCATATATTTCTGGGTTATTAACAGTCATTTTATAAGTCCCAAGTGCTTTCCAAGCAAAGACACTTGGCACTTGGGGGCTAATGCATATTGAGCGTATCTATCTATGTGCTGCCGGCTTAGTTGAGTAAGCCGGGACCTAAGTCTACAACATATTCAAGTATAAGTTGTCGACTTGGGGGCTAGCATGACAAGGGTCACTATGCCGAAAGTAAGAAGACAGCAGAAGGATACCTCAGATTTTTGTTGGATCTGGTTGACCATGGCGATCTCGGCTTCACGGCTCTTGTGAACTTGGCTGATGTAGCCAGAGACGAGCTCTCTAATGCTCAAGTCGGTGTAGCTGGAGAGGTCCAGATTCACCCGGTGGGGCTGCAGCAACTCCCCCTTCGCGGAGCATTTGGCCAGCACGGTCGGTCTCCCCGGCTCAACATACTCCGTCCGGGTAATTACCACGTCCGGGTCGTCAGCTGGTGGGGCTGAGCCGGAGGCCTCCGGGTTAACCGACGCTTCGGTCGTTGTCTTGGTAGTCGGGGCAGGGGCTTCAGGCGCCGTGTCCATGGGAATGGTGGCTTCGGGGGCGGAGGCAGCTGGCGGCTCTTGAGCCGTCGCCTCCGGCTCAGGAAAGTCTGGCACTCCGGCTGACCTGGTTTTCTTTGCTCTTTTGGTGAGCTTTGCCTGGGCACTGAAAAGGCAGAAGTGTTAGGCATACAAAGAGTAAGTACAGACAGATAATGTAAGGAGATTGTTATTACCCGGGTGCAGTCTTGAAGGCCGGCAGACTTGACTGCATGGAGTCACCCGAAGAGGGGGAGGTCTCCTGATAATTGGAGTCAGAAGAGTTGAGTGGCTGACGGATGACACCCGCCAACGGATGAAAAGGGTACAGGTGAGAAAAAACCTCAGTGCGACGCTTCCTTGTTGCGTCGGGTAACCCGGCGGAGAGGTCGGTGTCCTTGCGGGCCCGGGTGTGACGCCGGCTTTTGTGAACCTACTGCTTCAAAAGAAATTGAGGGTCTTGATGAGCTAATGGATGTGAAAAGCTTACTTTCCGGGTTACTCTTCGGACTTTCAGCTGTGGCAAAGGCTCCGAGTCGGAGGAAAGTGACATTACCTCTTCAACCACCGGGTTACTGGCGCCGGTGTCATCCTGTCAATGAGCAAATGTTGATAAGGCGGACAGCAACAAACAACAGATATGGCAAGAATTTAAAGGTTTAAGGATTACCTCTGACTCGGAGCTGTCGCTTAATTGCAATAGCTCCGAAGCAGTGGGTCTGCTTCCCTTTTTGCGAGGGGCGGCTTTCTTAGCGGCTTTCTTTGCTTTCCGGGCTTTCTTGGCCGCCTCATGGTCATACTTGACCCGCCAGAATTTATCATCAGCCTGAGAAATACAGCAAGGAATTCTTAAAATGGTTCAGATCGAGGTGACATGCAAAAGAAGTTGAAAGGTTAAAGTCAGCGGCTTACCACTGGGGCTGGATTGATCTTGCAGAAGGGGGCTAGCCCGGTTCTTCCGCAATCTACCAAGCTCTCGTTTAGAAGAGCCTTGGTCTCTTCCTCGGCAACGTCTTCTGGAAGATCATTGCGACTGTGCCTCTGCGGGTCATCCTTTCGCCCGGTGTACTCACACATTAAGCCGGGGCGGCGGCTCAATGGGATCACCCGCCATGAGATCCAGACCCGGACCAAGTCAATTCCGTTCAGACCATTGCCTAGCAGGGCCTTGATCTTATTGATCGTTGGAAGCAGAGGCTGGCGTTCCGCGGCAGTCAGTTTGTCGGATAGCGGATGAGTCGGCTCTAGGCGCGTTGGGCGAAAGCCGGGCAGCGGGTTCTCATCAGCCGGGGACGTATCTTGGCAGTAGAACCAAGTCATATTCCAGTCCTTAGGGTGGCTCGGCGGCTCTGCGTAAGGGAACAGACAGTCCCTACGCCGCTGGATGGAGATGCCGCCTAATTCCAGACTTGGCCTGTTGGCACACTCATTTTGGTGGTTTAAATAAAACAGCTCTCTGAAGAGCAGCCGGCTCGGCTCTTCTCCAAGATACACTTCACAAAAGACTTGGAAGTTGCAGATGTTGGATACGGAGTTGGGTCCTATATCCTGAGGCCGAAGGTCAAAGAAGTTGAGCACGTCCCGAAAGAATTTTGAGCCGGGCGGTGCGAAGCCCCGGCTCATATGGTCCGCAAAGATCACTACCTCCCGGTCCCTCGGCTGTGGTCTGTCTTCGGACGGATCAGGGGCACGGTAGGACATCACTTCCTTCTTGGGCAGATATCCGGACTTCACGAAGTTGGCCAGGGTGTCGTCAGTGACGTTGGATCTCATCCAGTTGCAAGTGATGGGAGCCTTGGGAGGCATGGTGAAGGTTGGTGGTCTATGGTAAAGAGAAAAGTGTCCGGGTTAATTATAAGCCGGAGATCTGTCGTTCAAACTAAGGTGGCGGCTTATGAAGGGGACTAATGATATATATATATTCAGATACGGTGGGTTATTTAAGCCGTAGGGGCATTCAGAATAAGTTGGTCATCTACGGCTTACCACAGTTAAGCCGGAGGATTCTACAGAGCATGGTTTTCTTTAAACCGGAAAGTTCTACGGCGCGTGTTTTCTTTAAGTCGGAAATATAAGCCGCCAAGATTCAAGCACTGCAGTTTTTACTAAGTATGGTAAAATAGGTTTCACATATGGCAGTAACTTTTTTGGATCAAAATGGTCGGGTGAAATGAAATTTTTCTAGACCTAAAAAACAGAGGCAGGAGAAGTTTTTGAGGTTGAACACGGTTCTTATGCAGTAAAGAGAGGATTTCTTGCAGGCGAAATGGATATTAAACATCTACCTCAGCGGTTCTACACAGAGTTAAGATCAAGAGAAGGGTGGTAACAAAAACAAAACTACCGCAGGCCGCGATGAACTATGAAGAACTGGAGGAACCCTACTGTAGATCTACTCTACAGGGTGGTGAGAACTTACCGGAGCTGAAGAGGTGCGGGAGTCGCCACCGTTTGTCTGGTCCGGGTCAGGGTGATGCAGCGGCCAAGGTTGACGAAGATCGGAGGTGAGACGACGGCGGTGGAGCACGAGCTCGGGCAGAGGAGCGACGACGCGAGGAGGAAGAAAGAGAGCGTGAGAAGAGAGCGTTGGGCCGGCCTATTTATAAGGCAGAGTCATAAGTGGGCGCGAGATTCAAGGAGACCACGGCGTGGTTATCTCCCCCTCACGACGCCTCGATTTTCGAAATGACAGTAAAAACAGAGATCCGTTGCGGATCTGGCGGAATAAAAACGGACTTAATGGAGGATGACGTCACGGCGGATTATCCGGAGTCCAGAGGATGACGTCACTCCGGGTTATGGTCTTCACAGGAATGGTAAGCCGGAGATTTTCTCTGTCAGCAGAGTTGAAGATTGACACGAGCCGGCTCAAGTCAATCTGGGGCCTAATGTTGAGGATATAGACCTTAGAGTCACCCGCCAGGAGGGGCCGGGTTACTCTTCGGATGGTCATTGCCAGAAGCCCGGAGCCAAGTTTCAAGACGATGGGCCAGAGATGGGCTGAGACCCGGAAATGGCTTAGGGCCTGTAGTTACAATCATTATTATGGTAGACTTGTAGTATAAGGCAAGTATAGTTTAGAGTCCGAGCCGGATGTTCTTATGAGCCGGCCGGGACTCTAAGAGCTGCTGGGCGTCAGCCTCCCTATATAAAGGGACGACCCGGCAGCGGTTCGAGGGAGAGAACAACCTCATTGAGAGCCGGGCATAGCTGTTTAGCTCCCTGGCGATCGTAACCCTAATCAATATCACCTCAAACTGGACGTAGGCTTTTACCTTCACCGTAAGGGGCCGAACCAGTATAAACCCTCGTGTTCCTTGTCCCGCATAACCCCTCCAAGCTTCCTAGTTGCGATGGCTCCACGACTAAGTCCTAGCTCGAGGACATCTGCCGTGACAATTCCACGACACGTTGTATTCGAACGTTAGAATCTATCACAGCCGATCATCACGTGGTGCTTCGAAACAACAAACCTTCGCAACGGTGCATAGTTAGGGGGAACACGTCTCTTGAAATTTTACTTACTACCGTTGTTCTAAGCAAATAAGATGCATAACATGATAAACATCACATGCAATCAAATAGTGACATGATATGGCCAATATCATTTTGCTCCTTTGATCTCCATCTTCGGGGCACCATGATCATCTTCGTCACCGGCATGACACCATGATCTCCATCATCATGATCTTCATCATTGTGTCTTTATGAAGTTGTCACGCCAACGATTACTTCTACTTCTATGGCTAACGCGCTTAGCAATAAAGTAAAGTAATTTACATGGCGTTATTCAATGACACGCAGGTCATACAAAAAATAAAGACAACTCCTATGGCTCCTGCCGGTTGTCATACTCATCGACATGCAAGTCGTGATCCCTATCACAAGAATATGATCAATCTCATACATCACATATATCATTCATCACATCTTCTGGCCATATCACATCACATAGCACATGCTGCAAAAACAAGTTAGACGTCCTCTAATTGTTGTTGCAAGTTTTTTTACGTGGCTTGTATAGGTTTCTAGCAAGAACGTTTCTTACCTACGTAAAACCACAACGTGATATGCCAATTTCTATTTACCCTTCATAAGGACCCTTTTCATCGAATCCGTTCCGACTAAAGTGGGAGAGACAGACACCCGCTAGCCACCTTATGCAACTAGTGCATGTCAGTCGGTGGAACCTGTCTCACGTAAGCGTACGAGTAAGGTCGGTCCGGGCCGCTTCATCCCACAATGCCGCCGAAACAAGATAAGACTAGTAGCGGCAAGAAGAATTGGCAACATCTACGCCCACAACTACTTTGTGTTCTACTCGTGCATAGAAACTACGCATAGACCTAGCTCTGATACCACTGTTGGGGAACGTAGCAGAAATTCAAAATTTTCTATGCATCACCAAGATCAATCTATGGAGTAATCTAGCAACGAGGGGAAGGTGAGTGCATCTACATACCCTTGTAGATCGCGAGCGGAAGCGTTCAAGAGAACGGGGTTGATGGAGTCGTACTCGTCGTGATCCAAATCATCGATGATCCTAGCGCCGAACGGACGGCACCTCCGCGTTCAACACACCTACAGAGTAGTGACGTCTCCTCCTTCTTGATCCAGCAAGGGGGAAGCAGAGGTTGATGGAGATCCAGCAGCACGACGGCATGGTGGTGGAAGTAGCGGGATCCCGGCAGGGCTTCGTCAAGCGCAAGCGGGGAGGAAGAGGTGTCACGGGAGGGAGAGGGAGGCGCCAGGGCTTGGGTATTGCTGCCCTCCCTTCCCCCCACTATATATAGGGCCAAGGGAGAGGGGGGGCGCAGCCTTGGCCCTTCCTCCAAGGAAGGGTGCGGCCAGGGAGGAGTCCTTCCCCCCCCAAGGCACCTCGGAGGTGCCTTCCCCCTTTAGGACTCTCCCTTTTCCTTATCTCTTGGCGCATGGGCCTCTTGGGGCTGGTGCCCTTAGCCCATATAGTCCAAGGCGCACCCCCTACAGCCCATGTGGCCCCCCCGGGGCTGGTGGACCCCCTTGGTGGACCCCCGGACCCCTTTCGGCACTCCCGGTACAATACCGATAAAGTGCGAAACTTTTCCGGCGACCAAAATAAGACTTCCCATATATAAATCTTTACCTCCGAACCATTCCGGAACTCCTCGTGACGTCCGGGATCTCATCCGGGACTCCGAACAACTTTTGGGTTACCGCATACTAATATCTCTATAACCCTAGCGTCACCGAACCTTAAGTGTGTAGACCCTACGGGTTCGGGAGACAGGCAGACATAACCGAGACGACTCTCCGGTCAATAACCAACAGCGGGATCTGGATACCCATGTTGGCTCCCACATGCTCCTCGATGATCTCATCGGATGAACCACGATGTCGAGGATTCAATCAATCCCGTATACAATTCCCTTTGTCTATCGGTATGTTACTTGCCCGAGATTCGATCGTCGGTATCCCGATACCTTGTTCAATCTCGTTACCGGCAAGTCTCTTTACTCGTTCCGTAACACATCATCCCGTGATCAACTCCTTGGTCACATTGTGCACATTATGATGATGTCCTACCGAGTGGGCCCAGAGATACCTCTCCGTTTACACGGAGTGACAAATCCCAGTCTCGATTCGTGCCAACCCAACAGACACTTTCGGAGATACCTGTAGTGCACCTTTATAGTCACCCAGTTACGTTGTGACGTTTGGTACACCCAAAGCATTCCTACGGTATCCGGGAGTTGCATAATCTCATGGTCTAAGGAAATGATACTTGACATTAGAAAAGCTCCGAGCAAACGAACTACACGATCTTGTGCTAGGCTTAGGATTGGGTCTTGTCCATCATATCATTCTCCTAATGATGTGATCCCGTTATCAACGACATCCAATGTCCATGGTCAGGAAACCGTAACCATCTATTGATCAACGAGCTAGTCAACTAGAGGCTTACTAGGGACATGGTGTTGTCCATGTATCCACACATGTATTTGAGTTTCCTATCAATACAATTCTAGCATGGATAATAAACGATTATCGTGAACAAGGAAATATAATAATAACCAATTTATTATTGCCTCTAGGGCATATTTCCAACAAGGTCCCGGTCCCCAGGCAGGCTACAGCCGTCGCTGGTATGCCAGGTCGTGTGCCGTGGTCAAGGCCAGGAGGTGTGTGGCCCGTGGTCCAGTAAGAGCCCCTGAGGCACGATGCTCAGGAGGTCCCCCTTAGCGCTCAAGCAGCCATGGTAAGGCGAGAAAGGGAGTTGACGTGGCCGCAACGGGGTTGCGGCAAGGCGCGAGTGACCATTAGGCCCAAACATTTAGCGGATCCGAGGGCGGGACTTATCTTGTTGACTTCGTGGCGATTCCTGTCGGTGCCCTAGGGCTGCGCGCCAACTTGTGCGGCATAGCTAGGCTGGCCCATACGAGTTTCCCTCCCCCATGCTCTCCTTAGTGCTCTGCGTCCTCAGGTCCCGGCCCTCGAGCGAGCTCAGCCGCCGCTGGTATGCCAGGTCGCGATGCCGTGGTCAAGGCCAAGGGGTGAGGGCTGGAGAGCTAGTAAGAGTTCCTGAGTCGCGATGCTCAGGAGCCCCCCTTTTAACGCACAAGCGAATTGCACGGGAGAGAAGGAGGCTCGCGGTGCCGTCTGCTACCCTCCCCACGGGGTCCCTGTGAACAGGCACAAGAAGAAACATGGTTTGCCGTTACAGCTGTCAGCCTGCCGCTGGTTGCTCTGGGTGAAGTGAAGGCACTGAGGGCCTGGTGAAGCGACGTGCACGTGGCGTGCCGCGAGCCAGAGCTCGACCGCTCAGATTTGTCGACGTGGCAGGGACGGACCCATGCACCAGCGCCGTGCCTATGAGAAGGCCCCGTGGAGGCGATGATCGAGCAGGCGATAGCCGTGGGCAGGTTAAGCATGGAAAGCAGATCAGTTTAGGTAAATGCAGGAAGATACATGCCACTGGGTCCGGCCCGAGCGGCTTGGGGATGATGCAGCCCGAGGGGCGCCCCCAGCAAGGTAAGCTAAAGACATAAGCAAAGGGATACATGCCACAGGGATGGACCCATGTGTCCTGGGAATGATGCAGCCCGAGGGGCGCTCCCAGCTAAACGAGCTTGGAAGGCGTCACCAGGTTTTGTAGACGAAGTAGAGTTAGTGCAGCTGAAGGCGTGCGTCGAAGGAGTGACTCTTCATGAGCCACCAGAGCCCTGAGCCTCGGGAGGCTCTAGGGGCTCGGGAGGTTCCCTGAAGACCGCCTCCATTTCCTCCAGGACGGCGTGGTACCTGGCCTCCTGAGCCGCCAGGACATGCCGCATGTTGCGGTGATAGGCTGATGCCACGCTCGGCAAGCCGAAGGGCATGCGAACGTAGCTGTGTGGCGGGCCCTCGCAGCAGCCCACACGCGAAGGCCAGAAGCGCTCCTGAGATGCGGCCCTGTTGAGCCCGGGGACGTCGGTGCAGACACGCAGCCCAGCATCCTCGCCAGGATGGGGATCTGCGCCTCGTGAGCGGCTGTCGCCGCGCATGGCTCTTGCATCTTGCAGTTCCTGGGTGGTCTTGGTGATGAACTCCTGAGTGGTGGGCACTCCATGCCCTGTGTTCTCCTGAGGGACACGTGCCGCGAAGCACGCCTCCAAGTGGTGCCCAAACGCCTCCCTCGTGAGGTTGGCAAGGTCTGAGGCCCTCCAGAAGAGAGCCCCCGAGCCCTGTCCGAGGAGGGCGCCGGGCGCGCCTTCCTATGTGATGGAGGGAGGCGCCCCTAGGACGGACGCTGATCCTGATGAGCTCCTACCGCGTCGCCATCCTCCTGAGGTCCTGCGCGGCGTAGCTTCTTCTTCTTGGGGATGGCCTCCGGAGGGCCCTCACTCCTGCTGTCGGGATCGTTGATTGCTGCAGCCTGGAAGGCGCGCTCAAGGGAGCACACCACATCTCTTTCTTCACATGGGACCGTGATGATTCCTCCGCATCCCGGCATCTTGAGGACGTTGTAGCCGTGGTGGGTGACTGCCATGAACTTGGCCAGGGCCGGATACCCGAGGATGGCGTTGTACGACAGGCGGATGTGCACGACGTCGAAGTCGATGAGCTCGGTGCGGTAATTCTTGCGCTCTCCAAAGGTGACAAGCAGGCGGGCCTGCCCTATCGGTGTGGTGGAACCATCGGTCACTCCCGAGAAAGGTTCGGTAGGCTGGAGCTGCTCATAGGGCACTTGGAGGTTGTCGAACGTGGCGACGGACAGGTCGTTGAGTCCTGCGCCGCCGTCGATGAGGGTCTTTGTAACCGGCACATTGCTGATGACTGGGGAACACAACATCGGGAGGGCGCCGGCGGTGGCCGCGCACTTGAGCTGATCTGCCGAGTTGAAGGTGATGGCGCATTGGGACCACTTGAGCGGGCGCGTGGCCTCGAGCTTGGAGAGCACCGCGTTCACCTCGCGAGCGAACTGTTTGAAGATGCGCTGAGAGGGTGGGGCCTGTGCGCCGCCCAAGATGCATGCGATTGCACGCGGCTCCTGGAAGCCCCCAGCCCCCTCGTCCTGATGGTGGTCGTCGTTCCTTCTTGGCGGCGGCAGCGGGGGAAGACCGGCGTTGCCCTGGGGGCGATCCTCACGAGGCTGGTCCCTCCAGGCGCCCTCGCGAAGATGGTCCTGCCAACGGTCCTCACGAGGCCTGTCGTGCCATTCCTGGCATGGGCCACGGTCGTCCCAGCGTTCGCCTCCACGTCCTCCTCCACGGCCGTAGCCCCGGTCGCTGCGCACGGGGCGTCGACCAAAGCGTCCTTCTCGTATGGCTCTGAGCTCTTGATAGTCGCTGGTGTTGTGGGTGTTGAGGTTGTGGAAGGCGCAGAATGGTCGGCTGTTCTTGGATGACTCGGGCTGATCTCTGCCCCGATTAGTGTCGGGCTCCGCTGCTAGCATTGCTGCTTCCTTGCGCTTCACGTCCTTAGCCTTGGCCTTCTTCTCCTCCACTCCTGCAGCTAGCAGCTCGAGGAGAGAGAGGCGCCCCTCCTCAACTCTTGCGCACTTGGTCGCCAGGTTGAACAACTCCTAAGATGTGCAGAGCTCCTCGTGGATAGCGAGCTCTTCCTTCATCTTGACATCACAGACGCCGTCGGAGAACGCGGAGATGATGGCCTCGGCCATGACCTTGGGGATCTGGAGGCGGGTGTTGTTGAAACGCTGGATGTACTTCTGGAGGGTCTCTCCTGGTTGTTACTTGATGCGGCGCAGGTCGCTGGCGGGCGGTCGCGAGTGCCCTAGAAATTGGCGACGAAGCGGTCGCGCATCTCGTCCCAGGAGGAGATCGAGCCGTGCTGCAGGTTCAGGAGCGGGCTCCAGCTCCATCCTTGAGAGCCATGGGAAACCAGTGCGCCATGACTTTCTCATCGCCGTTGGTCGCTTCGATGCTCAGCTCATAGAGCTGCAGGAACTCCGCGGGGTCGGCGGTGCCGTCGTAGCGAGGAGGCATATCCGGCTTGAACTTGCCTGGCCAAGCGACGCTGCGCAGCTCGGGGGTGAAGGCGCGGCAGCCGGCCATGGTTGCTGGGGCCCGCTTCGGAGGTGGAGCTTGGTCTTGATGAGGTCCACGTGGCGCCGCCGCGGGCGGTGCGCGGTCTTGACGAGGCGGCGCGGGAAGCGCGGGTGCAACTTCTCGCGGCCGAGGGATTTCTTGGCAGCTTCTCTCTTCGCGCGTGGGCACCGGGCATGGCGGATCACGCTGTGGGGTCGCGCGCCTTGGTGCCAAGGCACCGTCTTGGGGCAGAGGTGGTGGGGGCGCACCATGAGCCTCGTCGCCCGTGGCTGGCTAAGGGTGAGGTAGAGAGAGGGACGACACCGGGGAGCCCCCAGCGGCGCGGACGAGCTCGACGACGCGGTAGCGCAGGAGTTCGTTTGTGGCGAGGAGTGCGGCCCGTGCCTCCATGGGAGCGAGGCGTGCGTGAGACGAGGAACCAGTCGGGGTCAGCGATGGAGTGGCGGTGCGGCCGTCCTGCCGCACCAAAGGATGCAGCGAGGACGCCTGCTGCTCGTTCCCTGCTGGGCCGGTGGCAGCGTTGGCGGCGGGAGACGGAGGACGACGAGGTGGCCCGCCGACGGGAGCCGTCTGAGCAACGCGGGCGGTGAGGGCAGCCCGACGCTCAGCTCGAGCACGGCGAGCGTCCGCCATGGCGACGACGGAGCGACGAACTGATGGAAGGGAAGCTACGACGCACCCCTACCTGGCGCGCCAAATGTCGGATGTGGGGTTCTGGCAAACCCTTAAGGTTCGAACACTGGGGTGCGCACGAAGTCTTTCCCTCCTACCGATCTACGCCCTAGCTCGCTAAGATCTCGCGGACGAACTCGACGAACTCACACACAAAGAGACACGGGATTTATACTGGTTCGGTTCACCGTTGTGGTGTAATACCCTACTCCAGTGTGGTGGTGGTGGATTGCCTCCTGGGCTGATGACGAACAGTACATAAGGAAGAACAACCTCCTGAGGTTGAGGCGTTCTTGTGTTTGGTGACTTAGCGGGTGAGAGCTGGGTGAACTGCCCTATCAGATCAGATGGGATCCAGCCGAGATGAGATGCCCCTACTGTGGCGGCTAGCTCTACTTATATAGGCCCTGGTCCTCTTCCCAAATATTGAGCAGGAAGGGAGCCAACAACGGCGGGCAAATTTGAAGGGGGATAGCTAGTACAAGCTATCCTGACAAAAGTGGTCTTCTACTGCGAAAGGCTCTGGTGGTGACGCCGTCTTAGGCTCCACGATGACCTCCGTCTTGCTGTCCTCCTGGTCTTGGTCTCGTTGCACCAGTATAGCAACCTTTGCCTGATGCCTCGGAACTCCTCGTCTGCGCCTGCTTCCTTAAGACCAAAGAGGAAACAAGGACGCTGCGTGCGCTGGCGCCCGCCTGGTGTCGATCGTCACGGCTCACGTCACGAGAGCCTCGTGAGGTTTGCCCCGCCTTGATATCTCCGCTCCTTGTGAGCCTGCCTGACTAGGCCACTCCTGAGGAGGTCTTGCGTCATCCACCTCGCGAGGCTTGGCCCCTCGCGAGGGTCTTGGATGCCTTGTTGATGAAGATGGGCCGTACGGCCTGCCGGCTTAGCCACGCTGTGGGCCGCAGGCAGGCAAGTCTGGGGACTCCCATTCCCGGAACGCCGACAAAACCCCCCAGGAGCCCTCATGCATAGGGGCGACTCTTTCACTCATCCACTCACTCACACACCTAGCAAGCAACACCCGAGGAGAGGGAGCTGCCTGAGCCTTGGCCAGCCTCCCTTCTTCCTCCATACAGCTCTAGGAGCAACCTTGTACTGATACATATCAACTACACTCGGGAGGACTAGGGGTGTTATCTCTCCGGAGAGCCCCGAACCTGGGTATGTCTTGCGTCCCGCGCTCGCTCATGCCGACCTCGCCTCTGGAGCCCACCAGTGCCCTCGAGCCTCCTCCTCTATTTAGCCATCCCTTTGCATCTACCGTGCGCCCACCACGACAGTTGGCGCCCACCGTGGGGCAGCTCGAGGTCCTGGCCAGGAGCATGCTTCAGACGGGGCTTCTCTCCGACTCCGACGAGCCCGTCACGCTGGCGGACGACGCCATCGACGCACTCGCCACCTCCTTCGTCACGCTGCGCATCTCCGACGCGCCTGCGGTCGACGAGTACCCCAGCGAGGTACTTGACTTTTTCGACTCCCTCCTTTCCCTCGGCGGCGACACTCCGTCGGGGCGATGGACCTCTGCGTGGAGGTTTTCGTCACCGACACCGGCGCCGCTTCCTCGTCCAGCGCGGCGAGGAAGGCCGCCGAAGCCAGGGCCGCAGCGGAGCGGGCGAGCCCGCCCAACCCGCTACGCACCATGATGCAGAGCCTTCGCGTCCCCATCGGCACCGACATCGACGCCTCCGACATCGCTGAGGCCCGGCCTCGCCTCGACGAGGACCGCCAGCGCCTGCTGTACCTCATCGAGAAGCTCGCTGCCACGCAGCGCCGCCTCGACTCCACTCAGCTAGAGCGCAACGCCGCCTATGGCTTCACGCCGGACGCCCCCGAGCCAAGCCGGGTCGCCGATGTGCGGGCCCGGGGTGGCGAGACTCCCATGAAGAACATGCGCGCTGCCCAGGCGGCCGCGGTTGGCCTGGACCAGCTCGCAGGCGAAGAGCTGCAGGACCGCCTCAAGAGGGTGAACGACCTCCTCGCTACGGCCAACGCACAGCAGGACCACCTCAACCAACTCGCCAAGCCGGCCGGATTCGGCTCCGCCCGCGTCGCCGGACCCGGCGACATCCAGCACACGGCATCCTCGCCACCCGGCGAGGCGCACTCCGGCGCAACCCCGCCCCGACGACCGCCGGCGGCTTGGGAGACGAGCCGGTGTCGGAGGTTCGACGCCGACTCGACCTTCTGCTCCAACACAGCCGACGTCCAACTGGAAGCGACCCGGCCCCCCGCGACGTGGTCACCGACCGGCTGGGCACGCGCGCCATCGACGACACCGACACCCGTCACCGCCTCGGCCGACTCGCTCTCTCACAAGAGCTGGAGGAGACCGGCCCCGTCGGACCGGCGTGCTTCAGGCCACGCATCCGGGGTGAGCCCTTTACAAAAGGGTTCACACTGCCCCGTGACACCCCCAAGTACAACGGCACCGTGAAGCCGGAGGACTGGCTCATCGGCTACACCACCGCCATCGGCATCGCCGGCGGTAACCGTCGCCTCGCCGTGCGCTACGCGCCTCTCATGCTCCAGGGGTCGGCCCGCACCTGGTTGCACAGTCTGCCGGAGGGCAGCATCAATGCGTGGGTCGACTTCGAGCAAGCCTTCGTGCGCAACTTGACCGGCACGTACAAGCGACCCGGCCGCCCCAGTCAGCTCGCCATGTGCGTGCAAGGACCGGCGGAGACTGGCTGTGAGTACCACGCACGCCGGACCGAGCTCCGGAACAGCTGCGAGGGCGTCCACGAAGTCCAAGCAATCCAATACTTTGTCAACGGGTGCCGAGATGGCACCCTCCTCAAGCACAAGCTCTTGCGCTCCAAGCCGGCCACCATGGCCGCGCTCATGGTGACGGCGGACAAGTACGCCAAGGCCGACTCCGCCATGAAGATCCAGGTGGCGCTGGATGAAGCCGGCAAAGCAAAGCCGGTTCCCCCGCGAAGCTGGCCGGCGAAGGCAGCCGACAACAGCACAACTAGCAGAATAACAAGCGCAAGGCCGATCAGCCGGCCCAGCGCTACGACAACCGGCTCGTCGCGGCCGCCGAGTAGGCGCCCGCGGCCGACCCGGCCGCCAAGCACCGACAGACCGGCAAGACGACGTGGCAACCCGCCAACAGTTTTGAGGAGATGCTCGACGCTCCCTACAAGCACCACAGCGGCGCGAGGCCATCCACGCACACCCTTCAGCAGTGCGCCATCACCAAGCGCATCCTGAGGGGCGACATCCCGCCTCCTCCGGCCCCGGCTCCAGGAGTGGGACAGCCGCCTCCACCCCCTCCGCCACCACCGGCTGGCGGTGCGATGCGCGACGATGGCACCCCGGCCCAGAACGCGACCTACATAATCGACCAGCCTCGGCGACGACAAGCGCAGCGAGCGTCTCCTTCGGAAGGAGGTGAAACACCGTCATCCCGGCCAAGACGAAATACACGCACTGGTCGGAGCGCCCAGTCACCTGGACTCGGGAGGACCACCCGGCCATCATGCCGAACCCGGGTGGCTACGCCCTCGTCCTCAACCCCACCATCGTCGCGCCTCAGCGCACGTGCAAGTTCTCCCGAGTTCTCATCGACGGCGACAACAACATCAACATCCTCTACTGCGACACCATGACCAAGCTCAGCCTCGAGGCCAAGGATCTGGAGCCAACCCGGACGATCTTCCACGGCATCGTTCCCGGCCTCTCCTGCTCCCCGATCGGCCGGGTCCGGCTCGACGTCCTGTTCGGTGACAGCAGCCACTTCTGACGCGAGCTAATCTGGTTCGAGGTGGTGGACCTGTCCAGCGTGTACCATCACTAACAAAAAAGACACATCCGTGACATTTTGGGCCAAACGAAATTTTTTCTGTCATACTTATGACACTTCTATGACGATAATTGTGACAAAACCCGGTATCATCATAGATGTGGTGGGGTCCTACTTCTATGACAAAAAATCATGACAGAAAATGGGCTTTTCGTCCTGGGCGGGCCGGAGACGCAGCTGCATGACATTCTTTGGGCCGTCCATGACGGAAAAAACCGTGGTAGAAGCCAGGGCGCGGAAAATATCGAGGAGTCCCCGGTTACGGTGGGTGGTCGGGGCCGAGCGATGCGCGTTTCTCTCGTACACGCACGCGTGGTGCGAGGCGTTGGGCTCTAACTGAACCCGAGCGAGGCGTTGGGCTCTAACTGAACCCGAGCGATTGCACTGCAGGCTACGCGTTACTGAACCCGAGCGATCGATCGATGGCTGTTAACTGAACCCGATCGAGCGATTCCTTCGCTACTGCTGCTAACTGAAGCCGATCGATGCTGCCTCTGGATGAACAGTGAGCGTTGCTGGGGGGGGTTTGGATGAACAGTTCCCGGTGGGGGTGGATGAACAGGACCCCGTGGTGTTGCCTCTGGATGAACAGGACCCCGATCGATCGAGCCGGTTGGGGCTGGATGAACAGGACCCCGTGGAGGGCAGGATGAACAGGACCACCCCGTGGAGGGCAGGATGAACAGTAGACGGTGGAGGGCTGGATGAACAGTAGCCCGTGGAGGGGTGGTTGAACAGGAGCCCGTGGAGAGGGCTGGTTGAACAGTAGCCGGTGGAGTAGCGCGCGGTGGAGGCTGGATGAACAGGAGCCCGTGGATGAACAGTCGCAGGTGGAGGCTGGAGGAGGTCGACGGTGGATGAACAGTAGCCCGTGGAGGCTGGAGGGGGTCGACGGTGGAGATGAACAGTATCCCGTGGAGTCCCGTTTTGCGGTACGCCACACCCCTCCCGATGAACAGGACCCCCGTTTCGACCGTAGCGCTCCAACACAAGTCCGTTTCCTCCGTTTTGCGGTACGCCACACCCCTCCCGATCAACAGGACCCCCGTTTCGACCGTAGGAGGTCCGTTTCCTCCGTTTTGCGGTACGCCAGACCCCTCCCGATGAACAGGATCCCGTTTCGAACGTGGCCGGTCGAACACAAGGCCGTTTCCTCCGTTCTGCGGTACGCCAGGCCTCGTTTCCATCGGCTGTTCCGTCCAAGCCCTCCCGATGAACACGACGACGCATTCCGTTCCGACCCAGCCGGTTGGCTCCCCATGAACACGACGACGACGCTGTTTCTCCGTTCCGACCCAGCCATGTACACGAGCCCTGGCCGTACGTATGCGCGAGTAGGCGTTCGAGACCCTGCCCGTATGTACGTACGTGGCCGTATTTTCTTTCTTGCACACTGGCCGTTGTACGTACGTGTACATGCTACGTGCGCGCCTCTACTACGACACGTGCGCGCCTCTACATCGACCAGTATGTACGTACACGTTCGCGACCAGAATGACAACGCTACGTACGCTTCGACCAGGTGGGTCCCGACTGTCAGGCACTTCCTTGCGTGGAAGATGTAGCTGGTGGGTCCCAGCAGTCAGGGGGCGAATCGTTTTTTTTGCCCGGACGCACTTCCTTGCGTGCGAAGATGTAGCTGGTGGGTCCCAGCAGTCAGGGGGAAACGTTTTTTTCACGAAATACGGTGGCCCGTCCGGTGGGTCCCCGCTGTCAGGTGGAGGAATAATTATTTTGCACGTAATAAGGAGGCACTTCCTTGCTGCGGCCGTGGACCCAGCTGTCAGCCTCTCCACGTACAGTCCACGTCCTATGGAAGCCGTTCCTTGACCACGTTGACCACGCCGCGCCGAGAGCACCAGGGCGGTGGACGACGGCGAGGCCTAGGAAGGGGACGACGCGGAGCCGGGGAAGACGCGGCAGTGGAAGCCCGCGCGGAGAGGAGTACGAGGGTTCACTGGTTCGGCTGCGGTGTGAGGCTGCCGTCGCCGCAGGGCCTGGCCAGCGGTGGGAATAGTAGGGGCGGTGAGGCCTCCGCGGCAGCACAGCCGGCCACGGGAGGCAGGAGCATGCGGCACGACCGGCGCTGCTTTGGGCGGCTGGAGCAACAAGACCAGAGGTTGAAGAAGCACTACGGCCGTTGGATGGACATCGTACGGTCACTAGAGCTAGAATCGTTCATATTGACTAAGTTGACAAAGCACTCCGTCCCCGTCAACTTAGTAGGCCCACAAGTCAGCCTCCCACCCCCAACCAGCAGGGGGAGTATTCATTTTTTGTGCGTAATAAGGAGGCACTTCCGGTGGGTCCGAGCTGACAGCGGGGGGAACGTTTTTTTCGCGCAATACGGTGGCCCGTCCGGTGGGTCCCAGCAGTCAGGGGGGAAACGTTTTTTTTCGCGAAATACGGTGGCCCGTCAGGTGGGTCCCTGCTGTCAGGTGGAGGAATCATTATTTTCCGCGTAATAAGGAGGCACTTCCTTGCTGCCGTCGTGGACCCAGCTGTCAGCCTCTCCACGTACAGTCCACGTCCGATGGAAGCCGTTCCTTGACCACGTTGACCACGCCGCGCCGAGAGCACCAGGGCGGTGGACGACGGCGAGGCCTAGGAAGGGGACGACGCGGAGCCGGGGAAGACGCGGCAGTGGAAGCCCACGCGGAGAGGAGTACGAGGGTTCACTGGTTCGGCTGCGGTGTGAGGCTGCCGTCGCCGCGGAATAACAGGGGGTGTGGGTGAGTAGAGGGATGGCCTGGCCAGCGGTGGGAGTAGTAGGGGCGGTGAGGCCTCCGCGGCATCACAGCCGGCCACGGGAGGCAGGAGCACGCGGCACGACCGGCGCTGCTTTGGGCGGCTGGAGCAAGAAGACCAGAGGTTGAAGAAGCACTACGGCCGTTGGATGGACATCGTACGGTCACTGCAGCTAGAATCGTTTATATTGACTAAGTTGACAAAGCCCTTGGTACGCGTCAACTTAGTAGGCCCACAGGTCAGCCTCCGAAACGGTGCGCCCCAGATGTCAGGGGGAGGAATCATTTTTTGGGCGGCTGAAGCAAGAATATCCGAGATTGAAGAAGAAGCACGACATCCGTTGGATGGACATCCAACGGCCACAGCTGCCAGAACCGTGTGTTGTTGACAAAGCCTTGCATACGCGTCAACTTAGTTTTTTTAGGGGACGCGTCAACTTAGAAGGCCCACAAGTGTGTGGCAGAGAACATATAGCCCATTTGCGATTTGTAAGAATGTACAGCCCATTTTTTAATTCTAATGGAATTTACTACAGCCCATTTACAGTTTGTTAAAAGTACAACCCATTTTCTAGCTAGGACAACGATTAATAATTTCAACCAACCGCTCAAAACAGAATTCAAAAAAAATTCCCACATTTTTATGGGATCCGAAATATTTTTATCCGAAATTTCTAGTCAGATTAAATATAATTTCAAAATAAAGTTGTATTACGTTAAAATCCAACGAAATATTGCGCGCGCAACAAGTAATGAAATTAAAATTTTCAAATTCCGAAAATAATATATTTTTTAAACTAATTACGCGTTTGGTGCATTTTTTATAGTTACTGCCCAGTTATTATAATTACATCCCATTTATTATTTCTTAAAGTCCATTTTCTTGTTAAGCCTAATGCATACCTCCTAGGAAAGTTTGCAGCCCAGCGGGGCGGAGAATAACAAGTTGACCTGGATATTGTGTACAACTGTCGGCCCAGTTGCATTGCTGATGTTGAAAAAAAGGCATGTGTAGTACAGTACAACCTAACATGGCTACTCAGCCCACATTCAGCGACGCCGGAAAGGCCCAAACAAGGCTTCTGTACAACTTTTTGAAGTCACTGAGCTCAATTAATAACTTAAGAAAAAAGTTAGATTACAGTGGAACCTAATTAAAAGATGTCACGAGCAAAGAAATAATTCAACGGGTCCCACTTGTGCGTGTGTGCGTGTGTGTGTGTGAGAGAGAGAGAAAGAGAGGGAGAGAGAAACCCATCGGTCGATGCTCGAAAATACATCTTTCAGCCATATGCATTGCTGATGCTCAGTAAAAACTTATATAGTTGACACAATCATATAGAACATCATAGCACACTTAACTTGCATACAAAAATTTCACGCAGGCGGCACAATCAGGATGGAAGCAGTGGATCGCTACGGGTAGGGTTATGTTGAAACCAACGAACTCGTACATAACGGTTCATCTTCTTTATCAATGACAGGGAAATATCTTGAATGCTGTGCAAAGAAAACAGACAGACAACACAATAAGTTCTAAAAAAGTTCAGGTACAAAATTAGAACAGGTCACAATCAAATGTACTGGCACATCAGTGCTTCACACCCATAGCTCGGATTTAACTAGTATCTGACAAGATTCAGTTGTTACCTCAAATTAGAGCACATCCAGGCAGCCAGCCCTGCCTCTTCTCCCAAAGAAGCAGTGGCCTCCGCCGCGCGATGGAGTAGGCCCTGTGCCATCCATCGTTCCGAGCAACACGGGGAAAGTCTGACGTTGACTCCTGTAATGGACGTCGTCGACGGACCCTGGCACCAGCGGCGGCGGCAGGACTTCGATTGATGGATTGACCACTTCTTCGACATGCACGAACACTCGATACAGGTACATCCCTAACGTGGTCCGCGGCGGCCTTGGTGGCGACGAATAGTACAACCCCGGTTCCTGCACCGGTATCTCAACACCAATCACCTTCGGTATGGTGGACGGCTTCTTCATCCATGCCATAACCGTCAGAGCCCAGCTGTCTGGAGGAACAAACATACTTACGAGCTCACCTCCAAGGTCGTTGATAAGCTCATTCATGGACTCGCTGTTCCAAGCACGTCGAGGCATGCCGTGGAAGGTAAGCTTTGTTAAAAACTCAAGCTCAGAGGGCACCGAGCCCCATCCTGGGTGCCACCGATCAAAGCTCACCAGCGCGCCATCGCAGAACAAACGCCGGGAAGATTCGAACACACGACTGCAGTCGAAAGTTGTCCGGAACCTGACGAAGAAATCAGCCGGTGGCGGACAGACTTCGACGAGCAAGTCACTTATTTGGATGCCGTGCGCAATGCCAAGAGCTTTGACAAGGTCGTCCGGCGAGACGGGAGGCCGGTCGCCGTTGATGGTTACCATCAGCACTTTGCCGGCAAACTGGTCGTCAAGCGCCGCCATGCCACTGTTGAGCGACAGCACGCAGCGACCGAAGGCAGGACGGACCTCAGGATCTCCGGCTCGGAGATCCGCGTTGACCGGCGACATGATAGTGAGCTTGAGTACAGGGAGTACAGGAGGGGGATTTGGGGGAACTGGAGTAGGAATCGAGATTCCAGAGGTGGGGGAGGGGCGGGAGATTGGGGATGAAAAGGTAGCTTGAATTTCGAACACGCGCCAATATGCTCTCGGCGCGCAAGCGCACGAAAACACCGGTGGCGCCCACATGTCGGCCTAAGAGTCCTTATTCTTTCTTTTTTGGAGAGCCCGGCCTTTTTTTGAGGATCTTTTGAGAGCCCGGCCTGAGAGTCATAATTGACCTGTTTGGCATTGCGTTACTACTCGGCCCATATTCAACGACACCTCACTGGCCCAAACAAGTGTACATCATCGAAAAGACACTGAGCTCAAATTATATAACTTGAAAAAAGGAGATACACTCTGAACACTGGAGAATGGTGATGCCCTCATTTAGCCCACCAGTAGTTCGAGACAATAAACAGTTCGAAACAACGATATATACAACATTCAAACACTGACTAGTGACTACTACTGACATAAACAGCAAGACATGATAGTTCATAAGAAGTCTTGCTACACCACCAAAACGCACCCATCTGCAGCGCTCAGACTCTCGTGATCCAGACGAGAATGACATTCTAAACAGAGCCAACTATTACATAGTAAGAGTGACATAGACGAGGATGACCAAATGACAAGGAATATGCATAACAAAAGAAAGAACTACCCATCCAGAACAAGCAGCAAAGACAACAAAGTCATTCGAAGAGATGATCCAACACCATCATAATTTGCAGCCCCGCTTCAGCGACCAATGATCCGGAGACACCAGTACTCCACCCTTTCGACGCAACAGCCCAATTACCTATCAACCTGAAGGCTTGAACCACATCACTGCCTGTCGTAATTGAGACATCCAAGGATCAAAGTTAATCCGGATGCCTTTGTCATTCTCACCTTCTTTTGGCTGCAGGCTGTATCGTTGACAATCAGGGGAGTTTGCTCCCGAACTCCTAGGGCTCGCCGTGTAGACACAGTTTTCCATAGCAAACAGAGCCTCTCTGCCATCAAGGTCCTTGCCAACGGTGATCTCCTGGTTAATCGGATAATTGAGTCCGAGAAACAGAGAGTGTGAACCAAGGCTGTTTACCCGCCTCCAACTAAAAAATCCTGAAGGCCCCAACAAGCTGGTATCCTGCTCATAGACGTAACAGCCACTGTCCGGATACTCACGTATTTCACGGTGCTTGTATACAGTGGGGTTTTTGCAATATAACTTTTCCGGCTCATGTGTCCGAATGATCATCAGTCTTTTGCCGTCGTCTGATCGAGCGAGGAACCAGTTGTGCTTCCCTGTTTTTGGCAAAGGTGGTGTGATTACAAAGGGCAGTAACTGTAGGGACACTGCATCATATCAAAAAGGACAGGCATTGTTAATGTAAGATCAGCATTGTTCAGAGTATGAGTAGGATAATGCAAGAAACAACATTGATATGTCCCTGTTGGAACTGGGAGGAAAATACAGGGAAATGTATACTGGGTTCGAAAATATAGAAGTGCCATGCATGGTTATACTCATGTTATCTCGCAATCGATTCTTCACAGGAAACTACCATGTCATGCATGTTATGGAATCATGTTCTGTCCTCACAAACAAATTCTTCAAGGTAACTAACAGACCATGCATTGTTATATACTCGTGTTCTGTGGGCAAATTTTTGTGAGGATATTATTCTAGCCATTGATTGCTGAAGGGCGAATATAGGTATGTACACATGGTAAGCATTACAGGATTTCACTACTTCCAAATATAGAGTTCTCCATATGCACATTTACTTCCCTAATGTATGGTTAGATGAAACCAACAGTGTGGTGCATGTTTCTACATCATGAAAATGAGGAAACTAACATGGCCATTGATACACACTCATATTTAGTAGTAGTATATAGATTACTGTAAAATAAGGAGAATATCCATATATTCCTAACCGTTTGATTATTCAGGGGTACAAATTGGCTGTAATGACATGATCACAATCGCATGAATTAACTCATTCCAAATATAGCTGATTTACGGCGTCTCTAATACATTGCCATAGTTCTACTCAAATTCTGCTCAAACAGGGATATGCCAATCATCACAAAAAGTTCAAACAGTGTCATGGCGTCATCATTAACATGAGACGGAAACAACTTACACGCGCCGTCCCAGCAATACGTGGTGCCATCTGCTTTGTCGATCGCGTAGATGATGCCATTGTGTTCAATAGCATCACAGAAGTGTGTATCAGCTTTGACGATGATCCACTGCGAGCTGAGTTGTCTCCATCTAAAGAAGGCACCGGCGTAAAGATAGGCGAGTCCCTTGTCGAACAAGGCAATTAGCTTGAAGTCTGCGTAATCCGCATGTCGTGTGGGCACTTGGCAGATTACAATCTTCTGCAAAACAAGGTCCGTCCAACTGACGCGGTAATCTAGATGACTAGGACCGCGATGGTAATACTCTATATAATCCAACGGAGGAAGGATAATCTCATGGGAGGTCTGGAAGTTCACGAGCACCAACTTTTTACCGTCTTCTCTGACGGCAGCCATCCAGTGGGAGTTCATGCCGACCCAGTACATACCTGCCAAGAAGTTTCGGGCGATGGTGATCGGATCGAAGTCGAGGGAAATGATGTACGGCGACCCACTACATACATGCAAAGAAGTTTCGGCTAATGGAGATCGGATTGAAGTCGAGGGGCATCATGTACGCCTCTGTATCATGGTGAGCCAATCTCGCAAGACCAGATAGCAGCAAGCAGGGTGTCTTGAAAAGCTTAGGCCTCGCTTCAACGACGGCCGTGTGCATGCCCCTCGAGCATGCAGCAAGCCGTAGGGCGCTCAACATATCCATACACGAACAACAAAGGTCGAGGACGTCACTAGGGAGATAGCACCAATCGCGGCTCATATGGATCCTGCGCGGTTCGCGTTCGGCCATGGTGGAGTTTGGAAGGTGGGGTTTTGGGGTGGCTTGATTTACGGGGGAGAAGGCTGTCGGTGCTGGAGCGGCTAGTGAGGGAATAGTGGTACTGGGGGAGGCGGGCGAGGCGAGGGTATGCGGGGGCATAGTGAGATAATGAAGAGTGACCTCAGGATCTCCAGCGAGACGGAGATGGAGATGGAGTTGTGCTAGGGGAGAGGGAGACAAGGCGAGGCATGCTATACAGCGGCGGTGACAGTGAATGCATAGTGCACAAGGTGAGGCTGACTTTGGTAACCCGGACATGCCGCCTGGACTGGTGTCACCTCGGGCACAGGGTCTTGTCAATTCACTGTGAGGACCGGATCAATAATAATATTTTGACCATCAAGTGTACCACAGTTGTACTACTACTACTACTAGTAGGAGTAGTAGGAACATGAGTACACTCCCGTGCTAGCATGCCTCTGGGTTCACTTCATCCTCCAGCTATCATCCATATTGCGAGCAGAACCAAATTCTCGTGCATGCGGAAGCGCGAAGAAGGACTTTTCTTTTTTGAGGATAACCGCATATTCCTTAACCGTAGTAGGAACATGAGTAGTACTCCCTCCGGTCCTCTTTTGTCTGCGCATAACTTTTTTCAGTATTTCTCTAATTAGTCTGCGTATATACCCTTTTGCATGCGCCCATTTCCCTCCATGCCCCGCATTCACAGCATTAATTAGCGTACGCATGAGCAGCTGCAGCCCGACTCCAGCCAATAAACTGCAGCATGCAAGTGGGCCACTCTGTGCGCGTGGGAGAGAGAAAAGGCAACCGAAGAGCCCGTCCAATCCATTGCATGCAGCAGTCAAACCACCGCACCTCTCCTCATGCATGCGCATAACTTCTCCCATTTACTTCTCCATCGGGAACCGATTTTCCTCGGCTTTTTCACTACTCCTTGATCTTCATTTGCATCCAAACCACACTGCATTCACATTGTTTTAACCTCTTCACATCCTCCTGGAGTAATTCCGAAGCCCCTATAAATAATCATCTTCTTCAGTTAGATTAGCCATCTAATCCTAATTCTCCAAACCATAGCCCTCCGGTCCAGCGGTTCCAAATGGCGAAAGAGATCGAGATGCAGGTTTTTAGCGTCCAACATGTCCTCGTCGAAGGCTCGTTGAGCATAGTTGCCACAGTCACCGACCACCCAAGGGTTGTTCGGAAGTGGATCAACAATGTATCCAACTCCCTCCAAAAGGTGGAGATGAATGTCATCGGTCTCAACGCAGAGTACACGGCGCGTGCCACTGGGAAGATCCAACGCGCCGCTGTCCTTCAGCTGTGCCTCGAAGATGATGTTTTGGTGTACCACATCATACACGCGCCCTCCATACCAGGTGAGCTTCACGATTTCTTGTCTCGGGAGGACATATACTTCTGTGGGGCAGCCATCGCAGGGGACAAACAGAAGTTGGAGCCGTACAACCCTGATTTGAAAAGCATCGCTGACCTACAAACCAGAATAAAAATTCCTATAGAAGATTGTGGTAAACCGACACCATCCCTATTCGACGTAGCAAATTTTTTGCTAGGAACAAATCTTCAGAAGGGTGACGAGACGCTGGCATTAAGGTCGTCTGGATGGGAGAATTATCCCTTGACGTACGAGCGGATAAAATATGCTGCCCTCGATGCCCGTGTGAGTTTCGAGATAGCTGCAAGGTCTAGAGAGCTTGTTGCGAAGCCGTCTCCCACAGAAAATAAGAAGAAGAAGAAGATGCTGCACCAGCAACAGGGCATTATGGATGGATGAACTATTTCCTCTCTTGTAAAAAATATTCCCTCTTTATGTATATTGATATAGATGGACTATTTCGATGGTGTGCATGTATTTGGAACAAGTAGTAGCGTGGGTCCGCTTGACTATAAGAAACTATTTATCCGCCTAGCTTTCTCTACTACTGCTTCTAGTGATCAGTATGCAATGCATGTGTCCGTAGACATGACAGCTTTCCATGGAAGTTCAACTACGGCGACCATCACATTTCATCCACTACCACTCGCGATTCCCACGACGCCGCTCCAACCCACGGCACCACGTCCCCCGACGCGCGCCTCACCCCTCTCGACCGCACCGCCCCTCTGCCTTTGTGTGCATGACATGTGGGCCACCTTAAATGCGATGAGCATCAAGTTTCTACCACAGCCACACGTGATTCCCACGACGCCGCACGAACCCATGACACCACACG
The DNA here is from genome assembly GCF_018294505.1 of Triticum aestivum. Lineage (NCBI taxonomy): Eukaryota > Viridiplantae > Streptophyta > Magnoliopsida > Poales > Poaceae > Triticum > Triticum aestivum. Next base: position 304,808,829 of record NC_057796.1, read on the forward strand.
TCCCGCACCATCGAATTTTCATCCAGCGGCTGTGACACATTTCGTCCCGGGCATCAATCCTCAGCTGGAGTACTTCCGTACTACAGGTAGTACCCGCCGGTGTGGCCATCTATGCCTCGTAACGCCCCGACACCCAGCTATGGCACCCTCGCCACGGCCACGCCACCACCGGCCGGTTCATCTCGAACGAGTGAGTCGCGAACCACACCACCACCATGAGAATGACATGTGGGCCAGCCGCATTTAAGGTCCGCATGTCATTGACTCATAGGCCGGGCACTAAGCCACTGAAGTTCGGTCCCGTGGGCCCCGAGAGGGAAATGTAACTCCTGCGGCAGGCCTTGTGGTGCTCCCGCAGTACGAGCTCGTGCCAAACCCGGAATTTGTTTCTTACTACTACCAACTACTAGTAAGGTACACGTGCATTGCACGCATGAGATTCTGGTGGTTTGTGCATTATGCTTCTACATGTGGAGTCTTCTAGATTCTACATGTGGCAAAATCTGGTGGAATGTAGGTGATATCCAACGGCCAGTAGTGCTCGGATTTGCCATCTTTGTACCGTCGGATTGGCTTCATCCAACGACCAACTTTCAAAGTTATGGTTTGGTTTGCAGCCTAAGGTTGCCACGCCTAAGCTTAGGCGTGCCGGCATGTGTTTGGTTCATTGCTACACTTGTGGCTTGCCACACTTTTCTAGCTACATGGTCCACATGTCATAGACTCAACTTCTTGCCAAATCTTGCCACACTTGTGGTGGCCATTTTGTTAGCCACATTTTTTGTGGCAGACACACTTTGCCTAAGCTTAGTTGTGGCAAAGTTAGTCATGAATGAAGTTCAACCATGGAGTCTTCTAGATTCTACATGTGGCAGAATCTGGTGGAATGTAGATGATATCCAACGGCCAGTAGTGCTCGGATTTGCCATCTTTGTACCGTCGGATTGGCTTCATCCAACGACCAACTTTCAAAGTTATGGTTTGGTTTGCAGCCTAAGGTTGCCACGCCTAAGCTTAGGCGTGCCACAAGTGTGTTTGGTTGCGTTCTCGTCTCAGCATAGTTGTTCCCTCTTCATGCATGCTCAACTCAACACCCCTCTTCATGTATGCTCTCTTCATGCATGCTTCTAGTGTATTTGTGCTAATCTAGTGTGGACTCATGCACCCTCCATACACTCTACCAAACACCCAAAAATGGGTCGAGAAGGGAACTCTTGGGATCATGCACCCTTCATACACCCTACCAAACACACCAGGCATGTGTTTGGTTCATTGCTACACTTGTGGCTTGCCACACTTTTCTAGCTACATGGTCCACATGTCATAGACTCAACTTCTTGCCAAATCTTGCCACACTTGTGGTGGCCATTTTGTTAGCCACATTTTTTGTTTCAGACACACTTTGCCTAAGCTTAGTTGTGGCAAAGTTAGTCATGAATGAAGTTCAACCATGGAGTCTTCTAGATTCTACATGTGGCAGAATCTGGTGGAATGTAGATGATATCCAACGGCCAGTAGTGCTCGGATTTGCCATCTTTGTACCGTCGGATTGGCTTCATCCAACGACCAACTTTCAAAGTTATTCACACACTATATAGGGGGTATAGATATAGATGTGCCGGCCCGTTGCAATGGATCCAAAGTATATCTGTTTAGTGGAGTGCATTCTAAACACATTACCTATTTATTTTTTCTCTAACCTTTCGTAGCCATGCAACCAAGCCACATAAGCTTCATGGGTGCCCCCCACATCATATTATTCATACTACGTTGACAGAAAAAAAGATAAATCACCCAAAACAAGATCTTCCCGTTTTTTGTTCCTACGATGCTGTGCCGTGCACGTACCTACTAGTTGTATAGTGGTAGTACTAGTTGTATAGTACAAACTTGGTACTAGTAGGAGCAGAGTAGTACGGAATGCTCCTACTCTATCAACGAGCCCCATCTGACACCAAATTTCTTGGCTTCCGTGCTATAGCTAGATCTTCCCCTCGTTTGTGTTTTCCAACCCGGCGGCCGGTGGGGTGCGGTTTGCCAATAGTCGGTTTGCTCAACGGCGGTCCCACATGAAAGTGAAAATGCTAGGCAACACGCCTTCCCTAAGCTATGTGTCGTGCCGGATGGGCCGTGGAGTACTCCCGATTCCCGGGCGTGTGGGGGGGGGGAGTGCGACGCGAACGCGGCAGGCCTTTTCCTTTTACTAGCAATGTGCCCGTGCGTTTCTTTCAAGTTAATAAGGGGTTTTCTGCAAATTGGAGCAGAGAAGTGGGCTATTGTTGCAAAAATGCCACAACTTACCTCACAGCTGTTAGATGCAGATCTAATGGTTAGAAACGACGGATGGCAGACACACCACCATCACCAACTGAGTCTTTAATAAGAGTAGGAGTAGAGAAACATGTATAAATTGTAACATTTTGGTTCTGCTCCTTGGCACGATCGATAGATAGAAATAACGATTGGAAACGCTAGGGCGGGGCTATTTCCGCCAGATAAGCAGGGTACGTAGTAGCTAGGTTGGCGCATCGTCGGTTTGGTCACATGCGGTCCGACATGTTCTAGTGTTTCTAGCAAGATGCCCGCGCGTTGCACGAAGTTGATGGAAAAGGTAAGCACAACTTATAAATTGACGGATGGAGTACTAGTTACAGTGATGCATATAATTAAGCAAAGGGATCGCACATGTCGGTATTGACTGGAACGAGAATGCAACACCACAATAAGAATTAAGGCCACGATGATGATGCGATCGCAGTGGTGGTTACAGAAGGCAAGAAGAAAGATGCATCCATCAACGTACGACCTCCTCCTCCTCAACTTAGTGCGCCGGGCCACCGACCGGCGGCTAAGGAGCGGCGGCTTTTGTGGCGAGGTCGAGGTGCTTCTCAGCAAAGGCATCCAAGGCTTCCAGCCGGTTGAGGAAGGCCAACGTCGTAGCGTCCTCACTGGCCTTGTAGATACCTATGTACACGATTTGCTCGTACACGTGGATGTGTAGGTCGACGAATTCTTGCAGGGCGAGGCGCCTCGCGGCGAGCGCGACCTCCAGGTGGACATTCTTCGTGGCGTCGGCGGGCAGTCGCAGGGCCACCAGTGCTTGAAAGAGGTTCCGGCCATGGAGGCCGATTAGGGTGGCAGGCAATGAGGAGCCCGGGCGCGCGGGCTGGAGGAGTACGGCGATGTCGTCCGCGAGCTTCTTGAGGACGGTGAACTTGTTGGTGGTGGCAACGATCATCTGGTCCAACTGAGAGTCGTAGTTGGCGTCGACGGCGGCCATCCACCAGCCGGTCTCCAACACCGTCTGGAGACGATCCTCGGCGCCATGCCGCAGGCCGACGTCGTGGACCATCTGGCACAGCCGCTGGCCGCTCGCGCGCATCACTGCCATGGGTCTGGAGTGAGCTCTTTTGCGCTTAGTGTAGGTGCTTAGGCAAATGCTTAGGTGCGTACGATGTGGACATGCATTGGAATGGAGGGGCGCCTTTATATGAGGGCAAACTGCGTTGCATTCACATTGTGCAGCCTCTTTTCCCGGTCCTCCTCCCATTACTTCCCTCATGCATTAATTGAAGGAGGATGCTTTGCCCACTCAACATTTCGGGAACCGCTACTCCCTCGCTCGTCTCCATTAAAGCCGTATCGGGAACTGCGCCACCCGCTGTCAAATCGAATAGTACAGCGCCGCCCGCTGCACGCCCGGCTGAACACGCCTCCTCGCCTCCATCAAACCCCTCCGTTAAACCCGCATGCAAACCGAGAAACCTACTGCGGCCACACGTCCGTTCATGAGCGGGCCGGAATTAAACACAACACCGGCCGAGCTCCTCCCGTCCGCCCTCAGTTTAAACGAGGCCAGATGCTGGCCAAGCTCCTACCGTCCGCCCTCTATTTACACGAGGCTAGACAGACAGCGGGCAAGAATCGCACCCCTCTGCCGCTCCCCCATCTCCGCCTTCACCATTTTCTCCACTCTTCCGATGGCTTCCGAGGAGCCGTTCTCGGCATATTACCCGGCTGGGTGGCCCGCCGAGCCCTCCGGATACGGGCGAGGCCGCTCGATGCTTCACCAACTTCGCTTGGCCCGACGGAGCCAGTTGCCGCCCCAAGCAGGCGCGTGGTTCAGCAACTCGCCGCTCCAGTTCAGCTCGATGAGGAGTGGCGAGTTGCTCCACGCCGGCATGGCGGCGAGCACACCGGTACGGGCGTCGTCGTTGTCGCGTCGTACCGCGCCTCCCGTCTCTGTGGGCGCGCCTCCCGTGCCTGCGGCAACGCCATGCAGGAAGAGACAGAAGCCGGGTGCGTGGATAGCGACGAGTCGGTGGCCAGCTTCTCCGTGTCCGCCGCCATCATCGAGGAGAAGTAGAACACGGGAGGCCGCCGCCACTTGGGTCCCATGAAGGCCACCGCCGAGGCGACGACTGCGCATTCAGGTGGTTTCTTTGCTTCTTCGTCTCTTTTGAGGACCTTCGTCGACCCCGCAAAGTGTCTGCCGGACATGAGGAAGACAAAGGGATCCGCGGGCGGCCATTTAGATTATGTACTCCCTCTCCAGCTGGCGGGAAATTTTTGTTCTAAGAATGGATAAATTGTATGTATCTATAACTAAAATAAGTCTAGATACATCCATTTCTAGGACAAGTATTTCCGGACGGAGGGAGTATTAATTATACCAAGATAGCCGGATTGGCACCGCTTAGTTCATGTAAATGTAATGAAATCCATCATGTTTATATGAAGATCCGGCTTTTTTATACGAAATCCTTCATGCTTATATGAAATCAGTCCGTGTTTGCACGAATTTCATCTGGTTGGTTAGAGTTGTGAAAATGTATGCCGCTGGCGTTTGATGTCGTCCTCCGCGGAAGGAAACGGGAGGAAATTTGCCGGCTGCCGTTGGAGATGCTCTTATGCTGGAAATAATAGAGTGACATCCAATCCATTTGAGTTAATTGCGTGTATGATTGTCCCTCTATAAAAAGTTAATTGCATGTACAGTGTACACGTGACTTGCAGGGTGGCTACAGCTTCGTACAGAAAGTTAAAAAGAAACAAGTCCATCCTTAATCTTGTATTCTAAGTACTCTGTGGGTTCCACTGTCAGTACAGTAGCGAAAGAAGTATATATTAAATAAGTAATATATAATATAAAAATCTAAAGTTAAAGACACAATTCGAACTCATGTCATCGCGTTGCGAGCATCCGGCGCTAACCAGTCCAGCACATTTTTGTTGTAGACCATGCTGCTGATATATCTCCATGTCTACTCTTATACTCCATCCGTTCCTAAATATTTGTCTTTTTCAGATTTCAAATGGACTACCACATACGGATGTGTATGTAGACATATTTTAGAGTGTAGATTCACTCATTTTGCTCCATATGTAGTCACTTGTTGAAATCTCTAAAAAGACAAATATTTAGGAACGGAGGGAGTAGAAAACAGAGTTGGTGATGATGGTGTGCGTGCCATCCTGCAATATAGGCCGTCGGATTTATATCTAACGGATAGGAAGAAAACTATGGCAATTTTGCAAAAATATACCCACACCCCTCTCCACGTTCGCAAATACGGCCTTCCCTCGTTCATCCTTTTCTCTCACAAGATAAACTACTCATACAAATGCATCTTGATGTTCCGTGCAACGCACGGGCATCTAGCTAGTTTCTTTTAAAATAGTTACTGCGATAATTGGGTTGAAGTGATATATTTTATGTCTGCCCCGAATGATTTCGGATTCACTAGTAGTAACAAAGAAAAGGTTGCCTTGTTAATTAACAGAAAACAGGGTGAAAACTATCACATGAGGCCGGTAAAAACGAGGCACACTGGGTTCAGCGTCATCGTCACTACAGCTGTGCGCGCGCGAGAAGTCTACATATCGAGGGGGCTACTGAGCGAGGCACAGAGACACAATGTTCAAGAGAGAAACCAATTGACAGATTACGATCAGATTGAGTTGTCACCCTTCTGTTGTCATTGTTGGGGTGGGGGGAGGGGAGGGAGAGAAAGACGTATCGAGAGTGTGCGCGGTAGGCACAGAGGCACAACTAGCGAGTGTGTGTGTGTGTGTGTTTGAAAGAGGAGTAGATAGATTACTATCAAGATCGAGGTGCCGCCCTACTCCTTCGGTGTCGGGTAGTGTGTGTGCGTGTGTGTGTGTTTGAGAGAGAAGCCAGTCGATAGATTAGTATCAAGATCGAGGTGTCACCCTACTCCTTCGGTGTTGGGAAGTGTGTGTGTGGTCGTGTGGGTGTGGGTGTGTGTGTCGGGGGGGGAGGGGGGCAGTGACACTTACAATATCCCTACTCTTATAAAAAATAGAGTTGGTGATGATGGTGTTCCTGCCATCCTGCAATATAGGCCATCCGATTTATACCCGACGGATAGGAAGGAAACTGTGGCAATTTTGCAAAAAGATACCCACACCCCTCTCCGCATTTGCAAATAAGGCATTCCCTCGTTCATCTTTTCTCCCACAAGATAAACTACTCATACAAATGCATCTTGATATTCGGTGCAACGCATGGGCATGTTGCTAGTAGGCAGAAGGAGTTTGTGTGACACATATCTAGCTATACTAAGGGATAGGTACATAGCATTTGTGCGAGGCATACTTAAAGCATCACGAAGATAAACAAAATTGTGTGCATGCAAGTGCCGGAAAAAATGAAGCGAGAAACAATGTGTGGGAGAGAGAGAGAGAGAGAGCGAAATCTCAAAACAAAAGGTGCTCTGTTGGAATCCCATTGTATGTATTCATATGGTTCCGGAACTCGAGTTAACCTTAGGCATATGTGTGAGAGACATTATTATACTTTGAGACATTAGTGGCTGTGGGTGGGCGGAATTAAAGGGGTGGGCGTGTTTGACAGAGAGAGCGTGTGTGTTTCTATGTGAGAGACTTGTAGGACGGGGTAGAAAGACGAATTCTAACCTTGACAGAGGGAGAGAAATACACGAAGTGCGCGTGTGTGATTCCGATGACCACAGGGAAATGAGATATGCATGCGTGTGAGAGAGATTGCACAATTCATTCACGTATCACTATCTAGCGATCGTGGACGTGCATCGCTTGAACATAAATCAATATCTACTTCGTATTTTGGCCAAAGGTACAATATCAATTCAACGCTATAAATATTGGACACTCACATATCACATTTTTTTCTATTTAAATAAACCTTTTCAGTTGTGCATGCCAAAGTTACAGTGATGTTTCTTCAAACAACCAATGTAGCTATCATGTACATGCACCATTGTTACTCTTGCATTCAAAAGCATTAGTCTTGGATGATTTAAGGTTCTATTATGAAGTAATATATGTAATATTCATATATGAATTCAACGGGTACGCAATTTATGAAATGGAGGCTATGTAATCATATGAGGTAACACTTTTAACTAGCGGACTACAATATCCATTTCCTTTTGTGCGCCTCTACACTAACACGTCAATGCATTATGTTTAAAGTAAATAACCAACTGCACTAAATTATCTATTTACACGAGAAATACATAGGCTGAGCGTTTGATCCTTTTTTGTGAACGCGCCACTACACCCGTACGATTGGCCGCACCCGTGTCAACGTCCAAGTTATCAGCGCATCATCCCGAGTTATTGTCTTTTTTTCTAGGGTGGACACACCAGTTATTAACTGCTGACGCGTGCCCCGTGTACACAGTCTCGCATGACCTTCCCGCTAGCACGGTGCAAAATTAGTTGAAACTGGATACGAACGATCCCGCGGGCGGCAAAATCTCCCGCCTCCGTCTAAAATTTCCGCCACCTTAGTCTTTAGCATGCGAAATTCCCCTTTTGTCCTTGGTGCATGGAGACCAACAGTTACAATACCGCCCTCATCTACATAATAGGTCGGGGCTGCTTTGGTAACTTCCGGTTCCCCCCACCACACGGCACCCCCATTTCCTCTCCCCCTCCTGCAAAAACGACTAACTCCAGAGCACCAGAGCATCTCACATCACGCCGTCCGTACTTCATCGGCCTTTCTCCCCTCCCCTCTCGAAACCCTAGACTACTCATCCACCGGCGTACCAGAGCCCATTCACTGCCAGCGGCGTCCACCTCGCCGGATCTGCTTCTGCGGCCGCATCTACCCCTCCCACCTCCCCTAGAAACAAGTAGACTTCTCATCCACCACTGTACCACAGCCCATTCAGTGTCGGCCTTGTCCACGGCGCCGGATCTGCTTCGCCGGTACTCTCGTCAACCGTAGCGCATCTGCAGCGGCTCATTCGTACTCCCCACCAAAGACGCTTCGTCCACACCCCCCCGGAGCCGCCCCACTGACGCCCCCATCGACGGCCTCTGATCCTCTTCGCCGACACCTTCCTCAACCCTACCGGAGCCGCTTCGCCGACAACATCGTCAACCCCACCGGAGTAGCTTCACCTATACCATTTTCAACCCTACCGGGGCCGCTTTGCCAACTCACAAGTCCACGGCCTCAGATCCGCTTCTTCGCACCCTCATCCAACCTACCGGAGCAGCTTCTGACGCCCCGTCCACGGCCGCAGATCCGCATCGTCGAGACCATCCTTAACCCAACCACCGGAGCAGCTTCACCTACGCCCTCGTCCACGGCCATAGATCTGCTTCGCCCACACCGTAGTCCACCCTACCGGAGCTGCTCCACAAACACCCTACTCGACGGTTCTAGATCTCCTTACCGGACCCCGACAGCCAGCGCAACATCATCACCCTTGACGTTTCTAATCTGATTCCCACCGTCTGTGTCGGAGTAAATGGCCACGGGTAGCCTAACCGACTCCCCCTGGCTCTTCAAGAAATTATCAGGCCAATCGAGCCTTCAAGCATCCAGAGCACGGGGCCGCCTTCCTCTGGCCGGCTATCACCAAGGCCGACTACTAGAAGGCGACCCGGCCTCAAAAACCTTCCCGAAGAGAGCTACGAGATGGCCGATTCCAGGAAGTCGGCCCCAAGAGGACCGACTCCCAGAAGCCGGCCATGAAGAAGGCCGACTCCCAAAAGCCGGCCAAGACTGCATCCACCAGGGTTGCACCCACATAACGGTGATAAGACGGGGCGTGGCCGCAGTACAGCCTGCCACCCCCGAATCCCGGAGCATGCATGGCCACAGTGCGCCGTACGGGTCAGCCATCCCCCGTCCGGCGCGGCACTGTAGCCATGTTGACCGTGACGTCACCCACAACAGGCGCCAGTACGGCCCGCGGGCGACGGGCCCCTTCAGCCAGAGAGACGCTCGAAGGCGGCCCGGCCTCCCCTAGTCGGCCTGGGGCGTAGCTAGCTCCCAATAGCCGGCTACCTCCCTCCCTCGAAGTATGTGCATCATTAAGGAGACAAGACGAGGTGAGGCTACAGTGAGAGCCCGCCAGGCGGCGGCACTGTAGCCACGCTTACCTCGACAAAGCCCTCGTCGTCAGGGGCGAGGCAACAGTAACCAACCGCTGACAAGGCCCCCAGGCGGTGGGGCCGGCCTATCGGCCAAGAGGCCGGCAGCCGGCGGGACCCACCAGTCGGCGGGCCCCAACGGTCGGCGGAGAAGCCGGCGAGCACAAACACTGACGGCTGGGACCCGCACCCAGCCGGATTACCATTGTACCCCCTGGGGGGTAGGCCTATATAAACCCCCCGGGACACCCATGCAAAGGGTTGATCTCATAGGGTTTTACACACCACATAGAGAGAAAAGGAGAGCTAGCCTTGCCCTTCTTCTTCCTCTAGCCAAACAGCTCAAGGAGCCTCTTGTAGCTACTTGTCTTGATCTAGCGACCATGCAGAGACCCCACAGAGCAGGATTAGGGGTGTTATCTCCACGGAGAGCCCCGAACCTGGGAAACATTCGCCGGCGTGCATGTCTTCGCCTTATCCCGTTTCCAGGCACCGGCGATGTCTTACTGGCTCCCACAATGATAAGCCACCCGTTGGCATATGTCGCACCTACCACCTGACAGTCTGGCAAGATGCCAAGCACCCGCCACGGCCTAGGTACTTGTCACCTTTAAACCCGTCCAGCATCATCTTCCCGATGTACTTGAAATATACTAACAGGTCGTTGTTACCTGTTATGCAGCTGGCAAAAACTACAAGGACGATGTTTCTTCAGGATCTAACAGCTTGGCCAACCAAGATCCTGTACCAAGGCATTGCTCTTGTAAGCGTGTCTCTCTCTCTTGTATTGTTCTGTGCCTGCCAGCGTGCTTTGCTAGGATTTTCGACCAGTAATCCCTTTGTGCAGACAATGATTTCTACTATTGGCTGCTAAATTAGATATGTAGATGTCATACATGATACTACCTCGTACCTCCATTCCTAAATATAAGTCTTTCTAGAGATTCCACTGTAGGCTACATACGGAGCAAAATGAGTGAATCTACACTCGAAAATGCATCTATATACATCTGTATGTGGTCCATACTCGAATCTCTACATAGACATATATTTAGGAACAGAGGCAGTACATTACACAAAATCGTAGGCGGCATGTAGGGATTCCAGTACACTACATTAGGCTCCCTTAGAGTGCCTGCTAGTCCAGCACACAGAGTCATGGCTAGTTTATGCTACGCACACAATCATTAATTGGTGGTTTAAATATGCGCAAGGGATATGCAATGTATTATCATGTAGAGATGTATGAAATTAGCCGTGCCAACTTGCAGATTGGGTTACACAATGAAAAAGTACAAGATGTATGTGGCAATTTCATGGAACATCGCAAAAAGGAGAGCCAGCAGTGAGCCTATATAGTGTGCTATGGTATGTCACTCCTCCATTGCAATCATCGTGACATGTTATTTGTATGTCAGTTCTATTGGCCAAGTTTCTTAGGGACAGTTATTACGAGTTATCCGAAGAAAATAAGCACATGTGAATATAAGCTCCATGTAATAAGCCAACCAGTTCTCTTCATTGCGTTTTCAGCTTATCTTTGGTATGATAACTGAAAAGTCTAGATTGCATTATGTTTTTTTCATTTTGCTTCCCATATGAAAATTAATTTGACTTGCAAACATCACAAATTGAACCCAGTGCAGTAATTAATATGATAGGAAAACAGACCATCACTATTTGCTCAAAATGCAAATACAAAGATACCATCTACTTGGCACAATCTACTTTGGTCAATGTTTTCCATATAGATCCCATTGCCTAATTTAAACGAAAAACGCATGACCCACATTTAAATGAAGAACAATTATTTATTGAAATTCGATGTTCCAAGTGGCTGGTTATTATCATATAGCACCACCACCTGAAAGCATCATATAGCAGCAGCAGCTCATAGCAACTCATCATACAGCAGCAGCAGTGTGCAATTCATCATATACCAGCAGCACCTCATAGCAATTCATCATATAGCAGCAGTAGGAGCAGCTCATAGCAATTCATCATATTGCAGCAGCAGGAGCAGCTCATAGCAATTCATCATATAACAGCAGTAGGAGAAGCTCATAGCAATTCATCATATAGCATCAGCAGGAGCAGCTCATAGCAATTCATCATACAACAGCAGCAGGAGCAGCTTATAGTGATTCATCGTATAGTTGATCAGAATGAAAATTTGGCAAAAAATCAGAGGAGATCCTCACCTTGTTGGATGAGCTCATCTTTCAACAGCACCTCAAGGCCACGGCCTGGGAGGTGGGGAGGGGGAATAAGGTGCCTTCTACCACAGTCTGGCATCAGCCGTAGTTGTGCAGCGCCTGCCAGAGTAGTGCGTTGGATGAACCACAGTGGAGCAGCTGCTGGAGACCATGAGAATGAGGGGCGGCACCAGAGGGAGGAGCAGCCAGGGAGATTTGCCCCTACCCATCAGCCATGTAGCCTAGCTGGACAGAGCATCGTCGAGGACCAGGCCAGATGGGACCAGTGGCGACGGCTTGCTGGAGGAACCCTAGTGCTACAGGCAGGGGGTCGAGGTAGAGGGAAAGGGGAGAGGAGATGCAAGCGGGCAGGGCAATGAACACTTGCGTGTTTGTTTTTACTTGAGGGTGAGGTGTGACGCGGGTGTCACCAGTTGCATTTTGAGTGTAATATAGGCAGACAACAGAGTCATTTCACTATTCCCCTTCCCTTCAATTTTTAGTGAGGTTCTACCCGAAACACCCCCCTCCAAAGAGAAATTAGTTAAGCCCAAGCCCATAACTCAAAAATGACTTCTTTACATCTTTTATGGCTTATTTTGACAATAAGCCCTGAAAAGGCGGAATAGAACTGGACCTTAACCTGCAATTCAATTGTGCGTGCAATGATGAATCACTCCTCCTGCTATAGTGTACATTTAGGCATCATCATACATGGCATAACCTAATACATGTGCATTCCATTGTAGAATCTGGAATATGCAATGTTTATGATAGTTCATACGTTGCACATGATGTTTAAATGCCCCTTAAATCTGGTCAGTCAAGTGATGGTCTTTAAGCCTCCTTCTTTGCTTCTTCTCTTGATATGTAAGATTTGCTCACACATCTGTTCAATTGCTTGTTTGCATCAGCCAGCCATACTAGGACTGTTTGCTTTGATTACTTGTTGTTCTTGACCTAACACTCTAACAGAGCTTGTCAACGATTTAAACACTAAGGGCTGCTGTAGTGGGGCCTTTTCTAACTCATAGGTACATAAAGGTTTGGTTGTACACTAAAGTAGGCTCTTCAAGAGTACCTGGAGTTCCAGTTCAAAGGTATGCCTAGTTTTTACATAGTGCAGACATAGTAAATGCTCATTTCATTGTGTGCAAGTGCAAGAGATGTGGCATGTTTCATTATGTGGTGTTGTTTTGTTATAATCTCATCCTTTTGTGTTCACAGACTGGAAAGTATGCATATTTATCTTCCAAGGAGACGAGTAACTAGTTTGTGTCACCTTGCAGAGGGGGTGCAATGAAGATAAGATTGAGGATTTCCAAGTACAAGATGTTTGAAAGGAGCCTTGCAAGAGAAGTAGGAGCTGCGCTGAGCCTCTTCAACCTGTTAAGGTAAGTCACTGTATCCAACTCAACAGTTCAATTCCTTGTTTGTTTCAGGCATAGTTAATTTGCTCTTTTCAATTTCTTTATTTGTCCTCAGTTAATGAGATGCCCAAAGAATGATGCCTGATGTTGGGTACTTGTATAACTATTAGTTGACATAATTAAAGGCCTTACCATTTAATTACTCTGCCGAAGTGTGCCTGAAGCTTTGAAGTCTATTAACCAACTATTATTGAATGAGGCTCATGATACGTCTCCGTCGTATCTATAATTTTTGATTGTTCCATGCCAATATTATACAACTTTCATATACTTTTTGGCAACTTTTTATACTATTTTTGGGACTAACATATTGATCCAGTGCCCAGTGCCAGTTCCTGTTTGTTGCATGTTTTATGTTTCGCAGAAACCCCATATCAAACGGAAACCAAACGGGATAAAAACGGACGGAGAATATTTTTGGAATATTTGGAGAATATGGGAAGAAGAATCAACGCGAGACGGTGCCCGAGGGGAGCACGAGGCAGGGGGCGCGCCTGCCCCCCTCGTGGACCCCCCCGTAAGGCGGTTGCTGCTCTTCTTTGGCCGCAAGAAAGCTAATTTTCAAAAAAAAATCTCGGCGAAGGTTTCAATCCAATCAGAGTTACGGATCTCCATATATATACGAAACGGTGAAAGGGCAGAAGGGGAGAGCGTAGAAACAGAGAGAGACAGAGAGACAGATCCAATCTCGGAGGGGCTCTCGCCCCTCCCACGCCATGGAGACCATGGACCAGAGGGGAAACCCTTCTCCCACCTAGGGAGAAGGTCAAGGAAGAAGAAGAAGGAGGGGGCTCTCTCCCCCTCGCTTCCGGTGGCGCCGGAACGCCGCCGGGGGCCATCATCATCACCGCGATCTTCACCAACACCTACGCCATCTTCACCAACATCTCCATCACCTTCCTCCCTCTATCTACAGCAGTCCACTCTCCCGCAACCCGCTGTACCCTCTACTTGAACATGGTACTTTCTGCTTCATATTATTATCCAATGATGGGTTGCCATCCTATGATGTCTAAGTAGATTTTTGTTGTCCTATCGGTGGTTGATGAATTGCTATGATTGATTTAATTTGCTTGTGGTTATGTTTTTGTCCTTTGGTGCCCATCATATGAGCGCGCGCGTGGATCACACCATAGGGTTAGTTGTATGTTGATAGGACTATGTATTGGAGGGCAAGAGTGACAGAAGCTTCAACCTAGCATAGAAATTGATGCATGCGGGATTGAAGCGGGACCAATATATCTTAATGCTATGGTTGGGTTTTACCTTAATGAACGTTAGTAGTTGCGTATGCTTGCTAATAGTTCCAATCATAAGTGCATAGAATTCCAAGTCAGGGATGGCATGCTAGCAGTGGCCCCTCCCACATAAAACTTGCTATCGGTCTAGTAAAGTAGTCAATTGCTTAGGGACAATTTCGCAACTCCTACCACCACTTTTCCACACTCGCTATATTTACTTTATTGTTCTTTATCTAACAGCCCCTAGTTTTTATTTACGTGCTCTTTATTATCTTGCAAACCTATCCAAAACACCTACAAAGTACTTCTAGTTTCATACTTGTTCTAGGTAAAGCGAACGTCAAGCGTGCGTAGAGTTGTATCGGTGGTCGATAGAACTTGAGGGAATATTTGTTCTACCTTTAGCTCCTCGTTGGGTTCGACACTCTTACTTATCGAAAGAGGCTACAATTGATCCCCTATACTTGTGGGTTATCAAGACCTTTTTCTGGCGCCGTTGCCGGGGAGTCATAGCGTGGGGTGAATATTCTCGTGTGTGCTTGTTTGCTTTATCACTAAGTAATTTTTATTTGCTGTTCTTAGTTGTTTTCTATCTTTAGTTATGGGTAGGAAACGCAAAATACCAAAAAAATTAGTTGTACCTACTGAACCAATGGTTGAAGAACCACTCAAAATCTATCACACTCCTGAAGCTTTTTACTTGGATCATCTTCGATCCCTTTGTGCTCGTGCTGAAACCCCAACTAGCTTAGTTGAGGGCAAATCTTTAGATGAGCATGCTTGTTATGTGCGACACCGCATATCTGAAAAAGGGAAACTTTACTGGATCAAATTCATCGTTTGCAATGCTATGCTTGGAATTTATGTGAAATATATGATTTTACTTGTTGTTCTGAAAACCCTAAGAAACACCTTCCCTACCAATGTGAGTTTAGTGATAATGGAATCGTATCTTCGTATGCTAAGGGTGTTTATAATTACTATGATGTTCAACAAATTGAAGAATTTGTTGCTTTTAAGGGTGCTTATGAAATTGCTTCTTTGATTGAAAAGTATGATGCTACTCTTTACAAATCTGAAAATTTTGCCATACTTAAATATTGTTATGATAATTATGCGTCTAATGCCTATGTTAAACCATATATTGAGGACTCCTCCGCTGTCCAAGAAGAGACTAATATTTTGCAGGAGTCTATGGAATAAGAAATTGATGAAACTGTGAGCTCATTGGATGAAAAAGATGATGAGGAGAGCGAAGAACAAAAGGAGGAAGAGCGGATTAGCTACCCGTGCCCACCTTCTAATGAGAGTAACTCTTCAACTCATACATTGTTTAATTTCCCTTCGTGCTTACCGAAGGATGATTGCTATGATGATTGTTATGATCCCGTTGATTCTTTGAAATATCCCTTTTTGATGATGCTTGCTATGCTTGTGGCCAAGATGCCAATATGAATTATGCTTATGGAGATGAACTTGCTATAGTTCCTTATGTTAAACATGAAATTGTTGCTATTGCACCCACACATGATAGTCCTATTATCTTTTTGAATTCTCCCAACTACACTATATCGGAGAAGTTTGCCTTATTAAGGATTATATTGATGGGTTGCCTTTTACTACCACACATGATGATTTTGATCTTTATTATATGCATGTGCTTGCTGCTCCTACTTGCAATTATTATGAGAGAGGAACTATATCTCCACCTCTGTATGTTTCCAACACGATAAAATTGCAAGAAACTGCTTATACTATGCATTGGCCTTTACTTTGTGTGCATGAATTGTTCTTTTATGACATGCCGATGCATAGGAAGAGAGTTAGACTCCGTTGTTGCATGATATATGTTACTTTGTGCTCACTACTAAATTACAAATCATTGTTAATTAAAATTGGCTTTGATATTCCTTGGGATCCGGGTGGATCCATTACTTGAGCACTATATGCCTAGCTTAATGGCTTTAAAGAAAGCGCTGCCAGGAAGACAACCCGGAAGTTTTAGAGAGTCATTTATTTCTGTTGAGTGCTTTTATAAAGTTTAAAAACAAAAAAAATAAAGAGGGGAACCTAAAACTTTTCAAAAAGAAAAGCGAAAGTGAGAAACACAAGCATTGTTGAAGTGGGAGCTAGCCTTGAAATTTGTTCATGCTCACGGAAACTTTGTGAATCTTGATTACAGAAAATTTTCAACAAAAATAATTATCCCCTTGTACAATTCCATTGTATTATAAAAATAATGTGCCAAGGTTTGCCTTTAGGATGTTTACAATGCTTGTTGGTTTGTGCGGTGCAGGACAGAAACTTTGGCTGTAGTGCGCGATTTTTCATTTTTTTACTGGAATGTCAAACGGTTCTGATTCTTTTTGCAATGTCTTTCTATGCAAATGTTTTATTTTTCCTAAGTTTGGCAGAATTTTTCAAGTATCATAAGTATGGTGAACGTTCAGATTATTACAGGCTGTTCTGTTTTAGACAGATTCTGTTTTTGATGCGTAGTTTGCTTGTTTTGATGAAACTATCAATTTATATCAGTGGATTAAGCCATGGAAAAGCTATATTACAGTAGACACAATGCAAAAACAAAATATGAATTGGTTTGCAGCAGTACTTAGAGTATTGATTTGCTTTATTATACTAACGGATCTTACCGAGTTTTCTGTTGAAGTTTTGTGTGGATGAAGTGTTCGATGATCGAGAATGTTTCTATATGAGGATAAGGAGGAGAGGCAAGAGCTCAAGCTTGGGGATGCCCAAGGCACCCCAAGTAAATATTCAAGGAGACTCGAGCGTCTAAGCTTGGGGATGCCCCGGAAGGCATCCCCTCTTTCTTCAACAAATATCGGTATGTTTTCGGATTCGTTTCGTTCATGCGATATGTGCAATCTTGGAGCGTCTTTTGCATTTAGTTTTCATTTTTCTTTTATGCACCATGCTGGTATGAGATAGTCCTTGGTTGATTTATAGAATGCTCTATTGCACTTCACTTATATCTTTTGAGTATGGCTTTATAGAATGCTTCATGTGCTTCACTTATATCATTTGAAGTTTGGATTGCCTGTTTCTCTTTACATAGAAAACCACCATTTGTAGAATGCTCTTTTGCTTCACTTATATTTGTTAGAGCGTGGGCATATCTTTTGTAGAAAGAATTAAACTCTCTTGCTTCACTTATATCTATTTAGAGAGATGACAGGAATTGGTCATTCACATGGTTAGTCATAAAATCCTACATAAAACCTGTAGATCCCTGAATATGATATGTTTGATTCCTTGCAATAGTTTTGCAATATAAAGGTGGTGATATTAGAGTCGTGCTAGTTGAGTAATTGTGAAATTGAGGAATACTTGTGTTGAGGTTTGCAGGTCCCGTAGCATGCACGTATGGTGAACCGTTATGTAACGAAGTCGGAGCATGAGGTGTTCTTTCATTGCTTTCCTTATGAGTGGCGGTCGGGGACGAGCGATGGTCTTTTCCTACCAATCTATCCCCTAGGGGCATGCGTAGTAGTACTTTGCTTCGAGCGCTAATAAACTTTTGCAATAAGTATATGAGTTCTTTATGACTAATGTGAGTCCATGGACTATACGCACTCTCACCCTTCCATCATTGCTAGCCTCTTTGGTACCGTGCATTGCCCTTTCTCACCTCGAGAGTTGGTGCAAACTTCGGCGGTGCATCCAAACCCCGTGATATGGTACGCTCTATCACACATAAGCCTCATTATATCTTCCTCAAAATAGCCACCATACCTACCTATTATGGCATTTCCATAGCCATTCCGAGATATATTGCCATGCAACTTCCATCATCATCATATACATGACTTGAGCATTTATTGTCATATTGCTTAGCATGATCGTAAGATAGCTAGCATGATGCTTTCATGGCTTGTCCATTTTTTTATGTCATTGCTACGCTAGATCATTACACATCCCGGTACACCGCCGGATGCATTCATATAGAGTCATATCTTTGTTCTAGTATCGAGTTGTAATATTGAGTTGTAAGTAAGTAAAAGTGTGATGATCATCATTATTAGAACATTGTCCCATGTGAGGTTATCAAAATAAAAGAGGCCAAAGAAGACCAAATAATAAAAAGAGGCCAAAGAAGCCCACCAAAAAAAGAAAAAAAAGGAAAAAAAGAGATAATAAAAAATGAGAGAAAAAGAGAGAAGGGGCAATGTTACTATCCTTTTACCACACTTGTGCTTCAAAGTAGCACCATGTTCTTCATAAAGAGAGTCTCTTGAGTTAACACTTTCATATACTAGTGGGAATTTTCATTATAGAACTTGGCTTGTATATTCCGATGATGGGCTTCCTTAAATGCCCGAGGTCTTCATGAGCAAGCAAGTTGGATGCACACCCACTTAGTTTTCAGTTTGAGCTTTCATATACTTATAGCTCTAGTGCATCTGTTGCATGGCAATCCCTACTCCTCGCATTGACATCAATTGATGGGCATCTCCATAGCCCATTGATTAGCCGCATCGATGTGAGACTTTCTCCTTTTTGTCTTCTCCACACAACCTCCATCATCATATGCTATTCCACCTATAGTGCTATGTCCATGGCTTGCGCTCATGTATTGCGTGAGGGTTGAAAAGGCTGAAGCGCGTTAAAAAGTATGAACCAATTTCTCGGCTTGTCATCGGGGTTGTGCATGATTTGAATGCTTTGTGTAGTGAAGATGGAGCATAGCCAGACTATATGATTTTGTAGGGATGAGCTTTCTTTGGCTATGTTATTTCAATCAGACATAATTGATTGGTTGGTATGCTTGAAGTATTATTGTTTTTATGTCAAATGATAGACTATTGCTTTGAATCACTCGTGTCTTAATATTCATGCGATGATTAGATATGTGATCAAGATTATGCTAGGTAGCATTCCACATCAATTTTTTTTCATTTACCTACTCGAGGACGAGCAGGAATTAAGCTTGGGGATGCTGATACGCCTCCGTCATATCTATAATTTTTTATTGTTCCATGCCAATATTATACAACTTTCATATACTTTTTGGCAACTTTTTATACTATTTTTGGGACTAACATATTGATCCAGTGCCCAGTGCCAGTTCCTGTTTGTTGCATGTTTTATGTTTCGCAGAAACCCCATACCAAACGGAATCCAAACGGGATAAAAACGGACGGAGAATATTTTTGGAATATTTGGAGAATATGGGAAGAAGAATCAACGCGAGACGGTGCCCGAGGGGGGCACGAGGCAGGGGCGCGCCTGCCCCCCTCGTGGGCCCCCCGTAAGGTGGTTGCTGCTCTTCTTTGGCCGTAAGAAAGCTAATTCTTGGAAAAAAATCTCGGCGAAGGTTTCAATCCAATCGGAGTTACGGATCTCCATATATATACGAAACGGTAAAAGGGCGGAAGGGGAGAGCGCAGAAACAGAGAGAGACAGAGAGACGGATCCAATATCGGAGGGGCTCTTGCCCCTCCCACGCCATGGAGACCATGGACCAGAGGGGAAACCCTTCTCTCATCTAGGGAGAAGGTCAAGGAAGAAGAAGAAGGAGGGGGGCTCTCTCCCCCTCGCTTCCAATGGCGCCGGAACACCGCTGGGGGCCATCATCATCACCGCGATCTTCACCAACAGCTACGCCATCTTCACCAACATCTCCATCACCTTCCCCCCTCTATATATAGCGGTCCACTCTCCCGCAACCCGCTGTACCCTCTACTTGAACATGGTGCTTTCTGCTTCATATTATTATCCAATGATGTGTTGCCATCCTATGATGTCTGAGTAGATTTTCGTTGTCCTATTGGTGGTTGATGAATTGCTATGAATGCTTTAATTTGCTTGTGGTTATGTTGCTGTCCTTTGGTGCCCATCATATGAGCGCGCGTGTGGATCACACCATAGGGTTAGTTGTATGTTGATAGGACTATGTATTGGAGGGCAAGAGTGACAGAAGCTTCAACCTAGCATAGAAATTGATGCATACGGGATTGAAGGGGGACCAATATATCTTAATGCTATGGTTGGGTTTTACCTTAATGAACGTTAGTAGTTGCGGATGCTTGCTAATAGTTCCAATCATAAGTGCATAGAATTCCAAGTCAGGGATGACATGCTAGCAGTGGCCTCTCCCACATAAAACTTGCTATCGGTCTAGTAAAGTAGTCAATTGCTTAGGGACAATTTTGCAACTCCTACCACCACTTTTCCACACTCGCTATATTTACTTTATTGTTTCTTTATCTTAACAGCCCCTAGGTTTTATTTACGCTCTCGTTATTATCTTGCAAACCTATCCAAAAACATCTACAAAGTACTTCTAGTTTCATACTTGTTCTAGGTAAAGCGAACTTGAAGCGTGCGTAGAGTTGTATCGGTGGTCGATAGAACTTGAGGAAATAGGTGTTCTACCTTTAGCTCCTCGTTGGGTTCGACACTCTTACTTATCGAAAGAGGCTACAATTGATCCCCTATACTTGTGGGTTATCAGCTCACAATCTAGTTTATACTAGGCTAATGATTGCATAGTTTTGCTTGATGTAGTATGTTTGTATGAAATCCTCTGCTGTTCATTATGCTCCCTAAGACTTTAATTGAGCTACAGAATAGCCAATTGCTTGCTTACTTCTACGCAACGTGCTGTCTAAATTTGTAACTTGTCTGTGTTTTGGATTGGGCCCCAACATCATGCTCCTCTGGTGAGATAAGAGAGATTTCTGTATGCAGGCTGCACATACTACCTTTTTTATAATTTTTAAAATATCACCTGCTTATGCTTCATGACGTGTAACATTATTGTTAGTTCTGTTTTGCCATGTACAAAATAGTCTATCTTGCTCGCTTCACTGTTGTAACTATATTTTTGCCCTAGTCATGTGTACTTACAGAAACATTTCAGGATGAAGTGACATCAACACAAAGATCTGCGAGCAGTGCGGCATGGCCGTTACCAAATGATTATGGGTTGGAATTGGAATGTGCTGATGTTCTTGAGCATCAACTAGAGGTGGCAAGACAACGTGTACATGATTCTGAACGTACAATCAACAAGTTGAGACTGGACATGCAGGTATTAGATGCAGGAGTCAAAAAAATGAAACAAGACACTGAGGTAACAACGAAGGAATTGGAGATTTTGCAGACTGAAATTTGTGCTATCTAAATCCGGCCAATCCTATTTTCTAAAGAGATTATAGTTCAAATGGTAAGTTATGTTGATGCGCGTCCATGATGTATGAGCTGTATTTGCCGAGTGTATGTAATTTGTTGTTTGTGTATGCTTTATTATAACTGGTGCCGAACCATAGTGCCCAGTGGGTATAATCGGCTGTAATTTCTTTATTGTATAGTGTAGGATTATGCTACGTTTCTATGCCTTAGTCTCTTTATTGTATAGTGTACATTTTTTAGAGGTGATAGTATAGAGTAGGATAATTCTTTGAATATGCTATATCGTTCAAACGGGGGCCAACTCGCCCAAACGTTGTAGTGACCATGGCCCTCCACAGGCCGTACGTTCCATGGGCCATCTACGGGACGGACGATCCCTGGCCTTCTGTGGCCGTTAGATTCGTGGGCCTTCTATGGGCTGTCGGATCCGTGGGCCTTCTATCGGCTGTCGGATCCATGGGCCTTCCATGGGCTAGCGGATCCATGGGCCTTCTATGGGCCGTCGGATCAATGGGCCTTCTATGGGCCGCCGGGTCAATGGGCCTTCTACGTGCCTTCTCATCTATGGGCCTTGTACGGGCCGTATAAGGGGCCGTAAACGGGCTAGAGTGGAAATCGTACGTTTTATGGGCTGACCATAACGGGCCGTTAATCGGCCGTATTTGATGATGCTATGAAAATGGCCCAATAGATTAACGGGCCACAAACGGGCCGACTGTATCCACGGCCTGAATTTGGCCCACAAGCAGAAAATGCCTGTAACGGGCCGTAAGTAAACGATTGCTGGAAATGAGCCCAAGAATAAATGTGCCCTGAGAAGGCCGAAAGATAACATGGGCTGGAAATGGCCCAACGGTATAATGGGCCGTTAATGGGTATAAAGTGATACACTGTTCATTACGGGCCAGTTTTACCACGGGCCGTTAATGGGCCGAGGGTTACTAAGGGCCTCATATGGGCCGAAAGACGTCATCGGCCATACATGGGCCGGAAGTTAAAACGGGCTGGAATTATATTGGACGGCCCAGATGACGCTACTGGGCCTAATTCGGATAGGCCGTAAACGGGCCCTGGGTTAGCGGGCTGTAAATGGGCTATATGCGAACAGACCGTTAATAGGCTTGCCGTGGGCCGGCCCGCCACCTTTTGACCAAGTCAAACGGGCCGGCCTTTTCACAGGAATGGGCCTCTGTTGGGCCGTGCCACGTGTTGACGTATCATAGGCGCTTTGGGTCCAATGAGTGGATGCCATCTGTCCCAACGGCGAGCCGACACGTGTTCCCTCCAGCAAATGATGATTTTCCACGTGGAAAATCCCCATTGGTCGGGGCTGTTAACGGGTTATCGGATCCAAAACCGGACCCGATAGCTTAACGGCGTTCCGTTATGGTGGATGCCACGTGGCGGTCACCCTTGACGAAAGCACTTCTGTGACGCGCAATTTATCATCATGGAAGTGGACACTTCCGTGATGATAATTTTGGTAATGTCATGGAACACTTCTACGATAGCACATGTATGACTATCTTGATTCTGTCATAAATTTGTCATGGATGTGCATGCATGACAGAAAACGTGACCTACTGTGACAAACACGTATCATCACGAAAGTGTATTTTTTTGTAGTGCATGCGCTGCTGGGCCGGCCCGCGCTCGCCAAATTCATGGTGGTTCCCCACTACGCCTACCTGAAGATAAAGCTGCCGAGTCCGAAGGGCCTCATCACCGTCGCCGGCAACTACCGCAAGTCCATAGAGTGCGCCCGAGACGACGCCAAGCTGGCCGAGTCGCTGGTCATAGCCAAGGAGCGGTGCCAACTCGACCGGATCGTCGCCTTGGCCCAAGAAGCGTCGCCGCACCGATCCCGGCCGAGGAGCCGGCCGACGAGGCCTCGTTCAAGCCCTCCAAGGAGACCAAGAAAGTGAAGCTGAACCCAGAAGATCCCAGCTGCAGCAAGTACGTTGTCGTGGGCACCCGCCTCAACAGCAAATAGGAAGGTGAGCTCGTCGACTTCCTCCGTGAGAATCAGGATATTTTCGCATGGACCCCAAAGGACATGCCGGGTATCCCGAGGAAGTACGCCGAGCACAAAATCCACATCCGCAAGGACGCCAAGCCCGTCCGTCAACCCCTGCGACGTTTTTCCGAAGAGAAGAGAAGGACCCTCGGTGAAGAGGTCGCCAAGCTTTTGGAAGCCGGCTTCATCATGGAAGTGTTTCACCCCGAGCGGCTGGCCAACCCAGTCCTCGTCCTGAAGAAGAACAAGACATGGTGCATGTGTATCGACTACACCAGCCTAAACAAGGCCTGCCCCAAAGACCCGTTCGCCCTCCCGCGGATCGACCAAGTCATCGACTCCACTGCCGGGTGTGAGCTCCTGTCCTTCCCGGATGCTTACTCCGGCTATCATCAAATCAAGCTGGACCCGGCCGACACCCTGAAGACGTCCTTCATCACGCCCTTTGGGCGTATTTCTACATCACCATGTCGTTCGGCTTAAAGAACGCCGGCACCACCTTCCAGCGCTGCATGCAGAAATGCGTGCTGCCACAACTTGGCCGCAACATCCACGTCTACGTGGACGACATCGTGGTGAAGACCAAGCAGCACCTCACGCTCCTCGACGACTTGAAGGAGACCTTCGCCAACCTGTGTGAGTACAAGGTCAAGCTCAACCCGGAAAAGTGTGTTTTCGGCGTCCCGGCCGAAAGGCTACTCGGCTTCCTCGTCTCGGAGCGTGGCATTGAGGCAAACCTGGAGAAAATCAAGGCCATCGAGCACATGCGCAAGCCGGCCCAGCTGCACGATGTCCAGAAGTTCACCGGCTGCTTGGCCTCGGTCAGCCGGTTTCTCAGTCGGCTGGGCGAGAGGGCCTTGCCCCTATATCAGGTGATGAAGAAGACGACGCCGTTCGAGTGGAACGACCAGGCAGACGAAGCTTTCCGGGATCTCAAGCGCATGCTCTCCACCGCACCAGTTCTGGCCACATCGGCCGAGAAGGAGCCGCTGTTGCTCTATATCGCCGCCACCTCGCGGTCGGTCAGCACGGTGATGGTGGTCGAGCAACCAGAGAAGGACAAGGTCCAAGCCGTCCAGCGTCCCGTCTACTATCTAAGCGAGGTGCTCCCTGCCTCGAAGCAGAACTACCTGCACTACCAGAAGATGTGTTACGGCGTGTACTTCACCGCCAAGAAACTGAAGCAGTACTTCAAAGAGCACGTCGTCACCGTGGTCAGCACGGCCCCTCTTGGCGAAATCATCAGGGGCCGGGATGCCTCTGGCCGGGTCGCCAAGTGGGTGTTCGAGCTAGCCGGCCACACCATCCTCTACGAGCCCCGCACTACGATCAAGTCCCAAGCTTTGGCCGACTTCCTCGTCGAGTGGACCGAAACCCAGTACCTGCCACTGCCACCGGACTCGACGCACTGGCGCATGCACTTCGACAGCTCGAAGATGCGACTCGGCCTAGGGGCTGGCATCGTGCTATCCTCCCCCAAGTGCGGCCGGCTCAAGTACCCACTGCAGATCCACTTCGCCGCCTCCAACAACGTCGCGGAGTATGAAGCCCTTGTGCACGGCCTCCGGCTTCCCAAGGAACTCGGCATCCGGCGCATCCCGTGCTATGGAGACTCGGACCTGGTGGTGCAGCAGTGCTCCGGCGAGTGGGACGCCCACGACTCCAATATGGCAAGCTGCCGCTTCCTCGTCCAAAAGTTGTCCAAATTCTTCGCGGGCTGCGAGTTCCTCCACGCCCCACACGCTCGCCAAGATCGCCTCGTCCCAGCAGTCCATTTCGTCCGGCGTCTCCCTCGAGCATCTACACAAGCCGTCCGTCAAGCCGTCTCCGGACTCCGAGTCCATCCATGTCCCAGCCGACCCGGCCGTGCCTCAACCCGGCCCGGGGGCTGCTCCAGCCAGCACGGCCGCGCCTCAACCCGGCCCGGGGACTGCTCCAGCCGACCCGGCCACGCCCCAACCCGGCCCGGGAACTGTCGAGCCCGCCCCGGGGACTGTCGAACCGGGCCCGGGGACTGCCGTACCCGACCCGGGGGCTACCGCCCCAGAGCCCGAAATGGTGGCCGTCTTCGCCGTGGTGACGGCACCATCCTGGGCCCTGCCCATCTCGGAGTTCCTGGAGAACGGGGTCCTCCCCATGGACGAGACTGAAGCTCGGCAAGTGCAGTGCCGAGCGTTCGCCTACAGCATCATCAACAACGAGCTCGTCAAGCGCAGCTCCACCGGCGTATTCCAACGCTGCGTCGAGCAAGACAAGGGCATTGAGATTCTCCTCGACATACACCAGGGCGAGTGTGGGCACCACGCCGCCTCGCGATCCCTGTGGCCAAGGCTTTCCTCCATGGTTTCTACTGGCCCACGGTCCTCGAAGACACAGAATCACTCATCCTCAAGTGCGAGGGATGCTAGCGCTTCAGCAAACGCAGTCACCAGCCGGCGTCGGCACTCCGGACTATCCCGATCGCCTGGCCCTTCGCGGTTTGGGGACTCGACATGGAGGGGGCCTTCAAGACCGCTCAAGGCGGCATGACGCATTTGCTGGTGGTGGTGGACAAGTTCACCAAATGGATCGAAGCAAGGGCGATCAAGAAGCTGGACGGGCCAACGGCCGTTCGATTCGTCAAGGACATCGCGGTGCGCTACGGCATGCCGAACAGCATCATCACGGACAACAGCACCAACTTCGCCAAGGGCGCGCTCGCGCAGTACTGTTTCGTCTCCGGCATCCGCCTCGACCTGGCTTCCGTCGCGCATCCACAGTCCAACGGCCAGGTCGAGCAGGCCAACGGCCACATCCTATCTGGCATCAAACCGCGACTCGTCGAGCCGCTCATCCGTTCGCCCGGCAGTTGGCTTGACGAGTTGCCGGCCATCCTCTGGAGTCTCCGCACCACGCCAAACTGGTCGACCGGGTTCACCCCGTTCTTCCTCTTCTACGGAGCAGAAGCCGTCATCCCGACCGACGTCGAGTCCGACTCGCCGCGCGTCACGATGTACATGGAAGCCGAAGCCAAGGAAGCACGCAAAGACGGCGTCGACCAGCTCGAAGAGGCACGTCTCCTAGCGCTCAGTCGCTTAGCCATCTACCAGCAAGGCCTGAGGCATTACCACAGCAAGAAGGTCAAGCCCCTCGCTTTCCGGGAGGGTGACCTCGTCCTCCGGGTCATCCAAGAGCAGACCGGCCAACACAAGCTGTCCTCCCCATGGGAGGGCCCCTTCATCGTCAGCAAGGCCCTGTGCGATCGCAACGCATACTACCTCATCCGACGCCCGCAAGACAAACAAGCGCAAGAGGGACACCGCCGGCGAAGAAACAACCCGGCCATGGAGTGCAGAGCTCCTCCGCCCGTTTTACAGTTAGCCGCGTGCACGTATGTATCACTGCCTTTTGTAATCATCCGAAAACTATGGGATCCCCGAACGACGCTCGGGGGCTGCCCTTTTCCGACCAAGCTATTGTGTCTCCTACATTTGTGCATTACTTTCCTCTTAAACCAACCCGACCACCAGGTCGACTCGCTCGACCCGGGGGCTCGGGGGCTAGCCGGCTTGGCCACCCGCCGTTCTCCTTAGCATCTCCTGACGCGTTGGATCGCCACGGCCTCACACTTTGCCCTAAGCCGCAGAACCGGCTTTCGCTGTTGGCTGGCAAGCACATGAGAGCAATGCACCAGCGCGCCACGAACACTAAGTCAGGAACCACCGGGTCGCCCAACCCGGCACCGCCACTTTTAGTTGTTGCACGACCGGCTGATCGCCAACCCGGCCCTGCCGGAACGCCGCCAGCCGGCCAAGTGGGTGTTTCGCTCACACTCAACGTTCAAAAGCCTAGGTATCGCACGCTCCTCCCAAAGGCCGATCCCATTGTCACGGACCGGAGCCTCGGCCGATAGACTCGTGGGGGGGGGAACCAAAGGGGGAAAGTTGCGAGAAAACGGCTCCAGAGACGAAAAGCAAGAGCGCAGGCATCCACGAAATTTCTGCATACCGCCGGGTCGCTCAACCCGGCCTCGCCACTTTAAGTTGCCGCACGACCGGGTGCTCGCCAACCCAGCCCCGCCGGATTGCTGCCAGCCGGCCCAGTGGGTGTTTCGCTCACGCTCAACGTTGCGAAAGCCTAAGTACTACACGCTCTTCTCAAAAGCCGAACCCCTTGTCACGGACCGGAGCCTCGGCCGTCAGACTCGCGGGGGAGGAGCCCAGGAGGGGAGAGTGCCAGAAAACGGCTCGAAAAAATGAAAAGCAAAGGCGCAAACATACACAAAGCTCATACATCATGAATTCAGAAACAGGCCCAAGGCCAGAGTTCATTACACCCAGTTAACCCCCAGTGGGTGGGTGGACCTACTACCTAATAGAATTTTGTACTAAGTTAAAAATCAAGCATTCCCGCTGCCGGATCGCGCAGCTCCCAGGTCCGCTGAGGTGCCGGTATCCTCCTGCCTGGCGTCCGCGTCGCGGTAGACGTTCGTCTCCTCAGAGCTGCCCTCCGGGTCGTCCAGAAGCAGGCCGTAGTCATCAGCAGGCACGACTCCGCCATCCTCCGCCCGCTCCGGCTGGAACTCGTCATGGAAGGCGAACCTGGCGATGTAGCTGGCCCGGGCGGCGATCCGTCCGGCCTCCGCCTGCAGCTGGCTCTCCAGCCGGCTCGCTGGCCCATCAACGCATCCAGCGCCAGGTCCGGATTCCAAGACACCGCGAACTAGAGCGCCATCTCGGCGCCGGCACAAGCGGCGGAAACCCGCCAGTCATGAAGATGGTCCGGGCCCGCCTCCAACCACCGCGCCAGCCGCGTGAAGCTGGTCGGCGCGACGGAACCCGGCCAGAGGGCCGCAGTCATTGCCGCGCCGGCCTCAGAGAGCCGCCCCATCTGCTCGCTCAAGACTCGCAGACGGGCCTGGGCGGCGGTCACGATCTCCAGGAACGTCCAGGCCACCCGCGGGTCAGTCCCGGAGCCGACGATCCCCTGCGGGTCGCGCCGAAAGCGGACCGCCTCCTCCGCCAGCTGGCGCGTCTCCGGGAAGGTCCCTGTCGAAAAGAAAAGCAAGTCAGAAGAAAGTCACCAAGAACAAGAAGCCAGAGTCCCAACCCGGCAACAACAAAACCAAAGGAAAGCATTTACTGGAGAAGGACTCTTCCAGATGTTGTGCTTTGAGCAACGTACCGCGCCGCTCCTGGGCGATGGTGCGGTCACGCTCCTGGAGCGACTTCTCCAGATCGGCGACCTTGGCAAGGGCCGCCTTCAGCTCGGTGTCCTTCTCCTCGGCCGCCTTCACGGCCACCTCGCGGCGCCGGCTCTCCCCCTGCCGAGTCTCCTCTGCCGTGGCCACCAGCGCCTTCAGGCGCTCCACCTCGGCCTGGAGCTGCCCCTTGTCGTCGGCCAGCTTGTCGCGTTGCTGGTCTGCATTGGCAAGGGCCTAATGCGCCTCCACAACCTTGGCGGCCTCCGCCTTGAGGCTCTCCACCTCGGCCTCAAGACGGCCCTTATCGCCCGCCAACTGCTCCCGCAGCTGGTTGGCTTCGTCGAGCGCCCGTCGGGCTCCCGTCGCCTCCGCCCTCGCCCTATCCACCTCGGCTCCAAGCCGACCGACGTCGACGACGAGCCGATCGTAGTGGAAGCCGGCCCGAATCAGCCGGGTCCTCCAACACAACACCTCGGCTGCAGAAGAGAGACTCGGAAACAAAGTACTACTTTAAGATTCAACCCAACTGCTACGCAGTTGGCCCGAATCTCGGGGGCTACACCCAGTGGATGCGCTAGCACGCCCCCACTAAAAAAGAGCACGCAAGAAAAGTACCTGCCGCGGCGCGGAGCTCCTCCTCCTTGGCGGCGAGCCGTTCCTTGAGACGCTGATGCGTCTCCAGGAGTCGGTTGAAGACGCCGACCCGGTAGGACTCCAGTTGCTGCAGAAAGCAACGATCAATTCAGGACATCAAGTTAAGATTTGACCCAACCGCTACGCAGTTGACCCGAATCTCGGGGGCTACACCCAGTGGGTGCGCTGGCGAGCCCCCACAAAGAAGCAACGAAAAAAGAAAAAGCAGAAAGCTTACAAACACGACGCGCTCCAGCTCCTACGTCGCCCCGACCTCGGCCTGGGCGAAGGCCTGGATCCGGTCTGCCCGCCCTCGCAGGCGCCGGGTCACGGCGCCCATCGCCGCCTCCTCCTTGGTTGGAGCCCGAAGAAGACCTCGCTGGTCCCCCTCTGCGTTGGCTGCGACCCGGCGGACCGACGACCCCCCGACCTGAGCACTAGGGCGTGCTCCCTGCTGCCCGCCTCCCTCCGGCACCGTAGGCGGAGTGGTTTGCGGCTCCACCACCGGCAGTGCCTTGCTCGTCGGTGTCCGAGTCGCCCCCTCCGGCACCGTCCGCGACGCCTCCCCCAAGACGGCGTCACCGTCGCCTCCATCGGCCCGCGCCCGCTCGACCACGTCAGTCCACAGCGGGGTGTCATCCCCAACGACCACGACCTCCCGGTCGAGGTCCATAACGTCCGCACAGCCGCCTTGGCCGTGCTCCCCCTCCGACGACAGCACAAAGACCGTCACCACCGCCATCGTCCCTGCCGGCATCTCCGGCCATGCCGGCTCCTCGCCGGCTCGCGTCCACGTCGCCGCGGCGCTAACCCAGGCCTGGGTTGACGCCGCCTCCAGCTCCGCCTCGGCCCGGCTCGGGTCCTGCCAGGCTAGGCCTTCAGCGTCGGCCGGGTCCAGACCGAGGTCCGGATCCGCCAGCTCCTCCTACTCCTCGTCCCGGTCGACGGTGCCGGACCGGCTCCCCCGGAATGTGGCGCCCTCGACGGACGCAGCATCTGCCACCGCCAGCGCCAGCGAGATCGGCGACCTGAAACCCAAGACGAACTAAATATAAACCAAGCAGAGCCGCTCAGCAACTCGGTTCAAGCCAAAAAGAAACTCACCCCGACACCACCGGAACGGTGGGCCTCGCCGCCCACTCCTGCGGCGCGGCGCGCCTCCTCTTGGCGGGCAGCTTCGCAGCCCCGACTGGGTCCGCCGCGCGCTTCACGGTCGAGGCCCACGGCGTGACGCTGTCCTTCCCGTGCGGCCGCCTCACCGCCGGCGCCCCCCGAGACGACCCGGCTCTGGCCGCACCGCCGCCTCCTCCACCCGGCGCCGCTACATCAACGACTCACGTCAGCACCCCCAATGCCGTAACCCGACCGACAACTCAAGAAGAAAACACTAGACTTACCGACTCGGCACCCTACGCCCGCGTCGGCGGTCGCCACCTCCTCTCCGCCGTGGGCCTCGGGCTCCTCCAAGGCGACGCGCACCACCTGCGCCCGCGCCTGGTCGTAAGGATGCCGGATGGCGTTCAAAATCACCTCTCGCGTCGCGTCGGGGCAGATATGAAGATAAGCAGCAGCGAAATACGGAGACCAAGGACTCACCATCGGTGCCGGGTTCACGCGACTGTACGGGGGTTTCCCGAACTGCCAGTCATCCCGCTGGTTGGCCTTGGAGATGTCGTTAACCCAGCGCGCGACCTGGTCCACCGCCAGCAGCAAGTTCGCCATGCGGTTGGGGTCCTGAAGGCCGGTCATCTGACCGATGAGGTGCTTGCGCTGCTGCAGCGGCAACACTCGGCGGACGATGAAGGCGGTGATCAGGTCGGTGCTGGTGAGCCCCTCCTGCTCCTTCATCACCGACACCCGCTCGCACAGGTTGAGCACCTCCTACGACGGATGCTTGGGGTAGTACCCCCAGTTCTGCTTCTCCCTCGGCGGCGAGTTGACGAAGGGCGGCAAGTTGATGCCGTCCACGCCAAGGTTGCAGACGTAGAAGAAAGAATTCTGCCACTTCTTGGCAGAATCCTCCAGCGGCATCTTCGGGCAGTCAGCGCCCGACCGCTTGGAGATCACAGCCGCACGACACTTGGACATCTCCCCGGCCCTCAGCCCCTGCTGCTTCAGGGAGAAGAAGCGTACCCAGAGGTCGATCGAAGGCTCAACCCCTAGGTACCCCTTGCAAAGGGTGACCAAGCCCGACAGCTGCCCGATGGCGCCAGCGCCCAGATGATGGGACTGGAGCCCGAAGAACTCCAGGAAGTCGCGGAAGAAGCCGCTCACGGGAAGCCCGAACCCGCGCTTGAAGTGCGGGAAGAAGACGACGCGCTCCGTGCCCTCGGGCCGCGGCTCCCGCTCGCCCTGCAGAAGGCGCGCGGCAACCTCCGTCACCCCCGGCAGGCGCCTGGTGGTGCGGAGGTAAGCAATGTCGTCAAGGGTGACGGTCGAGCCCATCCACGAGCCCGATGGCAGCGCCATCGACAAAGATACTAGAGAAGGAAGGAGAAGGTGGCTACAAAGCTCTTCTTAAAGCAATGGGCGTCGCGGTGCGCGGCGGTCGCAAGAAGCAGAGGAAGGAAGACGAGGGCAGGGGCACGGGCGAGAATGATTTCCGCCGCCCCCTCCTCGCCCCAATTTATAAGCCACGGTTCGAAACGTGGGGGAGTGGGATCGTTTGCGCTCGCCTCTTCCACTTCCCCGCAATAACTACGCACGTACGTACGCAATAACTGCCTCGAGAATGGCAACCGACTTGCGGACGCTGCAATAAATCCGCGCGCGTGGGCCGAGGGCGCGCGGCCGCGGGCCCCAGCGCGTCACCCTGTCCCGTCGCGCGCGTGGCCTGTCAGGCCCCTCCGGCTCCCAGACGCTACATGGCGCCCGCGCGAAGCCCAAAAGATTGCCTAAAAGATTCGAAGAATTCCTCGGTTTCCCGCCGCTGCCGGGATGTCGCGATCCGGCTTCCGGAAGCCGGCACACAGTGGGTGTTGCCGGACCCGGCGGTCGCAAAATTCGCCTCCTTCAAAGGGGGAAACTGCGAAGGCCCTCCCATCCGAAGATGGCGGACCTTCACAGCTTCGGGGACTACTGTCGGGGGGATGAGCCCCGGGTAGGCAACGAAACCCGGATCCTTTTCAAAAACAATGGGGCCAGCATCGCCCCTCAATCCGGCTCGCGCTTGGCCGGGTCGCTCGACCCGGCCAAGCCCCTCGACCCGGCCAGACTCCTCAACTCGGCCCCAACAACCAACTCAAGATTTCTCCAACAAGCCAGCTCCCCCCTTGGCATGTTCTCCAACCCGGCCAAGGGTCAACGGCCGTCCCATCCCAGCCGTACGATGAGACGAGTCTCCACCAACTGATGACCAAAGCCACAGTACCCCGCCCATGCCTCTGGTCAGCCGAGCAGGCAACAGTGGCCCCTACCTACCCGCTGACCAGGGCCGGCATGGCAACAGTGCACCCATCATCACCCGTGACGCTAGCAAGCGGCGACCTGACAGAGTGCCACTGTAGCCAACTCAACCTGGCCACTCCCCGACGATCGACAAGACGGCGCACAGTGCCCCCCGTACCCGGCGGGTCCCGCAACCGGTGAACCCGGCGAGGCCTGGTACCCGGTGGGCTCCAGCACCGGGTTCCTGGACACTGGCGACCCGGCCCTACGGCCTTGTAACATTACCATTGGTACCCCTGGGGGGGTTGACCTATAAAACCCCCTAGGAGCCCTCATGCATAGGAGCGAATCTTTCACTCATCCACTCACTCACACACCTAGCAAGCAACACCCGAGGAGAGGGGGCTGCCTGAGCCTTGGCCAGCCTCCCTTCTTCCTCCATACAGCTCTAGGAGCAACCTTGTACTGACACATATCAACTACACTCGGCAGGACTAGGGGTGTTATCTCTCCGGAGAACCCCGGACCTGGGTATGTCTTGCGTCCCTCGCTCGCTCATGCCGACCTCGCCTCTGGAGCCCACCAGTGCCCTCGAGCCTCCTCCTCTCTTTAGCCATCCCTTGGCATCTGCCGTGTGCCCACCATGACACGGGGGCTTACCTGTGACCCCGTACTCTCCTAAGTTAAAACACACTCCGAAGGGAGAGCAATCCTCCCACTCGGGGACTTCGCTGCGATCCTGTACTGGCCTAAGTTACAAACATACTCCGAGTGAAGAGCAACCCTCTAACTCGGAAACTTGGTCACACACTCCGAGCTGCGCCACAAATACAATGAGCGGTTGCACTCAAAGCTGCGTCACAAGTACAACGTCTGCTCCATCCCGCTCCGCAAGGACGACGAGGTGCAGGTCGTGCGCGGCATTTAGTGCTCATGTCCGCGGCCCTCTCGTCGGAGCTGCACCACAAGTACAATGTCTATTTTTAGTGATGAGTCCAGTTTCATTCGGAGTCGAGAGGTTCGAAAGTAGTAAAGACAAAGCAACCATATTCAAAGAAAAACCAAGTTCAGATATATCCAGCAAAGTTCAGAATCGCGAACTGAAGTGCTCAGGCATCAGGCCTGAAAGAGTTTAACGGTTACAAAATCACTTGGCATTCCGAGGCAAATAAAATCAAGGCATAAAGTTTGTTCACTCCGTAGGAGGAGGGCTAGCTGGCTCGACGAACTCGTCCAGGTCGATTCCATCAGCAATCCGAGTAGCAGCCTCGATGAAGGTCTCCATGAAGGATTGGAAGTGAAGCTTCTTGGTATTGGTGACCTTGAGGGCTGCCAACTTCTCTTCCTTGACTTCCTTGCAATGAACGCGGACCAGAGACAGAGCCACGTCCGCGCCGCACCGAGCGGATGACTTCTTCCACGCTTGCACACGACCAGGAATTTCATTAAGTCGAGTAATCAGAGACTCGAGGTCATTCTGGAATGTCTCACGTGGCCAGAGCTCCATGTCGATCCATGACACCGCCACCTTCAGTCGTGCAAGATACTCCACAACGCTGGCGAGACCACACTCCAGTCGCACCATGTTCATTGCAGCTTCGTCCTTGACAGGGGAGTTAATGGGATCCAGATTCGTCTCAATCCGCCTAGTCTCTTCCTCAAAGTTTTGACAGAATTCTGCATGCACAGAAAATGGTGAGTCAACAGTTGTATGATGAGTCGACAACTGCAAATCAGCTGGGCAAAGGAAAATACCTTCAAGCATAAGGAACATCTTCTTGGCAAGCCCTCCTAGATAGGTCTCCAGCTCGTCTCTCCTACGGATGAGATCTCCAACTTTGTGAGACAGGGCCACCTTGTCCTTCTTTAGCTACACGACTTCTTTGTTGGCCTCATCAATGGCAGTCTTCAGCTTGGCGTTTTCTTCTTCTAACTTGCCGACTGAAGCCAGCTTCTTATCAGCAAGTTCAGATTTCTCTCGCGCCGTCTTCTGCGCCGCTTCAAGGTCGAGGTCCTTCTGCTCCAGAGCCTGCTTCATTTTCTCTAAAGAAATAACATTCTTCAGACGAGCCTGGAGTTTTCTGTTTTCACTACGCACATCTGTTCGAGTGGAATCACTCGGTTAAGGCGACAAGTAAAGCTGGCGAAGCAAACAGTCGACAAGTTGTTACCTCCCATAGTAGCTGCTTCATCCTTGGCTTTCTGCAAATTCTGCTTGGCCAGTTCCAGATCAAGGTTGAGATGACTTTGTTTCTTCTCCAGTTCAGCCAATTGAGCCCCGAGTTCACAAGATTTCTGCAATCGACGAATAAGACACGTCAGTCGACAGGAACAAAAAACGATTACTTCCAAGTGATGGGATACAAGTTCAAGACCTTACGGCAAAAAGAGTTCTAAGACTATTGCCGAATCAAAACATTCAACAGTAGTCTCGGGGACTACACCCAGTGAGTGCACTTGGCGTGCCCCCACTGGTTCAATTTCCCACTCGACATGGTCGACCTGGTATGAGTGGAAGGAGCAAAAAAAGCAGCAACACTTATTCTCATACCACCGCTGACTGCCCGCAGTCGACGGCGGTCTCGGGGACTACACCCAGTGGGTGCACTCGGTGTGCCCCCACTGGTCTGGATCCCACTCGGCACGACCTGTCTGGACCGAGTGGAAGAACTGTAAAGAGATATTTTAATACAGACCCCCGTCGAATCAAACATTCGACGGCGGTCTCAGGGACTACACCCAGTGGGTGCACTCCGCGTGCCCCCACTGATTCAAAGATACACTAGACGTGACCTAGTTGACTCAAGTGGAAAAACTATTTCAGCAAAAGTTGAAGCACCCAGTGGGTGAACAGATGCAGACTCATGATAGATGCACATTAAAGGTTTCAAAACGCTCATCCACGAACATCTTACGAATAATAAAGTAGCAGTTTTCAAGTACCATATCCTAATAGAGCAAGGGTCAAGCCAAAGATTAGTCGGAAATCAACTAACCTGGATGTTGGTCTGGAAAGCTGAGCTGGCATCATAAGCAGCCTGGCTGGCCTCGCGAACCACCTTCATCTGCTCCATCATAAGACCTACTTGGCGTATAGCTTCCTTAGCAGCGCTTACCTGGTCCTCTGGGACATGATGAGTAACAAAGAGTGAAGCTGGTGGAATGGTCGAGTCAGCCAGAGGATCTGAAGCATGGAGTTGCAGAGCTGGAGCAAGGACTTGAGCGGTCGACGCCGAGGGACGATCAGTCCACACAGGGTCGGCAAAAGAAACGGAAGCCCGAACTGGATCTCCAGATTGCTGAATCACTGGTTCTGGCACTGGTGTCGACTGGGGTACCTTGCTGGCAGGCACCCTCCTGCTCAAAGTCCCGCCCTTCCTTCCCGTGGTCTTCTTAGGCATGTCTTCATCGTCGTCTGGAAGTTCAATGACATTTTGCGGCGCTGCAAAATACTCGACCATAAAAGTTCGGTCGATCGACAGATTCAATTGACAAACTACAGGCAAGATTGCAGAGTCATACCCGCTTTGGAGGTGGCCGCGTCTTCAGTCTCCTCATCATCTTGATCCCTGTCAATGTCCATGGACGTCCCAGAAGTAGCAGCACTGAAAGTTGCAGAATTCACTTGGTCAAGCAAGAGAATGGGTCGACAATAACATAGAAGTTCCCAACAGAAGCACAGATGCAAGTAAAGCAAGCAAAGCACTTACGCGAGGCGACTGGGACATCCACCTTGATCTTGGGCAGGGCCTTCCGAGGCTTCGTTGGGGCGACTTTGGGTTGCTTAGCAGCTTTTTCAGATGGTTCTGGAGATGAAGTCCGAGTGTGCTTTTGCAGTTGTGCGCTTGGAGGAGCTGCCTTGTCGCGTCCTCCTGCAGGATCTTGAGATTGTTTGGTTCGACGCTCTGAGCGGGGCGGCGAGTCGGCCATCTCACTGCCGTCCGAGTCATCGCTGTCATCATCGTCGTCGCTCGGCGATTGCCAATCACCACTCTCGTCTGTGCTCTCCTCTCCTTCCTGGAACTGCTCTTCGTTTGACATCGAATACATCTTGGTGTAGATCTGTAAGGCGCAAGTCAACAAAAGTCAGTCGGATTCAAGAGCAATCACAAATCAAAGAGAGAAAACACTCGGCGTTGTAAGATTTACCTCCTCTGGCTCGTGATTGGTGTCGAATGGCTGAACTCTCCTAGACCCCCTGGGGTTGTACTTGTTACCGGTGATGCTTTGCAGCCATTGAGCCACCGTTTTCTTGGCGACCTCCTCAGGGTGGACCCGAGCGGTGTCTCCGGGGCCTGAATACATCCACATCGGGTGGTCTCAGGCTTGGAGAGGCTGGATGCGTCGACTGAGGAACACTTCGAGCAGATCCATACCAGTCACCCCCTCCCGGACCAAATTGACAACCTGGTCGACTAAAAGATTCCCTTCGCCTCTCTCCTCGGAGTCCACAGTCAATGAAGAGGGCAGACGGGGTCGATCCATGGTGAAAGGGGGGAGTCCGGTCGACTGGCCCGGAGTCGGAATATCCTTGCAGTAGAACCAGGTCGACTGCCAACCCCGAACTGACTCGGGAAGGGTAATGGAAGGAAAAGTGCTCCTACCTCTGGTTTGGATCCCTAACCCCCCACACATTTGTATCACATGCGCCTTTTCGTCAGTCGGATGGGCCTTCTTCACCGACTGAGATCGACAAGTGAAGATGTGCTTGAACAGGCCCCAATGTGGCTGACAACCCAAATAATTCTCGCAAATCGAGATGAAAGCAGCAAGGTACGTGATGGTGTTCGGAGGGAAGTAATGGATTTGGGCACCAAAGAAGTTCAAAAAACCCCTAAAGAATGGGTGCGGAGGAAGGGAGAAATCTCTGTTGACATGGGTGGCGAGGAGGACACGCTCATCCTCATGCTGCTGAGGCTCCGACTCCCCCTCCGGCAATCTCCAAGAATTGTCAGCAATCAAGCCATCCTCGACGAGTTTCTCCAGGTCGTCCCGCTCAACGGTAGAGTGGATCCAATCTCCCTGGATCCAGCCCAGTGGCAGACCGGACCGCGACGATGTCCCCCGAGCCGTCTTCTTGCCCATTGCCGCCGCCGTCACCTTCTTCGCGCGCTCCAGAGCCGCTGTCTTGTCCTTTCCCATCGTGACGGGCAACGTACGGGTGGAACGGCGGTGTCGATAGTGGATGAGGATCCGATGGAGAAGTAGAGGAAGAAGAATAAGAATGAGGCGCACTGTGCAAACACATCGGCCTCGACGCCTTTTTTTGGGCCTGCTTCCGAGTGGCTGACTCATGGGCCCAAGAGATCCTGTCAAATCCCGCAACAGTCGCGCGCCCGATACGTGGCGAAAAAGGTGGTGCGATAATCGGGGCGCCCCTGTCTATCCACTCCGTTTACTGCGGCACGCTCCGTCCCGCGCGCTTCCCCAAAATTTTGAATCCCGTGATATCCGGGAACCGCAGAGTAATCAATTGTGTCGGGGATTTTGTGCCATATCAACACTCGAAGATTATCATCTTAGTTCACTCGACGGCCTCTGAACCGATCGAGGCGACTGAAACAAGATCGAAGCTTCAACATGCTTCTCAGACTCAGATGAAGTACCTCCGAAGTATGGAATCGAGTCGGAATCAACTTCAGCTCTTTCTTCACTCGGACCTCAATCCATTCGGGGGCTAATGAGGATGACATGTTTCTAGGGTAGGGTCATGGGCCTGACCTAGAATCCCTACCCAAGGACACTGCCCTAGAGTCAAAGACATTCAAAAATACAACAGAAGAAACCGACTGACTTCACCAAGGAGTGCCATCCACTCGACCTTCAACCTCACTCGGATACCCCAATTCCAATCGACCAAGATGCAATCACTCGACCATACAGGAAACCACCCAGAATACAGAAGACCTAAAGTCACTCAGGATGGCAATGGTCAGGCGTTCACTCTGTAGTCTTAAAGATCATTAATAGCTCTTAATAGCCAGCGTTACCAGTAACGCCCTGTCTTAATCAACATTAAACCCCTGTGTAACTGAGGCCTGTGAAGGGGTCGCGCACTCTATATAAGTCACCCCTCCCCTCTGGCACAAGGGTGCGCACCCCCTGTAACTCTCACGCATAATCCAGTCGACCAAGCCTCCGGGCACCGAGACGTAGGGCTGTTACTTCCTCTGAGAAGGGCCTGAACTCGTAAATCTTGCCTGCACAATCTCACTGTAGCTAGGGCCTTGCCTCCTCATACGTACCCCCTACTCTTACTGTCAGACTTAGTACCACGACACTCCTCCAACTTGAAATAAATCTGATGTGTCATCTCTTATAGCCCGCCTACGTCGCTCTATTGTAGTTTCTCTAATGCCAAGAGGAGTTTTTTACATAACATTACCCCTCTTTATTAGCTCGTAACAATAGTTACATCACATATTATTACAGGGTAATCTAACCAGAAGTTTATTCCATCCAGCAATTACATAAGGAACCCCTGGCCATCCTTACTAGTACGCGGGCTACACCATTTTCTTTTTTATAGCAATGCTTAAAGATGTCTTGCCGAAAATCATGCAATATGGAAGCGGTAATTGAAAATCGCTGCTGCAACCCTGCTGAAGGAGATATGCCCTAGAGGCAATAATAAAGTTATTATTTATTTCCTTATTTCATGATAAATGTTTATTATTCATGCTAGAATTGTATTAACCGGAAACTTAATACATGTGTGAATACATAGACAAACAGAGTGTCACTAGTATGCCTCTACTTGACTAGCTCGTTGAATCAAAGATGGTTAAGTTTCCTAGCCATAGACATGAGTTGTCATTTGATTAACGGGATCACATCATTAGAGAATGATGTGATTGACTTCACCCATTCCGTTAGCTTAGCACTTGATCGTTTAGTATGTTGCTATTGTTTTCTTCATGACTTATACATATTCCTATGACTATGAGATTATGCAACTCCCGAGTACCGGAGGAACACTTTGTGTGCTACCAAACGTCACAACGTAACTAGGTGATTATAAAGGTGCTCTACAGGTGTCTCCGAAGGTACTTGTTGGGTTGGCATAGATCAAGATTAGGATTTGTCACTCCGATTGTCGGAGAGGTATCTCTGGGCCCTCTCGGTAATGCACATCACTATAAGCCTTGCAAGCAATGCAGCTAATGAGTTAGTTGCAGGATGACGTATTACAAAACGAGTAAAGAGACTTGCCGGTAACGAGATTGAACTAGGTATTGAGATACCGACGATCGAATCTCGGGCAAGTAACATACCGATGACAAAGGGAACAATGTATGTTGTTATGCGGTTTGACCGATAAAGATCTTCATGGAATATGTGGGAGCCAATATGAGCATCCAGGTTCCGCTATTGGTTATTGGCCGGAGACGTGTCTCGGTCATGTCTACATAGTTCTCGAACCCGTAGGGTCCGCACGCTTAACGTTCTGTGACGATCGGTATTATGAGTTTATGTGATTTGATGTACCGAAGGTAGTTCGGAGTCCCGGATGAGACCGGGGACACGACGAGGAGTCTTGAAATGGTCGAGACATAAAGATCGACATATTGGACGGCTATATTTGGACATCGGAAAGGTTCCCAGTGATTCGGGTATTTTTCGGGGTACCGGGGAGTTACGGGGATACGAGGAAGAAGTAATGGGCCTCATGGGCCAAGTGGTGGAAGAGCGGAGGCAGGGCGCGCGGTCTCCCTAGCCAAAACCGAATTGGACTAGCGGGCCGGCCCCCCTTTCCTCCTTTTCCTCCCTCTCCTTCCTTCTCCCTCTCCTCCTTCCTTTCCTCCTCCTAGTAGGAGTAGGAAAGGGGAGTCCTACTCCTACTAGGAGGACGACTCCTCCTCCTGGCGCGCCCTACAGGAGCCGGCCGGCCTCCCCCCTTGCTCCTTTATATACGGGGGCAGGGGGCACCCTAGAACACAACAATTGATCATTGATCTCTTAGCCGTGTGCGGTGCCCCACTCCACCATAATCCACCTCGGTCATATCGTAGCGGTGCTTAGGCGAAGCCCTGCGTCGGTAGCATCATCATCACCGTCACCACGCTGTCGTGCTGACGAAGCTCTTCCCGGAAGCTCTATTGGATCGTGAGTTCGCGGGACGTCACTGAGCTGAACGTGTGCTGAACGCGGAGGTGATGTACGTTCGGTACTGAGGATCGGTCGATCGTGAAGACGTAGGACTACATCAACCGCGTTGTCATAACGCTTCCGCTTATGGTCTACGAGGGTACATAGACGTCACTCTCCCCTCTCATTGCTATACATCACCATGATCTTGCGTGTGCGTAGGATTTTTTTTTTGAAATTACTACGTTCGCCAACACCTGCTACTTCTTGAGCTTGCGTTGGTTTTTCCTTTAAGAGGAAAGGGTGATGCAGCAAAGTAGAGATAAGTATTTCCCTCAGTTTGAGAACCAAGGTATCAATCCATTAGGAGGTACACAGAAGTCTCCAATCTATGCACCTGCACAAACAATCAAACACTTGCACCCAACGCGATAAAGGGGTTGTCAGTCCCTTCATGGTCACTTGCAAGGATGAGATCTGATAGAGATAGATATAAAAGATTACTAAAACGTAAAACAAAGTAAAAACAGATAAATTACAGCAAGGTATTTTGGATTTTTTGGTTTATAGATCTGAAAATAAATGATGGAAAATAGACCCAGGGGCCATAGGTTTCACTAGAGGCTTCTCTCTTGAAAGAAAATAATACGGTGGGTGAACAAATTACTGTCGAGCAATTGATAGAAAAGCGCAAAGGCATGACGATATCCAAGGCAATGATTATGAATATAGGCATCGCGTCCATGTCAAGTAGACCGAAACAATTCTGCATCTACTACTATTACTGCACACATCGACCGCTATCCAGCATGCATCTAGCGTATTAAGTTCATAAGAACGGAGTAATGCCTTAAGTAAGATGACATGATGTAGAGGGATAAACTCAAGCAATATGATGGAAACCCCATCTTTTTACCCTTGATGGCAACAATACAAATACGTGCCTCGCTACCCCTACTTTGTCACTGGGTGAGGACACCGCAAGATTGAACCCCAAACTAAGCACCTCTCCCATTGCAAGAAGAACCAATCTAGTTGCCCAAACCAAACCGATAATTCGAAGAGAAATACAAAGATATCAAATCATGCATATAAGAATTCAGAAAAAATTCAAATAATATTCATAGATAATGATCATAAATCCGCAATTCATCGGATCTCGACAAACACACCGCAAAAGAATATTACATCGGATAGATCTCCAAGAACATCGAGGAGAACATGGTATTGAGGATCAAAGAGAGAGAAGAAGCCATCTTGCTACTATCTATGGACCCTTAGGTCCGTGGTAAACTACTCACGCTTCTCATAAGGGCAATAGAGTTGATGTAGAAGCCCTCCGTGATCGAATTCCCCTCCGGCAGGGTGCCGGAAAAGGCCTCAAGATGGGATCTCACGGGTACAGAAGGTTCCGGTGGCAGAAAATTATTTTGGTGGATGCTTCTGTTGGTTTGGGAATATTTGGGAATTTATAGGCCAAAGAATAGGGTTAGAGGAGCTCTGAGGGGCGCACAAGCCCTCAGGGCGCGCCCCTGAGGCTTGTGGCCGCCTCGGGACTCCTCTGAATTCATCTCGAAGTCCTACGTGTGTCTTCTGGTCCAAGAAAAATCACCGCAAAAGTTTTATTCCGTTTGGACTCCGTTTAATATTCCGTTCTATAAAACTCAAAAACAAGGAAAAAAACAGAAACTGGCACTGGGCTCTAGGTTAATAATCTAGTCCCAAAAAATATAAAATAGCATATTAATGCATATAAAACATCCAAAATAGACAATATAATAGCATGGGACAATAAAAATTATAGATACGT
Organism: Triticum aestivum; assembly: GCF_018294505.1. NCBI lineage: Eukaryota > Viridiplantae > Streptophyta > Magnoliopsida > Poales > Poaceae > Triticum > Triticum aestivum. The sequence continues at coordinate 304,851,363 of NC_057796.1, forward strand.
TGGAGACGTATCAAACCCCCTAAGACCTACCACCATTGTTCATCACCTTGCCGACTTCAATATTATTGGAGTCAATGATCAGCCTATTGCATCCAAGTGAATGTGCAAGTTCGAGCCCAAACTTTAGCGCTAGTGTTTTTGCTGATAGGGCATCTGTTAATGCATAGGTCAAGTTTACAGTTTTCACCTCTGATGAACACATGCACGGAGTCTCTAAAAGCTGCTCATATAGCGCCTTGCGGCGAGTCTTGATCGAAGGCATCGCCAACGTTTATTATAATAAAGCCATGTGGTGGTTGATACCAACCTCCTTTCTTCATTACTACTTAAGGAGAATTCGATGTTGTATAGTTGTTGTGAGTACTCGGATAGACAGGCCGTCTGAGATGCAGTCGAGGTTCTCTTGTCATACACAAACGCGTGACACTCCTATCGTAAGTAACAACTTTCAATGGTGCACAGAAACTCCAGAAGCGCCTGCACGGTTCGTGGACCTCACCCTATCTATCATGTCACCGAGCCACATGATCCATCATACTTCCTTTGCCTTGCCACACTAGAATAGAACATGTGAAACGTCTTCTGCACCTTTTTCGCACAGAAGGCATTGTTGCGCCACTTCAATGTGATGATTAGCCAGGGCAGATTGACAAGCGAGACTATCATGTAGTGCTCGCCATAATAAACACTTCAACTTTAGTTGGGCACATCCGCTGCCATAGTTTGCTCCATGCAGAGTTATTCAATGTTGCATCTTCCTTGTCGCTTGTCTCAATAGTAGTCCATATTGGTGATCCCACTCAACAAGGTAGTCTAAATACTGAACCAATTTTTTTATTCTTCATATAGCTCTACCCAATATAGACTGGCATTTCATGTGTTGGCAAAGGGATGGCTAAAATTTGGTGTGCATCAACCAACCAAAAAGTTTGCCTAACCAACTCTTCATCCCACTATCTAGAGTATGGATCCATTAGTTCAAACACATTGGTCAACAAATGCATTCCCTTTGTAGTAATGACCTTGTTTGTCCTCCCCTAGAAGCCGGGGAGAGCTGATTGGAGTTGGGAGAAGCCAGTTCATTGGCGCAACTCATTGAGCAATACCGGGTACCATCCACCCTCGTGGAAAAGTTAGCCGATAGATGTGGATCAATTGTATGACTAGCAAGACCGTTGATCCCTCACGGGGATCAAACGCTTAACACTTCCCTTAATTTTTTAGGGGGCCCTTAGGGTATGTACAATGGTTGATAAGGTTATCTTATATTAAGCATGCCATGTAACCTAGAGAAGGCAATAAAAATATGATGTACAATGGTTATCTCTTAGGACCGTGCTACGCGTCAGCCGATTGATCTTTTTAAAAGATCGATCAGGTCGTGAGCCGTTAGATCTGGCAGATTGAGCGGTCGAGCATCACCCTCTACCATTGCAACACAGGTTGCGTTGCAGTAATTTTCTGCAACACGGGTCATGTTGCACAAACTTTTGCAATGTGCAGAAATTTTCTGCAACACAGGTCATGTTATAGAAATTTTCTGCAACACGGGTCATGTTGTAGACAATTTTGCAACATTGGTCAAGTTGCAGTTTTTTTAAAGGAGGCCTTGTTACAGATTTTCTTTTTGGAATAGAGGTCGTGTTGCAATTTTTTTTGCAACCAAGATTTTGATGTTTTGTTACAGTTTTTTTGCAACAAAGGCCTTGTTGCACAAACTCACCATAGTGGATAGCGAGAAGCAAGCAACAACCACGGCAACTGAAAGAAGGGCTGGCAGCGGTAGTGGCCTCGAGCAAGAACTCGGTTTGGTTGGGGAAGGGAGGAAGGGTGTGGGAGAAGAAAAGAGGAGGAAGGGAAAGGGCAGCGACGAAGGCCCGCCTCATAGGTGAACGACGGCTGTCGGCGCGGGCAGATGGCGAGCACATGCGCGCATGTGGCGTGAACAACATCTCCCCCTGGCAACACTGGTTTGGGACAAAGGGGATTGGAGAGATGAAGCGTAAGAGAAGACGGCGACTGAGAGGAGAAAAGTATAGATGCATCGGATAAGGATGGCGGTGGGGTGGGCTCCACTAGGACACGCGTTGCGCAGGGGAAGCAGCCAACGAAACGAAACGGAAGGATCCACCGGTTGATTTCAAGCGTTTCCCACTACTAGTCAATGTGTACGTGCAATGCACGTTAATTTGGAAATATATTAAGTACATGCGGATACTAAGTAGGATATTATTTACGTGTTGAGCGTTATTATGTGATTAGCATTATATTTGGCATGAAATTAACTGTATGCTAAACGTGTTGAGCGTTCGACATTAAAGCAGTCTAGGTCGTTGGATTGACATAACTTAATGGCCAAGACTAATTGGATCCGCCTCTTTGGTTTTTTTTATATTGGTATAGATACTTTTTTCTTACAAAAAGGTTTTCCATTATACAGTACATGCCCTTAATATTTTACTAGCCAAAAAAGCCCGTGCGTTGCAACGGGACAAAAAAAACACACGCTCTTAACCCAATAACCACGACTCGAGACCTTGATAGGTAGACGTTCTTTATTTTAACATGGCATCACATTTGTGTTCCCGATGGTGGTTCAAGCTCACACAACGAAAATGCATTTGAATATGGTCAGTCCTAAGGCGTCTCTCTCTCTCTCACACACACACACATGCGTGCGCGCGCGCTCGCACGCACTCGCTCAGAATAAGATGAGAAAAATGTTGTTTTTTCCCGCGAGGTTTTTCAGAGTTGTGCATGTGTGGTTATCAATGTTTCTTTCCTCTCAATCTGGTTTTAATGTGTGTTTATTTGCAAATTGGATTGCCGCCCGTGCGAAAGAAAAACGGACGGTGCACTATAGATTAAGTTTGCACCCAAATTAATATTTTAGAAATATTTAAAAGCTAAAAGTAACATCATATTTAGATTCTACACATTTTTCTAATCAAATTTAATATATAACATGTTAAAATCGGAGTTACGGTTTAAAAGATATGGATAATTTTGTTTTAGATAAAATGCGGATTGATTAATCGAAAGGTCAGGGGGGTTTCTGTGGAAACATAAAAAATGATTCGTATGACTTAAATATGGACGGCGGGTTGATTACCTGAAACGTCAGGGGGTTTTCTGAGAAAATAAAAAACGGTTCGGTAATGACTGAAAGATGGACCACAGGTTGATTTGAACAAACTGCAAGGACTTTTTTTTGCAAAAAAGGGTGACGGACGACCAGAAACCCTCCGTGCTTTGTTACTAGCAAAAGAGCCCGTGCTTTGTAACGGGAGCAAAAACATAACACATGCTCTTAACCCAACAAGCATCACTCAAGACCACAATAGGTCCATCTTCTTTATTTTATCGAGGCATCATACTTGTGTTGCCGCTTATCCTCCTTCTCACCCTTGCTGGCGATGGCCTTAGTGTTCACACAAACCAAAACGTGTTTGAATATGGTTAATCCTAAGGCCTCTCTCTCACTGTCCCTCTATCTTTCGCTTTCTCTCACTCCCGCGATGAGAAATCTGTTGTTTTCCCCTACGACATTTTTCAAAGGTATGAATGTGTAGTTATCAATGTTTTCTATTCCCTATATGGTTATAGTGGGTGTTTATTTGTAATCCGGATCGCCGCCGGTACGAAAGAAAAACGGATCGTGCGCTATAGATTATAAGTTTGCTTCCAAAACAATATTTAAAAAGTATTTAATAGGTAAAATTAACATCATATTCAGGTTCCACAATTTTTTTAATCAAATTTCATATATAAAATATTAAAATCAGAGTTACGGTTTAAAATATACGGATAATTTAGAAAATCATTTGTTTGACTTAAGTATCTTTCAAAATAATATTTGAAATTACTTAACAGGTAAAAATAATCTCATATTTATATTCTACTTCATTTTCTAATCAAATTTCATATATAACATGTTCAAATCGGAGTTACAGTTTAAAAGATATGGATGATTTAGAAAAGCATTTGTTTGACTTAAAAATGATCCGCGGATGAATTACCTAAAAGGTCAGGGTTTTTTTTCATAAAATATAAAATAACGGTTCGGGTGAGACTTAAGTCCGGATTGCGGGTTGATTTCAAGGAAACATGGGCTTTTTTGCAAAAAGACGTGACAGACGTACGGGCAGAAGCACTCGTGTTTTATTATTATAGCACAGATGCCCGTGCGTTGCAACGGGAGATTTTTTCCACATATACTCAACCCAATATGAGTGTGGCTAGTCAGTTCAAAATTATTCATTCCTTTAATAAATTTAGCAGGTTAAATCTTAATTCTTTTGAATAATAATGCTCATCTTTTGTTTTGCGATGCTTGGATTAGATGGTGAACTTCAGAAACTCGCATACTAAAAATTAGTCACCATGAACCAGGGTTGGTCGGGTCGAAGAACTCGGTCGCGAAGCGCCTTCGTGTCAGTGCGTGTGACACCTAGATTCTATATTTTATTTGCACATGCTTGTTAGTTAGGGAGACATAAAAAGGTATTAATATCATTAATTTTGCAGATTAATTTATTTTAAAAATGTACCTATCAATATATTAGTAATGAAGCATGCACCATTTGTTTTTATCTTTGATGAGAAGTACTCCCAAAGGAAAAAGGAGACATTGAGTGCATAGTGATTATAACGGAGATTTTTGTGCAGATGCTCAATTGTCCACAGTGCACATTATTAACATGCCTTTATACAAACACTGAATACTCAAAGGTATAACATGCAGGCTTTACAATTGATTACCTTCAGTTAATATATATGATCCGGTCTATTCCATGATTGGGATGCCTTTATACTCAAGCATGCCCCAACGCCAACAATCCAGCTCTAGCGTCCTCCTATTTTTCATTTGTGTCGCTCATTTGCCTCATGCAGGGTACAACCCTCCTCTAGGTAAATCATACCTAAACCGATCAAAGCTAGCATTTTTCGAAAGACAAATAAATACCCCAAAAAAAGAGCATGTGGATGTTGTGCATTGCTCGCAGTGCCACCAACCAAATGCAAAGTGCTAGAGCACAGACACAGGTTTATGGATGAGTGCGCGTCCCCGCTTAAATTATGCACCTGATAGGTGATCCCATAATCCTCGTTTAAAATCATCCTTGTAGTGGTGTGGCGGGACATCCCATCCAGGCAGCCAACCTTCTTCCGCCCTTTGGCCTTCCTTAATTTCAACATCATGATTCGATTCAGCGCAAACCTCTTTTTACCGGTGTCGGGAGGTACCAGCGGACTACACCCAATCACAATGTGCCACCGCATAGAGTATCTGAAAAATCTTTGCAGTATTCTGTTTATTTGGAGCTCGTATTTCTCTATCTTGGGTCCCACCATGCACATGCAAAGGACGCATGCATGGTCCTTTTCTGTGTTTTTACTATTTATGGTACAAACGTTGACATGCATGTCTCTGACATCATCTCTCCTCTCCATCTCCAAATCCATCACTTTTAATTCTCTTTTCACTATTTAAATTGTTCATATCTTCAAAACAAAAATTACATTTTCGAAACCTTTTATATATTTGAACTCCTGGAGCCAAGACCTTTAGAACAAGATCAATCTTGAATATATTCAAACATGTTTAAACTTAAACTTTTGAAATAAGTGAAATCGGCTTTCTGAAAATAGTGAAATATGATTTTAGAATTGAGTGAAACCAATTTTTTTAAATGAGTGAAATATGTTTTTCATACACATGAGACATTTTTGGGTGTAAAATACGTGAAACTTCTTATTTCAGATAAGTGAAATCATTTTTTTAACATAATGAAATGAGTTTTTTGAAATGAGTGAAATCAGTTTTACAAAATTAGTCTAACTAGTTCTTTGAAACGAATGAAATATGTTTTTTCAAATAAGTGAAATCGGTGTTTAAATTGGTCTTTTGAGACGAGCATAATCTGTTTTTGAATGAGTGAAGTATGTGTTTCGGAATAAGTGAGATTAGTGTTTCAAAATGAGTGAATTTAGTTTTTTTTTAAATGAGTGAAATCACCTTTTCGAAACGAGCGAAACCATTTCTTTGAAATGACTTAAATATGTGTTTCAAAATGAGTGATTTTATTTTTTTTGCAATGTCATTTCAGTTATTCAATTCCAATTTCATTTTTTTCACAATGATTGAAACTAATTATTTGAACTCTCAAAGAACTGATTTCAATTCTTCAAAAAAGAAGATTTCAATCCAGTAAAAAATACACTAGCATATTTAAAAAATGGCACTGAACTTAGTATTTTCAAAAGAGTGGCATAAATATATATTTTTGCAATCTCATTTCAGTTATTCCAATTTCAATTTCTTATTTCACAATGAGTGAACCGGTTATTTCAACTATTAAAGAACTGTTTTCAATACTTCAAAAAGAAGATTTAAATCCTTTCAAAAACATATTTCACTATCATATTTTACAAAAGACTGAAACTTAGGGGTTGTTTGGTTCCCAGCCACACCTTGCCACACTTTGCCACACCTAACCTTAGGCAAGTTTGACCAAGTTACGTAGGTGTTTGGTTCTAGCCACACCTAAGGCAAGGATTTTTTTATGAGCAGTGAACCCCACATGTCATAGACACAAAAAGTGTGGCAAGATTCTCTTAGGCAAGCCAAAGTGTGGCTAACAATTTGAACAACTCACCTAAGGCAAATGTGGCAAGTGTGGCAAAATTCATGTGGCAATATATGGCAAAGATAGTCACAATCCAAACAGCCCCTTAGTATTTCAAAAGAGTGAAATCATTCTGTAAATGAGTGAATCTGTATTTTCAAATTAGTGCAATAATTTGTTTGGCATTGGTAAACTTTATTCATTGAAATGAGTGAAATCTATCATTTGCAAATGAGTGTAATGTGTTTTAAACTAGCGAAACAAGTGAAATATATCTTTTGTAACAAGTGAAATCGGTTTCTGGAAACAAATGAAATATGTATTTCAATTGAGTGAGTGTAACGTGTTTTCTGAAATGAGTGAAATGTATCCTATTTAATTGAGTGTAATGTGTTTTCTAAAATGAGGGAAATCTATCTTTTGTAAATGAGTGTAGTGCGTTTTCTAAAACTAGTGAAATGAGTGAAATATGTTTCTTTTCGTTGAGTGAAATATGTTTTCTTGAAATCAGTTAAATAAAATTAGTTGAAATATATCCAGTATTGGTCCTATTTTAAAGTTCCTGGCGCGAGCAATTCAAATCTATAAAAAGTTTCAAAGACGAATAATTATTTCAAAAGTTATGAACTATTCTAACTATCACAATGAAATAAAATACTAGTCTTCATTTTGAAGAGAGAGAATAGTATATGCACACAGCCACTCACCCTTCTCTTCCCTGACACACACCGGTACATCCCGGCTCCGGTAAAATTACTTATTCGTTCGATTCTGCTCCCCTCCTCACATTTTCCTTCCTTATAATATTTACTCTATCACAACCTTCTTCCTCCCTTTAGGAATTCAATATTGCTTCCTTCATACGGCAGTTTATTTCCTTTCTTATTGATTCATGAGACAGCTCCTTGATATCCAGAAAATTAAAAGGCCTATATAAGTTAATAGGATTGCACGTAAGCGAGCGATATGGGACTAATAGACGAATCAAGCTTTCCTTATGTAACATAATAACGTTGGGTAGCTCAGTTGGTCACAACATTAGTTTTATTCTATGAGGTCGCAAGTTTGAATCAGGAAACCGGCAATTATTTTTTCCCTCCCCTGGACTGCACTGGGCCGTTCTTCGTTGGGCCATATCGTACCTTCATTGGCCCACATCGTAGGATGATCGGGCTGCGAGCGACGCTGGACGACCGCAGCACACACACACGTAGTTTTAGTTTTCCGACGGACGAACAATTTCAGTACCAAAAGCTAAAAGTAGCAGCATATTTAGATTCTACAATTTTTCTAATCAAATTTCATATATAACATGTTAAAATCAAAGTTTCGGTTTAAAAGATATTGATAATTTTGTTTTAGATAAAATGTGGATTGATTAACCGAAAAGTCAGGGGGTTTTCTATGAAAACACAAAAAAGATTCGTATGACTTAAATATGAACGGCGGGTTGATTACCTGAAACGTCAGGGGGTTTCTGAGAAAATAAAAAAACGGTTCGATAATGACTTAAAGATGGACTGCGGGTTGATTTGAACAAACTGCAAGGACTTTTTTTTTGCAAAAAAGGGTGACGGGCGACCAGAAACCCTCCGTACTTTATTGTTACTAGCAAAAGAGCCCATGCGTTCCAACGGGTACAAAATGAATTTGACAATTCATACGGTATTTGACAGTTTACCTCCCGTGGTGCAGTATTGAACTATAGCTCCCAATCAGCCGGCTTCTGCCTCGACTTATCTTTCCTTTGCAGCGTGTTTGGTTCGAGGGAATTCGAGATGGGGAATGGGAGTTGAGGGGTGAGGAGATTAAAAGTCCACTGTTTGATTAGAGGGAATGGGAGTTTAAGTAGGAAGGGGAATGAGAGTTGAGGAAGCCAATTCCCACCTATTTCTTCCCAGGGGGTACCCTGTTAATTCGTGAGCAGAGTTTTATCCCACGCTAATTCCCATCATATACCAAACAAGGGAATGGGAGTAAAAATTTACTTCCCATGACTAATCCCTTCATAAACACCCTTGTGCAAACTCCCATTCCCCTGCCTAAGTGTTTACCAAACAGGATGTTGGTGTAAAATTGTTGGGCATTCGGCAGCCATGCAACACTCATCCTGGAGAAACAAATAAAAAATGATACCCCCCTCCTACCGAAAATTAGGAGGTAATAGCACCCCAGGTACCCTAACTTGCACCTCATGTGATGATTTAGTACCAAACTTGCAAAACTTGACTCCACCATACCTCAACTTGCACCTCATGTGATGATTTAGTCCCAGGCCAATGAGAACTCGACAATTGGCAGCCAGGTGGCTGGACCGGTCAGCGCACGTACTTTTACACAAAACCCCCTGCCGTTTCCTTTAATCAACCAGAGGCGAATGACGGCAAGAGGGACGGCGGAGATCAACCGGAGCAGGTCAGCGCACGACGCCCCGACCTCCTCTCCATATCCCTCGTCTTCTCTCTTTGGAGCAGGAGCTCCGCAGCCATGCCGCGCCGCCGTCGTGGAGAGGAGAGCCTCGCCGCGCCCGGATCCGCTTCCTCAACCTCCCATGGCTCAGCTCTCGCGGGGTAGGCTGTTGGTTGTCGCCGACGACCCATGGGGCGGCGATGCTCGACGTCTCCTCCCGGTCAAGCGGAGGCAGCGGCGCGGGTAAGGGGGGCGGCGGGGGCGGAGATTTTGGCTGGATCCGGCGAGGAGGCGGGGTACCAGAGGTTGGGGAATGCAGATCAAGCAGCGGAGATGCTCCGGCGTCGAGCAGGAGCGGCGGCGTGACGAAGGAGAGAGAGAGAGAGGTTAGGGGAGGGAGGGAGAGAACGACGGGAGACAGAGAGAGGGAGCAGTGGAGAGGTTCCTGGTGAGGCGGCCGTGTCCTAAGGGCAGCGGGGAGGCGCGGTTGGAGGAGCTAGCCATGGCCGCCGTCGCGCCCGAACTCGATCTGGAGCTCAGCAATGGTCGCGCCTCCATGTGGTTATTAATTACTAGTTTACTGTTGGATGGGTCACTGTCAAATGGTCCATGTGGTCAGATCAGTGTAAGTTACTAATTGGTTTAGATTTAAAGTCAATGACTAAATTTATAAAAAAAAGTTTGAAAAAACTGAGAAAATTATTGAGATTGACATGTGGGCCCTACATGTCATAGTGGTCAACATAACAGTCAATCTAACGGAGTTGGCTACTGTGCCACATCAACGCTTACGAGTGGGCCCAACCTGTCAGAAAGGGGTTTAGACGAGCCGAATCGGGCACTTACCAGACATGGTAGTTTTTAGTCAAATATTAGTAGAAAAATGATAGTTTTCGGCACAAATTTGTAAAGTGGTAGTTTGTAGGTACGGTTGCATGAAATGTGGTCATTTTTTTTAAATACTCGATATAGAAGTACCGTCCTGAGGCAGATGACGTTTTGTTGTTGTTGCTACAATTAAAATATTTGGGTGTTGGTCGGAGCTATATTTTAGATTTTCTTTTTTTAGCACGTTTGTTGCTCATGTCATTAACAAGATAAGCATCTATCCTGGTTGAGTTATGCGGTCGGCGCTGTCCATTGCGTTGGTACGTGGCTCTGGCTATGTGTGCACACCCAAATCCTCACCGGCAACGTGCGTGACAGCCTGCATCTTTCGGGCCTTTTCGCCAGATCCAAAGGAACAAGAGTCGATCATCGGAGCAGATTTTGGATGTACGTACGCCGATGCAGATTTGTCCGCTAAACATCCTGGCTAGCTTACTTGCACCACACCGCACTCTACTACGTGAACATGTACAACCGGAGTGAGAGTGGACCACAGCTGTGTGCTCATACATGCAAATTGACAACTCACCGTATGGTTATAGCTTAATTTCGACGCACCCAGTTTAGCTAAACAATAAAACCCGTCACATGACCAGGCGGCTCCTTCCTACGTGGCGTGCATGGGGCCAACGCAGGACATCTGCGTGAGTGACTAGTCACACGTGTGTATAGTATACACACTCACCCTTCGAAAAAATGTGTGCATACACACGTTATTTTGCTTACGTGGACGGCAGCAAACTACCCCCCGGCCTCTTCTAGAATGCTCTCACTCACTGAAAGCACCTTTGGGCTTTGGCTAGCACGAAGCGAGAGGAGCAGTGAAGCGCCAACAACCACCTCCCGGTCGCCACCATTTCTTCTGCTGCAGTTTCTTGTCGCGTCGCGCGGGGTGTTTGGTGGTGGATTGTTTTCTGCAAAAGTGCGTGTTGATTAAAGGAAACGGCAGGGGGTTTTGTGTAAAAGTACGTGCGCTGACCGGTGGCTGCCAATTGTCGAGTTCTCATTGGCCTGGGACTAAATCATCACATGAGGTGCAAGTTGAGGTATGGTGTAGTCAAGTTTTGCAAGTTTGATACTAAATCATCACGTGAGGTGCAAGTTAAGGTACCTGGGGTGCTATTACCTCGAAAATTAGGTAGAGATTGGAGGAGATTCCGGTACGCCCAAGCAGTCCGTATGTGGAAAAGGCTAGGCCCGAACGGCCCATTGCTATGCTTATTTATAGAAATCGAATCCCAAGGGAGAAGCTGCAAGATGGCGACGGGCGACACGGAGAAGGAGGAGGCGGCGGCCAGCGCCTGCACCCTGTACCGATGCATCTGCTGCTGGCATCGTCTCTGCTCTCCCCGTATCCCGCGCGTCGTCCCCGGCAGGGACTTCGTCTGCATCCCGGCTGGCGCGGATGACAGCCCCGCGTGGTCGCTGCTCGTCGGCCTCCTCTCCGCATCCATCCCTATGATCTTCGAAGACAGCCTCCTAGGCCTGCACCGGTTCCGCGTCGCGCGATCCGGTCGAATCCTCGGCCGGAGCGACGATGCCCTCGACACCCTGTGCACCGTCGAAACCACCAAGGGCTGCAGCGGCATCGCCAGCGCTACCGCCGCGCTGACCCCCGACGGCCGCTCGCTATGCCTCTTCTCCGAGCATCTGGATCCCGGCAAGTACTCGGCGACCCCACGAGCCCAGCAGCTGCGGCTCGCCCAAGAAGCCACCGCCATGTCCGAGCTGCCTCGCCTGCCGCAGGACACTTGCATGCATTGCCGCCCCGTCTCGGCCGCCGGCCACCTCTGGGCTCCATACGTCTACTTGGAGTATGTAGGCAAGTGCGTCCTCGGGATGCAACGCTTCCGCAAGGACGCTGACCGGTGGGAGCAGGCCGGGGACACCTTCCCCTTCCACTACAAGAGCCAAATGACCAAACTGTGGAATGGCGACTTCTTGCAGGGATGCGCCGTTCTCCCCGACGACACCATCTTGGTGTCGCTGCGACCAGCTCAGGGCGTCTTCTTAACCTTCAATTGCTCCGATTGCACCTGGACCGTGGTCACCACCTCAGAGAACACACAGACGGCCTACGTTCCCATCCTGGGCCCTGGTGTGTACATACAAGGAGATGATGAGAAAGATGATGGCGGCGCCGTCTACTTCCTCGTGACAATCGCGTCTATGCCTACAAGCTGCGCTATTTACCAGGACCAGGAGGATCAGCGAAGAAAGCTCAAGCTGGAGCCGCCTACCACTATCGACTCTGACTGTCCTTTCTACGATGAAGGCTATGGTTTCCTCGCGCACCTGGGCGGTCGACTCATGTGCTCCGTCTGGATCGGGGTGGACCTCCAGTGCTCATGTGACCATCTGCACGCCATCATCTCCACCTTCAGAGTTAGACCAACCAGCGCTCGGCAGAAAGGCATCGATATACTGCATTCCACCTGCCGCCTCTTGGATGTGCTCTCTGTTGGACTACAACCGACCCATGAATTCTGCTTCCTACAGTAAGTTCGTTGATGCATTATTATTTGTTTTGTGTTTGTTTGCATAGTGCGTTAGTATTAGTTACTCCCTCCGTAAAGAAATATAAGAGCGTTTAGATAACTATTTTAGTGATCTAAACGCTTTTATATTTGTTTACAGAGGGAGTACTTATTAGTACATGCTCTGAAAAGAAGGCAAATAAAATTTGTCTGATGTGAAACAATGCAAAGTTTGTACCCAATTTTTTGGAAAAAAAAACTATCAAGAACTACGGTACCAAATTATATGAAATTCATATCATTAGGCACATAATAAATATGTTTTCATATTGTATTTAGTAAGTATTGTAGTTATTAATGATTTTTTTCCCACAAACATGGCCAAAGTATGTGCCGTCTAACTTCCGAATTGTTTCTGATCTTTCTTGTCACATGTCAACTAGGGAGTATGAGGACCAGAATGGCATGCCGCCTGCAATGCTGGAGTATCCAACCAGCTCTCCCGTCATAGAATCCTCCAAGATGCTTGATTGTTGCAGGTTTCAATCTCCCAAAGTCTCATTTATTTTAACCAAGCTTACATACTTCAAATATAGTTATACTCGCTTTATTCTAAGCATTTTGTGCAACATATTAATGTCCTACATGACATATTGTGCAGCAATTTTCTATCTGTAAAGCCGGGACATTACGAGTTTGAGGAGCCTCCTGAGGACCCAGCAGTCCAGATCAACAAGGACCTATATATTATTTGCGAAGCTCACTTGCAGACAATTGTGTATGTTGCCAAAATAGAGAACGGAAGGGTTGGATCTCATGATAAACTACTCACGCAAAAGCATGCTCTGGTCTTATCTTACGACACTGATGATTATTACCTTGTTCGGTATCGGTCTCCCCCGTGGCACCTCATCTTCAGCAGCCGCAGCTCCGGTGTATATGCTGTCTCTAACACACAAGATGGCATAGATGCATACGGTCCAACTGAGGAGTCCAAGTTGTTTCCATGCACGGAAACTCCTGCTCCTGACCCTTTCTCTATGGTTCTTGAGGTTGGTAACAGGATCGTCGCGCTGAGCGAGACTCTCGGTGTTTCCTACCACGATGGATCCAAATGGGTGTGTTGCAGGCACCGCGCAGATGAATCTCTTGCTTTGAACAGGAAGGTTGCCCTGTCCGGATATGCGGTCCTGGGTGACAATTCCTTCATGGTTTCGGAGGCCGGCACAGGTTCGCTCCTTATGTTCGACCTGCGTTCCGAGAGATGGAGCGTTGTGCGGCGTGCTTCTGCTTCGTGCCAAACCCAAATGTTGAACGGGAGATCTGTGTTTGTTGATGGTTTCATCGACACATGCACAATGGGGGGCATTCTCGTGTATGAGCTGGTTGATCAGCAAGACGATGGTATGGAGCTTGGGGAGCCCCCCCCCACCCCACACACACACACATCTTTAACCCGGTCAATTGTTCAAAAAGGCATAACACCAGCTTCATATTTCTCGCTTTTGCCAAGTCATGCTCCATAAAGATTAACTTTCACAAAAGCGAGTTGTTTTGTTTTGATAGAGCCAATGATGAACAAGAGGCTTATAATGGGTGCGAGTTGGGGGCTTTACCTTTCACTTACTTAGGTATACCAATCCACCACCGTAAGCTGACAAATAGAGAATGGCACTGCATTGAGGACCGATTTGAGAAGAAACTGAGTTGCTGGAAGGGCAAGCTTATGTCATACGGAGACCGATTAATTCTGATAAATTCAGTACTCACGAGTATGCCTATGTTTCTCTTATCGTTCTTCGAAGTCCCAGTTGGAGTCAGGAAAAGACTGGACTTCTATCGATCGCGATTCTTTTGGCAGGGTGATGAACTAAAAAGAAAATACCGTCTAATTAAATGGGATATCATCTGTAGACCGAAAGACCAAGGGGGTCTTGGTATTGAGAATCTTGAAGTTAAGAACAGATGCCTTCTCAGTAAGTGGCTGTGGAAGTTATCGAGTGAGACTGATGCCACTTGGGCGCAAATCCTCCGTAGCAAGTATCTTCAGACCAAAACTTTGTCTCAGGTGACAGTAAGGCCGACTGACTCGCCTTTCTGTAAAGGGCTTATGAAAGTCAAACAATCCCTGTTTAATAGGACAAAGTTTACTATTGGTAACGGTGCTAGTACGCAATTCTGTGAAGATACTTGGCTCGGAGATACACCCTTAGCCATTCAATACCCGTCTTTATATCGTATTATTCAACGACACGAGGTGTTTGTTGCAACGGTATTTCAATCTATCCCCCTTAATATTCAGTTTAGAAGGACGCTAGCGGGCAATCGTTGGGAAGAATGGCTACGTCTAGTTAGTAGACTGATGGAGGTTCAGCTTTCTCAATAACCCGATGAATTACGCTGGAAGCTAACTAGGTCTGGAGTATTTACCGTTAAATCAATGTATATTGATGTTATCAATTCGAGCTTCATTCCTAGATCCAAACATGTTTGGGCGGTCAAAGTCCCTTTGAAAATAAAAGTGTTTATGTGGTTTCTCCATAAACAAGTTATTTTAACCAAGGACAACTTGACAAAGCGTAATTGGACAGGTCCTACTAGGTGTAGTTTCTGTGATCGGGATGAGACGATCAAACACCTTTTTTCTTGATTGCCCGCTAGCCAAAGTTCCATGGCGAACGGTCCATATTGCTTTTAATATTACTCCACCGAGTTCTGTCAACACATTATTTGGGACGTGGCTTAACGGGATAGAGCCCGACTTAGCGAGACATATTCGCGTAGGAGTGTGCGCCTTGCTGTGGGCAATCTGGAATTGCAGAAATGATTTGGTTTTTAATAGGACAACATGCATTCATTTTTTTTCCGAGCCACGGCGTTGATCCGTTCGTGGTCGCTACTCACTCCGACGGAGGCCAGGGAGCATTTCGTTACGCTGGGAGATGGTAGCTCGGGATATCTTCAACCGGTTTGGATGGCGGTCATGTTGGGAATCGTAGCATAATTTTAAAATTTTCCTACGCTCACCAAGATGCATCTATGGAGTCTACTAGCAACGAGGGGAAAGGAGTGCATCTACATACCCTTGTAGATCGCGAGCGGAAGCGTTCCAATGAACGTGGATGACGGAGTCGTACTCGCCGTGATCCAAATCACCGATGACCGAGTGCCGAACGGACGGCACCTCCACGTTCAACACACGTACGGTGCAGCGACGTCTCCTCCTTCTTGATCCAGCAAGGGGGAAGGAGAGGTTGATGGAGATCCAACAGCACGACGGCGTGGTGGTGGATGTAGCGGTTCTCCGGCAGGGCTTCGCCGAGCTTCTGCGCGCGAGAGAGAGGTGTTGCAGGGGAGGAGGGAGGCGCCCAAGGCTGTGTCTTGCTGCCCTCCCTCCCCCCCCCCTTTATATAGGCCCCTTGGGGGGCGCCGGCCCTAGAGATAAGATCTCATGGGGGGGGGCGGCGGCCACAAGGGGGGAAGGGGTTGCCTTGCCCCCCAAGGCAAGGGGGAACTCCCCCCCAGGGTTCCCAACCCTAGGCGCAGGGGGGAGGCCCAAGGGGGGGGGGGCGCCCCAGCCCACTAAGGGCTGGTTCCCTTCCACTTTCAGCCCACGGGGCCCTCCGGGATAGGTGGCCCCACCCGGTGGACCCCCGGGACCCTTCCGGTGGTCCCGGTACAATACCGGTAACCCCCGAAACTTTCCCGGTGGCCGAAACTGGACTTCCTATATATAATTCTTCACCTCCGGACCATTCCGGAACCTCTCGTGACGTCCGGGATCTCATCCGGGACTCCGAACAACTTTCGGGTTTCCGCATACATATATCTCTACAACCCTAGCGTCACCGAACCTTAAGTGTGTAGACCCTACGGGTTCGGGAGACATGCAGACATGACCGAGACGCCTCTCCGGTCAATAACCAACAGCGGGATCTGGATACCCATGTTGGCTCCCACATGTTCCACGATGATCTCATCGGATGAACCACGGTGTCGAGGATTGAATCAATCCCGTATACAATTCCCTTTGTCAATCGGTATGTTACTTGCCCGAGATTCGATCGTCGGTATCCCAATACCTTGTTCAATCTCGTTACCGGCAAGTCTCTTTACTCATACCGCAATGCATGATCCCGTGACTAACGCCTTAGTCACATTGAGCTCATTATGATGATGCATTACCGAGTGGGCCCAGAGATACCTCTCCGTCACACGGAGTGACAAATCCCAGTCTCGATCCGTGCCAACCCAACAGACACTTTCGGAGATACCCGTAGTGCACCTTTATAGTCACCCAGTTACGTTGTGACGTTTGGCACACCCAAAGCACTCCTACGGTATCCGGGAGTTGCACGATCTCATGGTCTAAGGAAAAGATACTTGACATTGGAAAAGCTAGCAAACGAAACTACACGATCTTTTATGCTATGCTTAGGATTGGGTCTTGTCCATCACATCATTCTCCTAATGATGTGATCCCGTTATCAATGACATCCAATGTCCATAGTCAGGAAACCATGACTATCTGTTGATCAACGAGCTAGTCAACTAGAGGCTTACTAGGGACACGTTGTGGTCTATGTATTCGCACATGTATTACGATTTCCGGACAATACAATTATAGCATGAATAATAGACAATTACCATGAACAAAGAAATATAATAATAACCATTTATTATTGCCTCTAGGGCATATTTCCAACAGGTAATGTAATAGGATAGGCAATTAGTTTATCTATCTCTAATCTTTGCCAGCCGGTTGTGGCGTCCTCTTTTTGGCTAGTTTGTATTCTAGCTCTTCTAGCTCTGCGTGAGCTCCTTTTATTGTCTTTTGGAGACTTTTAGACCTTTAGACTTGTTTGGAACATATTTATTTGTTTAATAAGAGGGCCGTATGCATCGTTCTGATGCAGAGGCCGGAGAATCCCCCTTTTCAAAAAAAAAAATGGAGCTTGGGGAGCCTGTCCTCTTGCAGTTCTCATGGCAGTTGTCAGAGTGCAGGGTTTGGGACGCTGAAAGGATGTGCTTGGATTGTGCTGACAAAGACAAGATCCCTGATGCGATTGTATTCTGTGTGGTGCAAGGTGATTGATTATATCTCACTTCATCGCTCCCTTTGTATTTAATTAATTTCGTTAGTTCTTGAAAGATATATTGCTATTTAATGCTTTTGTGTTTTCTACTATGTTATAGGTGAATTTGGTTGTTCAAAAAACCTTCCTGGCAACCTTTCTCGCAGCCACGATGTACACATCACAACTGTTCAGGTGAAGACTGAAAGAACACACGGAGGCAAAAGGAGGCCAGAGAGAATTGACCATGTGGATATCAGCACGTGTTTCATCGAGCATGATGCAGCACTGGTCTGGACCAAACGTTGTTTTGCGGTTGAGTCTTCCTGATCTCTAATGCACCGTGAAGTCGCCCGCACTGCGTGTGTTCACAAAAGCACTATCTTAGCTTCTTCTTCATTTTTCCGGGAAAAAGCCTATCTTGGCTTTCCACTTGTACGTACGTGTCATGAATTATACTATACTATGTAGAGATCTCATTTCCTTATACCCATGAAGACCGCTGACTATGTGGTCCATTCTGCTCCAAAATACTTCCTTTGCAAATTTTTGTAAGACGTTTTTATCACTACGAGGGAGTAACTGAAATTCTAGGATTATCGTAAGACAAAGCTTTTCAGGTTTGGCCAAGTCTACAAAAAAGCCACTAAGATCCACACCATCAAATATATATAATATAAATATGTAGTTCATAATGAATCTAATGAAATATTTTTTACTATAGATGTTGATATATTTTTATATAAATTTGGTAAAACTTAATGAAATTTGATTTTGAACAAACCTAAAACCCTAATAATTTTCGAACGAAGGGACTAAGCGCATCTCCAGTCTATGCCCGTTCCACTGTCCATGCCAATTTTTCCATCTAACAACCTCCTATACTTAGGCTAGGATTGTCTGGACTTCCATAATATGCTCATCGCTGAAAATCCTGAAATAAATCCAGGAATAAATGCGAGTACCAGGATTTGAACCTGGTGGGCTGGGGTTACCACAGTCCATAGTCCCTCTAACCATCCAACCACAGGTTGGTTCTCGTGCCTACTTTTCCTTTTTTTTTTGAGGAAAACGTGCCTAATTTTCCTAAGCATGATAGTTATGCACATCAATCATTAGCAAGAGTTGCTAGGGAGCAGCTCTCGTCCATGTAAGCCCAACGAAATAGCATAGCCCACTTGTCGGGCCCGTGTTTGTGAGGTTAAGTAGCTGTGCACATGAGTGATTGGGTGAACCCCCTCAGAAAAAAAAGAGTGATTGGGTGAACAAACTAGAACCTTAAACATGAATAGGTAATTGCCCATGTGTTACAACAGACGCATACATATTATAGTGGTTCAACGCTAATTATATCTGACATATGTCTTACACCCACTATATTCTGGGTTTTTATAAGATTTAATTTGATTTCAGTATGGGTAAGGAATGCAAAGAAAGTTTTGATTTAGTTGAGGTTTTGGTAAGATTTGATTTATTTGAGATTTTGGGAAAATTTGATTTGATTTGATTTAGTTAATGCGGGGTGTGATTTTGGTAAAATTTTAATTTGCTTTTGATTATTCCAAGTTACTCTATTTATGTTAGGTTTAATTTGTGCAACATCGATTGAGAGCACCAAAAAATCAACAAAAAACCAAAGAGAGGGTGAGGGGTGGGTGGGGGGGGGGGGGGGGTGAGAAAATCCGAAGGATAAGGGGAGGTGAAGGAAACAACTCATAGAGTTTTCTTTTCGTGTCTTCCCCTATCCCTCTTGCTCTCCCGATCCCAATATCTCATCCTGTAATAGATTTGTGTATATCAGAGTTTATCAATCGTGATCCGAGGTGTTACACATATCAAGCCTGAGTAAAAGTTTACCCCGTATAGAGAGATTTTGCAGTCCCGCACACAATCTACCAGATACATACTGCAGGAAGACATTTTTGGGAAGGCAATAAATGTATTTATTACTCATTGTGAGGCATCACATTACATCAAATTAATAGGAAAAGATTTTTCGGGAAGGAAACCCGGCCCCGGTGAATCAGATAAGACTGGCAGTAACAAACATAACGCATGTCTGCCTATATATACGCATCGACATCAACCGCGGCCCAAATCATCCTCTGAGTAGTACGCACTCTCAACTTATTTGACGATCTTGAACCACCTGCGCGCGCACGAATGGCGAACTACTACATGAAGCCGGCCTTCCAGTTTCTGGTGCTTTTCCTGGTTCTTCTCGGATGCTTTGCGTCTCGCGCTCAGAGTAAGTTGACACTTCCCAAATCGAAAATATGTGCCGCGCAGTGTAGTTTTTCAGGGGCGCTGCGCATTTCCTCTCTTATGCTAGATACATGACCTGTCTACATCGGCATATGCTGAGGTTCTTAATCTTGGGACTATTTTGCAGGTCAAGGGCATGGACCGGACATATTCTCATGCGAGAGGCAGTTGATGCGGCCATGCGACTTGTGTTACTGCTGCTTGTATGGCAACAATAAGGGAGTGTGCTATGCAACTGATGTGGACTGCAGGCTGGCTTGCCCTCCGCCTAAATTCACCCTACCATGAACCTGAACATTTTTTTTGTAATGTCTCTCATGTAGTACGTCTGTACTTCTTACCCCATACTCTGAAGAATAATTGGCAGAATCAACTGATGTCATATGCGTGTGTGCTTATCTGTTTGCACTACCTTTTCCGTTGAAAAAAATCCGTTCCCAGTTTGCTGAAGCACAAACAGCGAGACCCTAATTCATGTGTATAGACGGCCTGATCTTTCACGTCGACTCTTGATCAGCAGTTCTCCTCCCTTTTTCTTAGCAACTGGCGATGTGATAAACAACCCTCCATCATTAAATATCCATGATGGAAAAATCACTGATAATGCACACGATCTGACCGCCTTTGACTCACGTTTTCTGTATATTTGCATAACTCACATATAAATTAGTCTCATACTTATCGTACATAGGCACTAGTTGGGCGGAGACCATCTTGTGTGCCTAAGCGAGCGAGAGCGCCCCTCCCCACCTCCCTTCCCGCGCCGCTGGCCACTCCGACCGCAGCGGCCACCCACGCCCTAGCCCCTACCACCGACCGCCAGGGAATCCGCCTCTGGCCATGCTGTGCTGCTCCCACGCGGGGCCCCGGCCTCGCCGACCGCCAGCCTTGACTGGAGCACCCCGGAGAAGGGGGAGATCTGGGCTGCGACCAGCGGTCCGTCCCAGGTGCCGGAGACCCCTGCCGCTCCGTCACCGCGGATTTGCGCCTTGGCCTCGCTCTCCCCACACGGATCTGACGCGGATAGGCATGGTGCGGCCTCTGCCCCGGCGGGCAACTCCGTACCTCCCCATTTTGGGGGCAATCGCCTCAAGTCCATTGTGGTGGTGCCGTCCCCCCAAGCCCGGCCGGCGGATGGAGGCATTGAAGATGGTTGGACACTCCATCAATCCCGCAAGAACCGGCGTGCGTGCTTCGATCCAGCGGGCTCCGGGCGGATCCGCAAGCAGCCCCCCCCCCCTCACCATCGCCACAACTCCGGTTGCGAGGCCTTTTTAAGCAGGTTCAAAGGTCTCTGTTTCCAATGCCCTAGCTCTCGCCATAGTAGAATTGATTGTAGAGACCCCCTGCGCTGCATCATCTGCAAGCTGCAGGGGCACTACGGCTAGGAATGCCCACAAAATCCACGCAACAAGAGAGGGGGGGCTCTGCTAGAGAGCGGCTGGGAGATCTTGGGCGCCCGGTCTCTCCTGCCTGCGGCCCCTCGCCACCACCGCCACCTCCGCCACCACCGCCACCTCCACCTCCACCGCCGCCCCCTCACCGCCCCTCTGCGGCCAAGGAGCTCGCGCCGGCCATCGACCACGCCCGCCGTCCGCGCAACAGCCATAAGGTCATCGCCTCCACCCCAGCAATGGAGCACCAGATGTTCCTGCTGAACCAGCACGGCGTTGTGGTCACCGCGGTGGGCACCAAGGTGCACGCTGCCAGCCCCCTGTCCATCGGGAGGGCGTTGGAGAGGGAGCTCAAGATCCCGTCCCACCTGCTGAGGGTGACTGCCCACGACCCTAAAGACTTCTTCGTCTTCTTCAACCTGCCGGCGCACAAGGACCTGGCGGTGCGGCATGGCTCGCTCACCGTTGATGGGGTGACGTTCCTGCTCGAGTCGTGGTGGGAGGACGCCCACGCCGTGCACCAAAAGTGGATAATGCACGTCCGGGTGGTCATTGAGAAGCTGCCCATGCAGCTCTGGACGCTCGAGGGCGCCGTGGAGGCCATACGAGAAAGGTGATCGTGGACCGCCTCGACAGCCGGACCTTTGAGCGCACCGACACCAAGCTCTTCGCATGCTGGGTCTGGGTCTGGAACCTCTCCTTCATCCTGACCAAGCGCACGATCTGGAAGCATGCAAGGGGGGCGGGCCACGTGGAGGAGATGCATGACTACTCGCCGCCGAGCCATGCGGTGCCGCCCCCCCTCCCGGCCAGAGCTGCTGCAGTACGACCTGCTACTGCACGTCGAGGACTGGACGCCGCTCTCGCCGCGATCCTCGCACTCGCCGCAGAGTGGCCTCCCCTCCGACGATGATGAGGAGGACGACAGGCCGTAACCTCGCATCGACCCCGGGGTCTGGAACGTGCGCGTCGAGGATGGGCGGCCCGCAGGCCCCGGTGCCGCTGCTGCGCCCGCCGCCGCGCGTCGCCTCCTCCGGCTGCAGGGGGATGCCGTCGGGTGGCGCACACAGAGGGCACGACGGAGATGACCCGGGCCACCACCGGCGCTCATGGAAGGACATCTTGCTAGGGAGAGGGCGTATGGGTGACCATGGCAAGACGTCCACGACCAGCACCAGGTACCGCAGCCGCACCCCGATGTCAAGGCACCGCCAAAGTGCGCCTGGGGGCTGGCAGCTCGACGCCGGTGCAAGCAAGCAGCCTGCCCGAGAGCGCGCCCCTGGCAGGTCGAGGGGAAAGAGCGGAGAGGACGCCCGCCCATCTGCCTCTAGGGGCAAGGAGCCTGCGAAGGAGAAGCAGCAACTACCGGGGCAGGGGGGCGTCTGTGTCCCTTCTGGCCCCACCACGCAAGTTGCACGAGGACGCTGCATCCTCCTCAACCCTGGCAGACGACCCAGTGGCCGAATTCTTTGAGGGGGCCAAGAAGCAGCTGACTCCGCCCAAGCGGCCGGACGCCATGGCTTCGACGCTCGACGAGGTGATCGCGGCAAAGTTGAACAAGCCGCTCAGCTTCACCGAGGAAGATGGCACTAGCGGGAGTCTGTGGACATGGGGCCGGCGCTGTCCCTGGCACGCAACACCCCCACCACCACGACCTCTCACGCGCTCCAGCTAGGGGCCGTTACCAGGCAGGTAACTGAGCTGAAGTTGGAGGTGACGGTGGAAGCGGGGTGCCCCGGCCATCAACCCTCCCTTTCTCACCAGCGTACCTACTCCGTCCAGCCAGAAACAAGGCTCCCCCAAGACCAGAGCAACCAGCGTTCCAGTCCGGGCCAGCGCTCATCAAGCAAGCAACCCGTCGATGGTTCCCCACACGTAAAGAGCAACTTTCCGCCTCGTGCATGGCCTTGGGATCCTGGGACCGAAGGAGAAGACGACGGCTGCGGCAGAGGAGCTCATCCTCCGTTTCGACGAGGCTCTGACGGACGATGACATCACAGCGATCGCGCGGCTGACCCGCCTGGACGCCCATGCCCTCAAGGCAGCTGCTGGCCTGCTAGGCCCTGATGGAGAGGCCTCCGGCCGCCCAGTTTCCCCATGTTAGTTCACCACTGTAGTCGACGACGACCAGCCATGGGCTGGGTGAAGTTAGGTTATAGTATGTCAGCCTTAGGGCTTGCGAGCTGTAACAGTAGTTGGGCATGGTTGCTAGCTGTTTGCCGGCAGGTTTTTGGGCCTATTGGTGGCCGCCGGCAACCCCCGGATGGAGGGATTGTGTGAAGGAAATATGCCCTACATGCAATAATAAAGTTGTTATTTATATTTCCTTATATCATGATAAATTTTTATTATTCATGCTAGAATTGTATTAACCGGAAACTTGATACATGTGTGAATACATAGACAAAACAAAGTGTCCCTAGTATGCCTCTACTAGACTAGCTCGTTAATCAAAGATGGGTAAGTTTCCTGACCATAGACATGCGTTGTCATTTGGTGAACGGGATCACATCATTAGGAGAATGATGTGATGGACAAGACCCATCTGTTAGCTTAGCATAATGATTGTTAAGTTTTATTGCTATTGCTTTCTTCATGACTTATACATATTCCTCTGACTATGAGATTATGCATCTCCCGAATACCGTAGGAACACCTTGTGTGCTATCAAACGTCATAACGTAACTGGGTGATTATAAAGATGCTCTACAGGTGTCTCCGAAGGTGTTTCTTGGGTTGACATAGATCAAGATTAGGATTTGTCACTCCGAGTATCAGAGAGGTATCTCTAGGCCCTCTCGGTAATGCACATCAGTATAAGCCTTGCAAGCAATGTGACTAATGAGTTAGCGGGATGGTGCATTACGGAACGAGTAAAGAGACTTGCCGGTAACAAGATTGAACTAGGTATGAGGATACCGACGATCGAATCTCGGGCAAGTAACATACCGATGACAATGGGAATAACGTATGTTGTTATTGCAGTTTGACCGATAAAGATCTTCGTATAATATGTAGGAACCAATATGAGCATCCAGGTTCCGCTGTTGGTTATTGATAGGAGATGTGTCTCGGTCATGTCTACATAGTTCTCGAACCCGTAGGGTCCGCACGCTTAATGTTCGATGACGATTTGTATTATGAGTTACGTGTTTTGGTGACCGAAGATTGTTCGGAGTCTCAGATGAAATCACAGACATGACGAGGAGTCTCGAAACAGTCGAGAGGTAAAGATTGATATATTGGACGAAGGTATTCGGACACTGGAATGGTTTCGGGACGTTTCGGATATTTATCGGGGTACCGAGGGGTTACCGGAACCGCCCGGGGAAGTAATGGGCCTTCGTGGCCCATAGGGGAGAAAGAGAGGGGAGCCCGCAGGGTGGCGCCCCCTCCTCCCCCAAGGGAGTCCGAATTGGACAAGGGGGAGGGGGCGTGGCCCCCTTTCCTCTTTCCCTCTCCCTCTCCCTCTCCTTCCCTCTTTCCCCTCCATGAGAAAGGAAAAAGGGGGGACGAATCCTACTAGGAGTGGAGTCCTAGTAGGACTCCCCCCTTGGCGCGCCCCCTTTGTGGCCGGCCCCTCCTCCCATCCTTTATATACGGGGGCAGGGAGGCACCCCAAAGCACAACAGTTATTCTCTTAGCCATGTGCGGTGCCCCCCTCCACAGTTTACTCCTCCAGTCATAGCGTCGTAGTGCTTAAGCGAAGCCCTGCGCGGATCACATCACCATCACCGTCACCACGCTGTCGTGCTAACGAAACTCTCTCTCGAGCCTCTGCTGGATCAAGAGTTCGAGGGACGTCATCGAGCTGAACGTGTGCTGAACTCGGAGCTGCCGTACGTTCGGTACTAGATCGATTGGATCGTGAAGATGTTCGACTACATCAACCGCGTTATACTAACGCTTCCGCTTTCGGTCTATGAGGGTACGTGGACACACTCTCCCCCTCTTGTTGCTATGCATCTCCTAGATAGATCTTGCGTGATCGTAGGATTTTTTTTTTGAAATTGCATGCTACGTTCCCCAACATTGTGTATTTGTCTTTACTTTTAGTAAATCGTAGTCGTCGTCCATGCCTGACTCGTTTCCACGGCCTGCCACTAGCGGATAAACCAGGTTCCAAATGAGTAGCACAAACTGCCCGATCATGAGCTGGAACGTCCGGGGCCTAAACAACCCCGCCCGGCGCTCTGTAGTACACGACACTGCAAACACGCATCACCTCACCGTTCTTTGGATTCAGGAGACCAAACTAGAAGAGTGGACAGTCGCGATCGCTAGGGAAATAGGGGGCAAAGACTTGACGACTACATCGTCTTGCCATTGAATGGCACAAGGGGAGGCGCTGCCATCTTTTGGGATTCGACCTCAGTCCGAATCCAGTCCCATGCGATCGGCGAGTTCTCCATCACGACCAAAGTGTCAATCCTCTCCTCAGGGTCTAGTTTTTGGCTGACAACGGTTTACAGTCCATCTGAGGGGGCGCGAAAAGATACTTTCCTGGCAGGATTAGTGAGAAGCGCCCCTCCCCAGGGCGAGCCCTAGCTTCTCAATGGAGATTTCAACATTATCTACGAGGCCGGCGACAAGAACAATAGCAACATAAATAGGAGGATCATGGGAAAATTTAGGGCGGCAATCGACACCGGTGGGCTGCGAGAGATTAAATGCAAAAATAGGCATTTACATGGAGTAGCGAACGCCAGGACCCAACTCTTGCGAGCATAGATAAGTTCTTCTGCACGGTGGAATGGGAGGGCATGTTCCCAAATTTCATGCTACATGCGGCATCCACCTCGTGCTCGGATCACTGCCCGCTGCTCCTCGCGGCAGCTGCAGCCCCTCGCCAGGCGCCGCGGTTCCGTTTTGAGTCTTTCTGGCCAAGGTTTCCTCGTTTTCACGAGACTCTAGAAAGAGCATGGCAGCGCCCATCCCCAACGACTTGTGCTTTTGCTCACCTGAACATCAAGATGTATCGGGTGCCCAGGGACCTAAAAATCCGGAGTAGATCGCTGTTTAGTGACGCAAAAGTACAACTGCAGCTTGCCACGCTGGTTGTTCTCCGCCTGGACACCGCACAAGAATGCCGGCCCCTCACAGAGGGAGAATTCAACCTGCGAAAACTTCTAAAGTTGCGAATCCTAGGGCTAGCGGCGGTGGAAAGGACTCGGAAGCGCCAGGCGTCTAGGATAACCTGGTTGTGAGCAGGCGATGCCCAAACGGCCTTCTTCCAGGCCAAGATCAATGCCAGGCGCAGAAAAAAATTCATCCACTCGCTGCAAGGACCGGCTGGTGTTGCCACAACACATGATGCAAAAGAGGAACTAGTCCACAACCACTTAGACTGATCTATAGGGACTAGACAGGGCCGAGCCAGCACAATTGATTGGAGCTACATCGACATGCCAAGAGTACAAGGTGGTGGGCTAGACAACCCTTTCACCGAGCAGGAAGTGTGGCAAGCAATCAAGCAATCGCCAGCGGAAAAATCCCCTGGCCCGGACGATTTCTCCGGCGTTTTCTTCAGAACTTGCTGGCAAACCCTAAGAGGGATATCATGGCGGCCTTCCACCAGTTCTACCATCTCGTCGGGGGCAACTTCCATATGCTCAACACAGCTGTTGTAGTTCTCCTTCCAAAGAAAGACGGCGCCGCCACAATCACAGACTACAGGCCCATTAGTCTGATACACTCCGTAGCCAAATTGATCTCAAAAGTGCTCTCCCTCCGTTTAGCATTGGTGATTCAAAACTTGATCTCCCCGACGCAGACAGCATTCCTTCGAACCAAATGCATCCATGATAGCTTCCTACGTACAAAACTGCGTCAAGTCTCTCCATGCAAAGAAGACGCCGGCCCTGCTACTCAAGTTAGATATCTCAAAGGCTTTCGATAATGTTTCTTGGGATTATCTGCTAGAGCTGCTTCAACAACTAGGTTTTAGCGTGTGATGGCGAGATTGGATTGCACTCCTCCTCTCCACCTCCTCGTCGACCTTCCTTCTCAATGGCATTCCAGGGCCAAGGATTAGGCACCGCAAAGGGCTGCGGCAGGGTGACCCTCTCTCGCCGCTCTTATTTATTCTGGCCATTGATCCTCAACATAGGGTGCCGAAGGCGGCGGTGGAGCAAGACCTGATTGCACCATTGCTAGGCCATGAGATCAAGCTCAGAGTTAGCCTCTACGCGGACGACGTGGTCATTTTTGCAAACCCGGACCGGCACGAAATAGACACCATCATTGAGAACCTAAGTGAGTTCGGAAATGCCACGGGCCTGCATGTGAACCTGGCAAAGTCAACAGCAACACTGATCAGGTGCAAGAACATTGATCTCTCTGAGATCCTTGGTAGTTTTGGCGGATCCATTACCTCCTTCCCTATAAAATATTTAGGCCTCCCCGTGTCAACTACGCGGCTTAGAATAGTGCATCTGCAGTTCCTCATCGATAGAATTAGGGCCAGATTAGCGGGATGGAAGGGTCGACTGCTCCCTTTTGCCAGCAGAAGAGTGCTGGTCCGAAGCATGCTCAGCGCGATGCCCACTTTTGCTCTCTCAGTACTGCGGGTGCCACCAAAGCTGCTTAAGGAGATTGACAAGTGCAGGAGAAGATTCCTTTGGAAGCAAGAGGAGGAGATAATAGGGGCCAGCTGCAAGGTAAACTAGCCAACGGTGTGTGCTCCAACACAGAGGGGGGAGGGCTCGGAATCCTTGACCTACAAAGTTTCAGCGGAGCCCTCCGGCTCCGATGGCTATGGATTGCATAGAAGGACCCGTACAGGCCATGGCTAGCCACACCACCGCCATGCGACGAAGATGACAAATCATTATTCGCTGTAGCAACAACGATGACAGTTGAAGGAAATATGCCCTAGAGGCAATAATAAAGTTGTTATTTATATTTCCTTATATCATGATCAATGTTTATTATTCATGCTAGAATTGTATTAACCGGAAACTCAGTACATGTGTGAATACATAGACAAACAGAGTGTCACTAGTATGCCTCTTCTTGACTAGCTCGTTGAATCAAAGATGGTTAAGTTTCCTAGCCATAGACATGAGTTGTCATTTGATTAACGGGATCACATCATTAGAGAATGACGTGATTTACTTGAGCCATTCCGTTAGCTTAGCACTTGATCATTTAGTATGTTGCTATTGCTTTCTTCATGACTTATACATGTTCCTATGACTATGAGATTATGCAACTCCCGAATACCGGAGGAACACTTTGTGTGCTACCAAACATCGCAACGTAACTGGGTGATTATAAAGGTAATCTACAGGTGTCTCCGATGGTACTTGTTGAGTTGGCATAGATCGAGATTAGGATTTGTCACTCCGATTGTCGGAGAGGTATCTCTGGGCCCTCTCGGTAATGCACGTCACTATAAGCCTTGCAAGCAATGTGACTAATGAGTTAGTTGCAGGATGATGCATTACGGAACGAGTAAAGAGACTTGCCGGTAACGAGATTGAACTAGGTATGGTGATACCGACGATCGAATCTCGGGCAAGTAACATACCGAAGACAAAGGGAACAACGTATATTGTTATACGGTTTGACCGATAAAGATCTTCGTAGAATATGTGGGAGCCAATATGAACATCCAGGTTCCACTATTGGTTATTGACCGGAGACGTTTCTCGGTCATGTCTACATAGTTCTCGAACCCGTAGGGTCCGCACGCTTAACGTTCGGTGACGATCGGTATTATGAGTTGATGTGTTTTGATGTACCGAAGATAGTTTGCAGTCCCGGATGTGATCACGGACATGACGAGTAGTCTCGAAATAGTCGATACATAAAGATTGATATATTGGACGGCTATATTCGGACACCGGAAGTGTTCCAGGTGATTTCGAAGAAAACCGGAGTGCCGGAGGGTTACCGGAACCCCCCGGGAGAACTAATGGGCCACATGGGCCTTAGTAGAGAGAGAGAGAGGGCCGGCCAGGGCAGGCCGCGTGCCCTCCCCCTCTGGTCCGAATTGGACTAGGGAAGTGGGGGTGGTGCCCCCCTTTCCTTCTCCCTCTCCTCCTTCCTTTCCCCCTCCTAGTAGGAGTAGGAAAGGGGAGTCCTACTCCTACTAGGAGGAGAACTCCTCTTCTCCTGGCGCGCCCCAAGGGCCGGCCGGCCTCCCCCCTTGCTCCTTTATATACGGGGGCAGGGGGCACCCTAGAACACACAAGTTGATTGTTTCCAGCCGTGTGCGGTGCCCCCCTCCACCATAATCCACCTCGGTCATATCGTCGTAGTGCTTAGGCGAAGCCCTGCGCCGGTAACTTCATCATCATCATCACGCCGTTGTGCTGACGAAGCTCTTCCTCGACACTCTGCTGGATCGTCAGTTCATGGGACGTCACCGAGCTGAACGTGTGCAGACCGCGGAGGTGTCGTACTTTCGGTACTAGGATCGGTCGATCGTGAAGACGCACAACTACATCAACCGCGTTGTCATAACGCTTCCGCTTACGGTCTATGAGGGTATGTGGACAACACTCTCCCCTCTCGTTGCTATGCATCACCATGATCTTGCGTGTGCGTAGGAATTTTTTTGAAATTACTACGTTCCCCAACAATGGCATCCGAGCCAGGTTTATGCATAGATGTTATATGCACGGGTAGAACACAAGTGAGTTGTGGACGATAATAGTCATACTGCTTACCAGCATGTCATACTTTGATTCGGCGGTATTGTTGGATGAAGCGGCCCGGACCGACATTACGTGTACGCTTACGCGAGACTGGTTCTACCGACGTGCTTCGCACACAGGTGGCTGGCGGGTGTCAGTTTCTCCAACTTTAGTTGAATCAAGTGTGGCTACGCCCGGTCCTTGTTGAAGGTTAAAACATCACATACTTGACGAAAAATCGTTGTGGTTTTGATGCATAGGTAAGAACGGTTCTTGCTCAGGCCGTAGCAGCCACGTAAAACTTGCAAAACAAAGTAGAGGACGTCTAACTTGTTTTTACAGGGCATGTTGTGATGTGATATGGTCAAGACATGATGCTAAATGTTATTGTATGAGATGATCATGTTTTGTAACAAAGTTATCGGCAACTGGCAGGAGCCATATGGTTGTCGCTTTATTGTATGAAATGCAATCGCCATGTAATTGCTTTACTTTATCACTAAGCGGCAGCGATAGTCGTAGAAGCAATAGTTGGCGAGACGACAACGATGCTACGATGGAGATCAAGGTGTCGTGCCGGTGACGATGGTGATCATGATGGTGCTTTGGAGATGGAGATCAAAGGCACAAGATGATGATGACCATATCATATCACTTATATTGATTGCATGTGATGTTTATCCTTTATGCATGTTATTTTGCTTAGTTCGACGGTAGTATTATAAGATGATCTCTCACTAATTTCAAGGTATAAGTGTTCTCCCTGAGTATGCACCGTTGCGAAAGTTCGTCGTGCCGAGACACCACGTGATGATCGGGTGTGATAAGCTCTACGTTCACATACAACGGGTGCAAGCCAGTTTTGCACACGCAGAATACTCGGGTTAAACTTGACGAGCCTAGCATATGCAGATATGGCCTCGGAACACTGAGACCGAAAGGTCGAGCGTGAATCATATAGTAGATATGATCAACATAGTGATGTTCACCATTGAAAACTACTCCATCTTGCTACCTCTTGAGCACTGCGTTGGTTTTCCCTAGAAGAGGAAAGGGTGATGCAACAAAGTAGCGTAAGTATTTCCCTCAGTTTTTGAGAACCAAGGTATCAATCAGTAGGAGGCCACGCACGAGTCCCTCGCACCTACACAAAAGAATAAATCCTCGCAACCAACGCGATAAGGGGTTGTCAATCCCTACACGGTCACTTACGAGAGTGAGATCTGATAGATATGATAAGATAATATTTTTGGTATTTTTATGATAGAGATGCAAAGTAAAGAAAGTAAAATAAAAGGCAATGGAAATAGCTTGTTGTTGGAAGATTAATATGATGGAAAATAGACCCGGGGCCATAGGTTTCACTAGTGGCTTCTCTCATGAGCATAAATATTACGGTGGGTGAACAAATTACTGTTGAGCAATTGACATAATTGAGCATAGTTATGAGAATATCTAGGTATGATCATGTATATAGGCATCACGTCTGAGACAAGTAGACCGACTCCTACCTGCATCTACTATTATTACTCCACACATCGACCGCTATCCAGCATGCATCTAGAGTATTAAGTTCAGAAGAACAGAGTAACGCTTTAAGCAAGATGACATGATGTAGAGGGATAAACTCATGCAATATGATATAAACCCCATCTCGTTATCCTCAATGGCAACAGTACAATACGTGCCTTGCTGCCCCTACTGTCACTGGGAAAGGACACTGCAAGATTGAACCCAAAGCTAAGCACTTCTCCCATTGCAAGAAAGATCAATCTAGTAGGCCAAACCAAACTGATAATTCGAAGAGACTTGCAAAGATAACCAATCATACATAAAAGAATTCAGAGAAGATTCAAATATTGTTCATAGATAAACTTGATCATAAACCGACAATTTATCGGTCTCAACAAACACACCGTAAAAGAAGATTACATCGAATAGATCTCCACGAGAGAGGGGGAGAACATTGTATTGAGATCCAAAAAGAGAGAAGAAGCCATCTAGCTAATAACTATGGACCCGAAGGTCCGAGGTAAACTACTCACACATCATCGGAGAGGCTATGGTGTTGATGTAGAAGCCCTCCGTGATCGATGCCCCCTCCGGCGGAGCTCCGGAACAGGCCCCAAGATGGGATCTCACGGGTACATAAGGTTGCGGCGGTGGAATTAGGTTTTTTGGCTCCGTATCTGGTAGTTTGGGGGTACGTAGGTATATATAGGAGGAAGGAGTACGTCGGTGGAGCAACAGGGGGCCCACGAGGGCGGAGGGCGCGCCCTGGGGGGTAGGCGCGCCCCCTACCTCGTGCCCTCCTGGTTGATGTCTTGACGTAGGGTCCAAGTCCTCTGGATCACGTTCGTTCCGAAAATCACGTTCCCGAAGGTTTCATTCCGTTTGGACTCCGTTTGATATTCTTTTTCAGCGAAACTCTGAAATAGGTAGAAAATAGCAATTCTGGGCTGGGCCTCCGGTTTATAGGTTAGTCCCAAAAATAATATAAAAGTGTATAATAAAGCCCAATAATGTCCAATACAGAATATAATATAGCATGGAACAATCAAAAATTATAGATACGTTGGAGACGTATCAAGCATCCCCAAGCTTAATTCCTGCTCGTCCTCGAGTAGGTAAATGATAAAAACAGAATTTTTGAGGTGGAATGCTACTTGGCATAATTTCAATGTAATTCTTCTTAACTGTGGTATGAATATTCAGATCCGGAAGATTCAAGACAAAAGTTTAATATTGACATAAAAATAATAATACTTCAAGCATACTAACTAAGCAATTATGTCTTCTCAAAATAACATGGCCAAAGAAAGTTATCCCTACAAAATCATATAGTCTGGCTATGCTCTATCTTCACCACACAAAATATTTAAATCATGCACAACCCCGATGACAAGCCAAGCAATTGTTTCATACTTTTGATGTTCTCAAACTTTTTCAATCTTCACGCAATACATGAGCGTGAGCCATGGACATAGCACTATATGTGGAATAGAATGGTGGTTGTGGAGAAGACAAAAAGGAGAAGATAGTCTCACATCAACTAGGCGTATCAACGGGCTATGGAGATGCCCATCAATAGATATTAATGTGAGTGAGTAGGGATTGCCATGCAACGGATGCACTAGAGCTATAAGTATAGGAAAGCTCAACAAAAGAAACTAAGTGGGTATGCATCCAACTCGCTTGCTCATGAAGACCTAGGGCATTTTGAGGAAGCCCATCATTGGAATATACAAGCCAAGTTCTATAATGAAAAATTCCCACTAGTATATGAAAGTGATATCATAGGAGACTCTCTATCATGAAGATCATGGTGCTACTTTGAAGCACAAGTGTGGTAAAAGGATAGTAACATTGTCCCATCTCTCTTTTTCTCTCATTCATCATTTTTGGGCCTTTTTTATGGCCTCTTTTTTTTCGTCCGGAGTCTCATCCCGACTTGTGGGGGAATCATAGTCTCCATCATCCTTTCCTCACTTGGGACAATGCTCTAAAAATGATGATCATCACACTTTTATTTACTTACAACTCAACAATTACAACTCAATACTTAGAACAAAATATGACTCTATGTGAATGCCTCCGGCAGTGTACCAGGATATGCAATGAATCAAGAGTGACATGTATGAAAGAATTATGAACGGTGGCTTTGCCACAAATACAATGTCAACTACATGATCATGCGAAGCAATATGACAATGATGGAGCATGTCATAGTAAACGGAACGGTGGTAAGTTGCATGGCACTATATCTCGGAATGGCTATGGAAATGCCATAATAGGTAGGTATGGTGGCTGTTTTGAGGAAGGTATATGGTGGGTGTATGATACAGGCGAAAAGTGCGGTATTAGAGAGGCTAGCAATGGTGGAAGGAAGAAAAGTGCGTATAATCCATGGACTCAACATTAGTCATAAAGAACTCATATACTTATTGCAAAAAATCTACGAGTTATCAAAGCAAAGTATTACGCGCATGCTCCTAGGGGGATAGATTGGTAGGAAAAGACCATCGCTGGTCCCCGACCGCCACTCATAAGGAAGACAATCAATAAATAAATCATCCTCCGACTTCATACATAACGGTTCACCATACGTGCATGCTATGGGAATCACAAACTTTAACACAAGTATTTCTCAAATTCAAAACTACTCAACTAGCATGACTCTAATATCAGCATCTTCATATCTCAAAACAATTATCAAGCATCAAACTTCTCATAGTATTCAACACACTCATAAGATTTTTTCTTTTTTTCTTTACTAATCTTGAATGCCTATTATTGTTAAAGCAAACTACCATGCTATTTAAGACTCTCAAAATAATCTAAGCGAAGCATGAGAGAATAATAGTTTCTATAAAACAAATCCACCACCGTGCTCTAAAAGATATAAGTGAAGCACTAGATCAAAAACTATATAACTCAAAAGATATAAGTGAAGCACATAGAGTATTCTAATAATTTCCGAATCATGTGTGTCTCTCTCAAAAGGTGTGTACAGCAAGGATGATTGTGGTAAACTAAAAATCAAATACTCAAATGATACAAGATGCTCCAAGCAAAACACATATCATGTGGTGAATAAAAATATAGCTCCAAGTAAAGTTACCGATGGAAGTAGAAGAAAGAGGGGATGCCTTCCGGGGCATCCCCAAGCTTTGGCTTTTAGGTGTCCTTAGATTATCTTGGGGTGCCATGGGCATCCCCAAGCTTAGTCTCTTGCCACTCCTTGTTCCATAATCCATCAAATCTTTTACCCAAAACTTGAAGACTTCACAACACAATACTTAACAAAAAATCTCGTGAGCTCTGTTAGCGAAAGAAAACAAAAGACCACTTCAAGATACTGTAATAAACTCATTCTTTATTTATATTGGTGTTAAACCTACTGTATTCCAACTTCTTTATGGTTTATAAACTCTTTTACTAGCCATAGATTCATCAAAATAGGCAAACAACACACGGAAAACAGAATCTGTAAAAAAACAAAACAGTTTGTAGTAATCTGTAACTAACGCAAACTTCTGGAACTCCAAAAATCAGCAGCAATTGGAATCAATATTTTATCACGTTCTGGTGATTTTTTAACAATTATTTTCGTGAACAGAAAGTTTCTGGAATTTTCAGCAAGATCAATTAACTATCATCCAAGAAGATCCTATAGGTTTAACTTGGAACAAACACTAATTAAAACATAAAAACACATCTAACCAGAGGCTAGATCAAATATTTATTCCTAAACAGAAGAAAAAAGCAAAAAACTAAAAATAAAATTGGGTTGCCTCCCAACAAGTGCTATCGTTTAACGCCCCTAGCTAGGCGTAAAAGCAAGGATAGATCTAGGTATTGCCATCTTTGGTAGGAAATCCATAAGTGGCTCTCATGATAGATTCATATGGTAATTTTATTTTCTTTCTAGGGAAGTGTTCCATGCCTTTCCTTAACGGAAATTCGAATCTAATATTCCCTTCCTTCATAGCAATAATTGCACCAATCGTTCTAAGGAAAGGTCTACCAAGAATAATAGGACATGAAGGATTGCAATCTATATCAAGAACAATAAAATCTACGGGCACATAATTCCTATTTGCAACAATAAGAACATCATTAATTCTTCCCATAGGTTTCTTAATAGTGGAATCCGCAAGGTGCAAGTTTAGAGAGCAATCATCAAAATCACGGAAATCTAGGAAATCGCACATAGTCTTTGGAATCGTGGAAACACTAGCACCCAAATCACACAAAGCATAGCATTCATGATCTTTAATTTTAATTTTAATAGTAGGTTCCCATTCATCATAAAGTTTCTAGGGATAGAAACTTCCAATTCATAAGATTGCATCAAAGCATCAATGATATGTTTGGTAAAGGCTTTATTTTGACTATAAGCATGAGGAGAATTTAGTTAGGATTGCAACAAGGAAATACAATCTATCAAAGAGCAATTATCATAATTAAATTCCTTGAAATCCAAAATAGTGGGTTCATTAATATCTAATGTTTTGATCTCTTCAATCCCACTATTATCAATTTTAGCATCAAGATCTAAAAACTCCGAATTTTTGGAACGCCTTGTAGGTAGAGGTGGATCATATTCAGTCCCATCATTATCAAGATTCATATTGCAAAACAAAGATTTAATAGGGGACACATCAATAACTTTTAGATCTTCATCTTTATTTTCATAGAAACTAGAAGAACACGCTTTCACAAAGCAATCTTTCTTAGCACGCATCCTAGCGGTTCTTTCTTTGCACTCATCAATGGAAATTCTCATGGCTTTGAGAGACTCATTCATATCATGCTTAGGTGGAATAGATCTAAGTTTTAAAGAATCAACATCAAGGGAAATTCTACCAACGTTCCTAGCCAATTCATCAACTTTAAGCAAAAAAAATTCAAGAAAAGCATTGAATTTTTTTGCGAATTCATAAATTCCTTAACACTAGTCTCAAATTCAGAAGGCATCTTATTAAAGTTTCCATAAGAATTG
Source organism: Triticum aestivum (assembly GCF_018294505.1). NCBI lineage: Eukaryota > Viridiplantae > Streptophyta > Magnoliopsida > Poales > Poaceae > Triticum > Triticum aestivum. The sequence continues at coordinate 304,887,647 of NC_057796.1, forward strand.
TTGTAGGAATTACCATAATTATTAGAGGAATTACTAGGATAAGGCCTAGGATTAAAGTTTCCTCTATACGCAAACCATGCGTAGGGCAATTATGTATCATTAATTTCATCCTCCCCCAAGCTTGTGCAACATGTTTATGATCAAGTTTCTTAAAATTCATAATATCGTTTCTAAGAGAGATGATCTTAGCGGGAGGAAAATACTTACAGATAAAAGCATCTTTGCACTTATTCCAAGAATCAATACTATTTTTAGGCAAAGATGAAAACCAAGCTTTAGCACGATCTCTAAGCGAAAAGGGAAATAGCTTCAATTTAACAATATCATTGTCCACATCTTTCTTCTTTTGCATATCACATAAATCAACGAAGCTATTTAGATGGGTAGCGGCATCTTCACTAGGAAGGCCAGTGAATTGATCTTTCATGACAAGATTCAACAAAGCAGCATTGATTTCACAAGATTCAGTATCGGTAAGAGGAGCAATCGGAGTGCTAAGGAAATCATTATTGTTGGTATTGGTAAAGTCACACAATTTGGTATTATCTTGAGCCATCGTGACAAGCAAGCAATCCAACACACGAGCAAACAAGAAGCAAGAGAAAAGAGGCGAACGGAAAAGAGAGGGCGAATAAAACGGCAAGGGTGAACTAGGGGAGAGGAAAACAAGAGGCAAATGGCAAATAATGTAATGCGAGAGATAAGGGTTTGTGATGGGTACTTGGTATGTTGACTTTTGCGTAGACTCCCCGGCAACGGCGCCAGAAATCCTTCTTGCTACCTCTTGAGCACTGCGTTGGTTTTCCCTTGAAGAGGAAAGGGTGATGCAGCAAAGTGCGTAAGTATTTCCCTCAGTTTTTGAGAACCAAGGTATCAATCCAGTAGGAGGCCACGCACGAGTCCCTCGCACCTACACAAACAAATAAATCCTCGCAACCAACGCGATAAGGGGTTGTCAATCCCTACACGGTCACTTACGAGAGTGAGATCTGATAGATATGATAAGATAATATTTTTGGTATTTTTATGATAGAGATGCAAAGTAAAGAAAGTAAAATAAAAGTCAATGGAAATATCTTGTTGTTGGAAGATTAATATGATGGAAAATAGACCCGGGGGCCATAGGTTTCACTAGTGGCTTCTCTCATGAGCATAAATATTACGGTAGGTGAACAAATTACTGTTGAGCAATTGACATAATTGAGCATAGTTATGAGAATATCTAGGTATGATCATGTATATAGGCATCACGTCCGAGACAAGTAGACCGACTCCTGCCTGCATCTACTACTATTACTCCACACATCGACCGCTATCCACCATGCATCTAGAGTATTAAGTTCATAAGAACAGAGTAACGCTTTAAGCAAGATGACATGATGTAGAGGGATAAACTCATGCAATATGATATAAACCCCATCTTGTTATCCTCGATGGCAACAATACAATACGTGCCTTGCTGCCACTACTGTCACTGGGAAAGGACACCGCAAGATTCAACCCAAAGCTAAGCACTTCTCCCATTGCAAGAAAGATCAATCTAGTAGGCCAAACCAAACTGATAATTCGAAGAGACTTGCAAAGATAACCAATCATACATAAAAGAGTTCAGAGAAGATTCAAATATTGTTCATAGATAAACTTGATCATAAACCCACAATTCATCGGTCTCAACAAACACACGTAAAAGAAGATTACATCGAATAGATCTCCATGAGAGAGGGGGAGAACATTGTATTGAGATCCAAAAAGAGATAAGAAGCCATCTAGCTAATAACTATGGACCCGAAGGTCTGAGGTAAACTACTCACACATCATCGGAGAGGCTATGGTGTTGATGTAGAAGCCCTCCGTGATCGATGCCCCCTCCGGCGGAGCTCCGGAACAGGCCCCAAGATGGGATCTCACGGGTACAGAAGGTTGCGGCGGTGGAATTAGGTTTTTGGCTCCGTATCTGGTAGTTTGGGGGTATGTAGGTATATATAGGAGGAAGGAGTACGTCGGTGGAGCAACAGGGGGCTCACGAGGGTGGAGGGTGCGCCCTGGGGGGTAGGCGCGCCCCCCTACCTCGTGCCCTCCTGGTTGATGTCTTGACGTAGGGTCCAAGTCCTATGGATCACGTTCGTTCCGAAAATCACGTTCCCGAAGGTTTCATTCCGTTTGGACTCCGTTTGATATTCTTTTTCTGCGAAACTCTGAAATAGGCAAAAAACAGCAATTCTGGGCCGGGCCCCCGGTTAATAGGTTAGTCCCAAAAATAATATAAAAGTGTATAATAAAGCCCAATAATGTCCAATACAGAATATAATATAGCATGGAACAATCAAAAATTATAGATACGTTGGAGTCGTATCACATCTCACGTGATGATCGGACATGGTTTACTTGATTTGGATCATGTGATCACTTAGATGATTAGAGGGATGTCTATCTAAGTGGGAGTTCTTAAGTAATTTGATTAATTGAACTTTAATTTATCATGAACTTCGTACCTGATAGTATTTTGCATGTCTATGTTGTTGTAGATAGATGGCCCGTGCTGTTGTTCCGTTGAATTTTAATGCGTTCCTAGAGAAAGCAAAGTTGAAAGATGATGGTAGCAACTACACGGACTGGGTCCGTAACTTGAGGATTATACTCATTGCTGCACAAAAGAATTACGTCCTGGAAGCACCGCTAGGTGCCAAACCTGCTGCAGGAGCAACGCCAGATGTTATGAACGTCTGGCAGAGCAAAGCTGATGTCGGAGTAATTGGCCACGGGTAGCCTCATCAGCTTCCCATGGCGTTTCAAGACATCGAGGCCGACTGCGCCCCTCAAGAATCCAAGACCAAAGCGCCGCCTTCTCGCCGCCGGCTGGTCCAAGCGGCCGGCTGCTAGAAGGCGCCATAGCCCAGAGGGCGGACGGGTCTACTCTTGGCAGGCGGCCTCTAGAGAGGCCAGCTCCCAGTAGGCGGCCCAAGCACTCTCAGAATCTGCACCCTCATAAATACGACAAGATGGGGCGTGGCTACAACATGCCTCGCCGCCCCTAGCCTAGGGCATAGCAAGGCCACAGTACGCCGTACCAAGCGGGCTCCTCCGTTCGGCGCAGCACTGTTGCCACGCTGACCCTGACGTCACCCCTGTCAGAGGGGGCTGCGCCCCCACGACAGGCTGTCGGTATGGCCCGCAGGCGGCGGGCCCCACCTGACAACGAGAAGACCAGGAGGCGGCCGTCCCTGGCCAGTCGACTTAGCAGAAGCCGACAGACGACCAGGCGGCCCTTCCCCTCCTGGGGACCCGTACGCCATTAACCAGATGATACGGGGAATGGCTACAGTGAACGCCCGCCAGGCAGCGGCACTGTAGCCACGCCTCCCCCGACAAAGCACGCATCATTAGCCGCACCGCTATAGTATCGGGCAACAGGCAGGACCCGCAGGCAGTGGGTACGGCCTGTCGGCCGAGTACCGGATAGCTGGCGGGACCCACCAGGCGGCAGGCCCCACCGGCCAGCGGAGAACCCGGCGACCAGAGACACTGACGGGTCGGGCCTACACCCGGTCGGATTACCATTGTACCCCTGGGGGGTAGGCCTATATAAACCCCCCAGGGCCTCTTGTTCACCCACACACCCATATAGAGAGAGGAAGCTAGGGCTAGACTTGCTCTCCTCCCCCCTCTAGAGAAACAGCTCAAGGAGCAAGCTTGTAGCCACCATTGTTGCTTGAGTGATCATGCGGAGACCCCGCAGAGCAGGACTAGGAGTGTTATCTCCATGAAGAGCCCCGAACCTGGGTAAGATTCGCCGGCGTGCATGTCTTCGCCTCATCCCGCTTCCTGGCACCGGCGACGTCTTACTAGCCCCCATCATGATAAGCTATCCCTTGGCATATGTCGCACCAAACCCCCGACATTTGGCGCCCACCGTGGGGCTAGGTGCACCGTCGTCCGGAGATCTGTTCTGTACGGGAACCATCTTCCTCCCCCACGAGCGCAGCCAGCCCGGCACGCCAGACGGCGTCTGCGCCGACGCGCTGCATGGCGCAGAGGTCGTCTGCGCGGCAAGCTGCCTCGCCGACCTTGTTGGCGAGATCCGCCTCTCCGACGAGCCTGCGTCCGACGCAGGCACTGACGGCCCCGAGAGCCGCCTCATCAGCCTCCTCGACCAGCTCCATATCGCTAACGAGCCGGCCGTCGATTTGGAGTCGGTTGGCTCTACCGACCCGATGCTCGTCGACTCTGACACGGTGTCGCTTGACGCATTGCCCACCAACGTGGTGGTCGTTGATGATCCTCTCCCCCGTGCCGACAGCGGCGACAGCACCGTCACGGAGGTGCTCGTCATCAGCCATGATGGAGTTTCCGGTGACGGTGCCCGAGACCCGCTCGAGGCAGCGCTGCAAGACCTGTCTGCACCCATTGCAGAAGACGCCGACGCCGAGACGGTGGAAGCCCGCCGCGTCCAGCTCGTCGAAAGCGCCAAGAAGCTAGCCAGCATGAGACACCTTTCGGAGGCTTACCAGCACGAGATGGACCGCGCCGTTGGCGGTACGCCGGCTCCTGGCGGGCCCAGCCGCATCGGCATGGTCCGGTAGCGCGGCGCGGCCATTGCCAGCATGTTCGGGGCAGATCGCCCCGTCTACGCCACGCCCAGGGAGAACATACGAGCTGCTCAGGCGGCAGCAGACGAGCTAGACAACCTCGAGGGCGATGAGCGTCGCCATATGACGGAGCGCGTCCAGCGACTCATTGACGCGGCTACCGAGCAGCAAGAAGCCGGCTGCCGCGTCGAGGAGCCCAATCGGCGGAACGACGACACGCCTCCCCGCCGAGAACATGGCGCGATGTGACGCCTGGATAATTAAGCTACAGTAACCCTCGCCTAATGATGCCATGTCACCTCGATTACTGTTGTTACTCTTGCGTAGTTCAAAACCGATTCGAAATTCAAATTTAAAATAAAGTCAAACTAGAAAAGTTTTCAAATGTCAAAACTAAAATGTACAAGCGGTGACAAATAATGCGTTGGTAATTATGGTGAAGAAACCACATTTTTATAAAGTGTTTAAATGCTCTAATATAAATAAAATAGTAGCAAACATAATTATTTAAATGCCTTTACTAATTAATAAAATATCAAACTAAATTATTTGGGGACTAGACTTTTGGTGGCAGTGCAGCTTATTGCATAGTATTTATGTGTCAAGGCTCCACTTTTTACAAAAGTCATTTGGATCAAGTTTTAAATGGAAAACAACAGCTAATTAAAAGAAACAGAAAAGAAAAAGGCAAACAAAAAAGAAAAGGAGAAAGAAACCTAACTACTGTACACTTAAGGCCCAAAGTCCTGTAGCTAGCCCAGCCCACCAGGAGGTTTCCTCCGGATCGGCCACGTGCTGGCCATCCAGCTCCTCCCCGTCGCCTACAAGTCCTCCCCGACCACCCAGTGGCAAACCCTAGCCACTATCCCCCTCCCCCACCTCGCCTCGTTTCCCCTCGATCTGGAGCTCACCTGTGAGGAGCCGGTGTGCGCCGTCGTCAAATCCCGTGGCCACCGTCGTCCCCCCGCCCCCTAGAGTTGCTCGGGAGCTCCGCCTCCATCATCTACGTCCTCTACGCGAACCATCTCGACCTCAACTCCGCCGCACCGTCGGGATCGAGTTCTTCTCCGCCTTCAGCCACCGCCGCATCATCGCCGGATTCGTCGCCGTCAGCTCCTCTCCGACCACCCCTGCACCTCCCCGAGCTTGCCCCCGTCATCACTGTGAGCACCACCATGTTTTCCCCATCTCCCTGCTACCTAGGGATGTAAACGGATCGGATCGGATCGGATAATGCTTTTACCATATTTTTTGGTCGGATTCGGAGCGGAGCGGATAATGACCGGATGCGGATTTGAATGCGGATTATGTCGGACTACGGATTCGGAGCGGAAGCGTAGCAAATTCGGACCGGAAACGGACTAAAATTATCGGATGATACGCGCAAAGACATGATTTATTTCTACTAAGCAAACAATATGAAAACACGTTTTCATCCAAGCGCATAACAGTAGAGATTGGCATTTTGAAGTTATAAATCAACAGTATAGCAATAATATGTAGTGCCGATAAGATGTGGATAGCATTACACATAGAGTCCAAGCCAAAGGTCGTACTTAAGAAATACTTAATTCAATCGAAGTTTTTATTTATTATGAAAGGCAAGTATCCGATCAAGTAGAAGCTGGTAATCATCCTTGATTTCTCTTCAACATGGTGTTCTTCCAATCCATTGGCATCACCCTGTGAGAATGATAAGAGATATTAGATGCTACACTTGACAATCAGAGAAATTATTGATACTTAGCTGTGGACAATTAAGTAGTTCGAATACACATGCGTCAATTCTGAGGTGTATATATCCACATGATTAATCTGTAACTTCTTAGTGTATGTGTATATAGAGAGAAGAGAAACATCAAGCACCAGATATTGCATTGATGCACGTACTATACATACATGACTAATTCAATTATATTGATATCTGATCGGTAACTAGCAACATACATATTCAATCATGAGTACAGATGTATATATAAATGTAAATCTAACCTGATCGGCATGTGATTCGTAACTAGCAAGTAGCAGCACACATATAGAAGGCATATATTAGTAAAACTAATCCATATGTGCAAAGAGGATACATGCTGGTAATATATACTAACATACATCAGAGAATTGCCCCTGCTCCTGCTAGCTGCCGCTGCTACTGCATGCTGCTTTGCCGCGGCTAATACGCTCCTCTGCCTGCCGCTGCTTGCTCTACTGCTGCTGTGCTCCTTCCCCTGCTACGCTGCGTCGCCTGCTGCTTGCCGATGCTGTTGCTGCCTCCCTTTCCCGCCGCCCCCACTGCTACTGCACGCCGCGCTCGGCCGCACCTCAGGCCACTCTTTGGCCGCGGCGACGCGCGCGCCCGCGCCTTCCCAACGCGCTCCCCGCCACTGCATCGCCCGCGCCACACCACTGCCTTTGCTCCGCATGTACTACTCCTGCTAGCTACTGTAGCCGCTAGCTAGCTTTTCAATTTCTACAATAACTAACCCTCTAGACAGCCCCTAAACAGCGCCTAAACGACTGTTAACAGGAGCAAAAATATTATGTGAAGGTAGTATACTTGACAAACTCCATTTTATCCCACTGGACCAAATCCATTTGATGCATGTATTAAATACTATGAAAATCACACAATGCTATCTTTTGTTAACAGAAAACAGTTTTAACCTCTAGCACCGGGTGTTGCGTGCTGTGTGTGCCGTGCGTTTGGCCGGATGGGCTGTGGCCGGCCCTTGTTAGTACTAGGTTTAGCTAGTAGTATTAATTAGTGCTAATTAAGTTAGTCTAATAGTAGATGACATGTAGGCCCCAATTAAATAAGTTAGGTTTATTTAATTTTTAGGTAAATAGTCCATGACGTGTGGGTCACAGCTCTCTTTTTGACTAATCAAATTGACTTGATCGACTTGAATTAAAAGTAATTTAGAAAAATCTAGAATATTATTAAAACTTTGAAAAATCATATAAAATAATTCGTAACTCGGATGAAAATACTTGGTACATGAAAGTTGCTCAGAACGACGAGACGAATCCGAATACGCGGTCCGTTTACCTGTCAGATGCCTCTAATTATCTGAACATGGAACATTCCCCCTCCGATCATCTGTCTGACACAGGTCCGGAACCGGGAACAACTTCCCGGTTGAATTCCCCCCTTCACCTATAACGTCTAGGACCGCGTTAGAACAGGTCAAGCTATGCCTGTTGTCCTGTTATGCACTTGCTTGCTATGTATTTACTGTCCCCCCCCTTCTCTTCGGTAGACCCCGTGGCGGCTGCCGATGCCACTGAGATCGACTACGTCACTGACGACCCCTCCTTCTTGCCAGAGCTACCAGGCAAGCCCCCCTGATCATCCCGATATCGCCCATTTCCTTTCTCTCATGCTTGCATTAGATTTTGCTATTGTAATTGTTTGCTCCTATTCTGATGCATAGCCTGCTTTTGTAACCTGCTTATTGTTACCCACCTGCTTATCCTAAACTTCTTAGTATAGGTTGGTTAGTGATCCATCAGTGACCCCCCACCTTGTCCTTGTTGCCCTTGCTTCATCATCGAAGACCCGATCAACGGGATCGAAGACCAGGCCCCGGCACCGCACATCACTTTCCCCTTAGTTGCTCGACACTACTGGGTTACTATCGAGTGCCGAGGGTGAGACCTCATCAGCACTTCTGATGTTAACCCTGTAGCGTAGCTATTCGGTCGTGGTCATCGAGGGTGATTCCGTTTTAACCACTTCCGATACGACTCTGTCGTGCAACCCCTCAAATGTGAACCTCGAGGGTGGATCCTCTTACGTTCACCTTGATGATTACATCGAATGGAATCCGTCAAGGGTGGTTCCTCGGGTTTTCCCCTTGGTGTTAGACACACTGTTACTATGGTTACTATGACTTTACACTGAACCCTGTTATTAAAGACGGGTCGGCCCTGAGGGGTACCCGCGCGAGCATATTTGCGAGTGATGAGGAGTCGGGTTGACCTGGAAGGTGCCCGCGAGATAATTACGAGGCGTGGCCGGGCATTCTTAGCCCTTGCCGCAAGTCCTAGAGACGGGGCGATGGGGTCACATCTTCCGTGAGTCTCTGCTTGTTACCGCGCATTCCTAATCCACTACGATTTGGATATTTGATCCGAGGGGCCTCTGGCCTGATAGCACTAACCATCACGTGGGCATAGTATGGGCGTTCTGCGTCGTATGCATCAGCCGAAGCTTAATAGACGTCAGTGACTGAGCGGCGCGCGCCGGTTTGGACTGCGTAAGCACCTGCCTTGTTGAACGAGGTAGCTAGGTCTGCTCACCGGCCGCCCTCGCAACGTGCAGGAGTTCTCGGGGCGATGGCCCATGACCCCTAGGGGCATAGGTTTAGTCTAGCGTGCTGACCTCTCTATTAAGCCTAGGTCGGGTTGCGGCGTATTGTTTGGCCGAGGCCGGGCATGACCCAGGAAACTGTGTCCGGCCGGAGTTAATCGAGCGTGGTGGGTAAGTTGATGCACCCCTGCAGGGAAGAAAACATCTATCGATAGCCTGTCCTACGGTAACGGATACTTGGAGTTGTATCCCGATCGATACAACTAGAACTGGATACTTGTGATGAGAAATGGATGGTGATGAGAAATGGATTGTGATGAGAAATGGATAGTATGGCTCTGGGATTGCTTTCTCGCAGGAAGTCGAGAAAGGACCTCTGGCCGAGGTTGATGACACTACTACTACTTTACTTTATGCTACTCTTATCTGTTCTGATGCTGCAAGATGCTTGGAGCTGCTTGAAGATGCTAGTCTTCTATAGGCTAGGCTTTTCCCTTCTCTTCTGGCATTCTGCAGTTCAGTCCACATATACTACCCATTTCATTGGCACCGATGCATATGTAGTGTAGATCCTTGCTTGCGAGTACTTTGGATGAGTACTCACGGTTGCTTTGCTCCCCCTTTTTTCCCTTTCTTCTTCTTTCCGGTAGATGCAACCAGATGACGGAGCCCAGGAGCCAGATGCCACCGTCGATGCCTACTACTACATGGAGACCGCTGACGACCAAGAGTAGTTAGGAGGCTCCCAGGCAGGAGGCCTTGCCTGTTTGATCGTAGATGCTTTTGTGCTGGCCTTCTTAAGGCAAACTTGTTTAACTCATGTCTGTACTCAGATATTGTTGCTTCCGCTGACTCTTGTGTATTCGAGCTTATGTATTCAAGCCCTCGATGCCCCTGGCTTGTAATATAAAGCTTGTATTATTTTAATTTCTGTCTAGAGTTGTGTTGTGATATCTTCCCGTGAGTCCTTGATCTTGATCGTACACATTTGCGAGTATGATTAGTGTATGATTGAATCGAGGGCATCACACGCGACATCCCGGACGCCGACTGGTGGCGCCCGTGGACGACGAGACAAGGAGCCGGCTGCAAGCCACAACCGGACGCACATCACCATTGAGCGCGACCAAGACGGCCGCCCACGAGCGGTGGAACGACCAAGCGACTACCAGCCTCCCCCGCGTAGAGAAAGACGCGTCTCCCCGCCGCCTGTTGATCATCCGAGTCTCGGCGGACGGCTTGGCCCCCCGAGAAGGAATAGGAGAGAACGATGCCCGCCACCGGATCGACCGCCTCAGCCGATCCCTGGCGCTAGAAGAAGAAGAAGCGCTGGGCCGGCCTGTTTCGGCCCCCGCATCCGTGATGAGCCCTTCCCCAAAGGGTTCACACTCCCAAGAGATACGCCCAAGCACACCGTCTCCGTGAAGCCAGAAGACTGGCTGGTCAACTACTCCACAGCCGTCAGCATTGCAAATGGCAACAAGCGCGTTGCCGTGAAGTATGTTCCACTCATGCTCCAGGGCACCGCCCGGACATGGCTGAACAGCCTGAAGCCCCGCAGCATCAACAGCTAGGTAGATTTCACTGAAGCCTTCGTCCGCAACTTCACCAGCACGTACAAGCGGCCTCCGAAGTGTCAGGACCCCGATTCCAAGTCACACCGATCTAGCCTGTAACACCTCATATCACATTGCGGCCTCACGCACGGTACTCCCACGGGTGTCGCCTTACCATGGCCCGGGACCGTTTGCGCCTTTTGGCTCACGTATATGACAATGTCGCTAGCATCCATATGACAGAGAACCCGGGCCGAGATTGCTAGTCGTGAACCCCAAGCGGCACTAACGTATGGGGACAGGCATACATGAATCCACATCGAACGTGTCGATCAGCAGCGTGTGAATCCGGGCTGTAGCACTGGGCTAACAGGACTCCGGGAACCCACACGTCAGGTTTGACCTGGACGACCCCGTTGACCTACTGACGTCACACTGACGTCACGCTGACGCAATAAAGCATTACTGGAATTATTCTTATATTGGAAATTCCAGAAATTATCACAAACTTCAAAAAATCATAGAAAATAATGTATAGCTCAGAATGAAAAGATTTATATATGAAAAATGATCAGAAAAATCCATTCTATCCATCTGTACTGGTTTCATGCATGATTAAGCAAGTTAACCTACTGTTTTATACAGAACAAGATAAAGCACTAATATGGGCCATTTATGAACTTGGAATTTGAATCTTTGATTCAAATTAGTCCAAACCCATCTGGTTTTAGTTGCATTAGCCCAATACATCCATTTTGCCATGTCTCATGCATGCATCATATTGTTGCACTTGCTTGGTGTTGATTGTGCTTCGATGTGTTCATTGTGGTAGGTCCTGCCTCCGAGGATATTCACGAGTATCCAACTGAAGGGCAGTGTCCCACCACCACTCCGTCAGGCAAGCAACCCATTGATCATTTCGATACAATCCCATCTTCTCGCTTCTGCTCTCGTTTACTGCATTAAGACAACACGATTCAAACTGCTGTGTGTTGCGGTAGTTGAACCCACTTTCCTTTGCATGACCTGTCATTGCCACAGTAACTAGATGAAACCCACTAGCATGTGTAGGAGTTGATTGAGCCATGTTGTGTTCCTACAATGCTATGCTTGCTACGCTTAGAGTTGTGTCAGGTCTGGCTCATCAGGGTGATGAACTGGAGTGAAAGTGCGTGTGTCGGTAATGAGAGTGAAGTGTTGAATACGATTTGGTAAAGGTATCGATGGGAGGCCATGTAGGAGTACATGGTGGGTTGTTTCATTGAGACCGTCCCTAAGAACTGAGATCTGTATGCGTGATTTAAGATTCAGCTACTACCACACATTGAGCCCGAAACCAATGGACCCCCTCGGCTTCTTATTCACCCTTGCCCTCTGTCCAGGAGTTGCACGTAGTTTCTGGTGTTTGTAGTAAGCTGGAGGCCGTGGACAGCGCTGACCAAGGGGTGGGATGTGATGCGGTAGGCTCGTGGCCCGGTGTACCGAGTCGCCCGTTTGGTGACCGGGAACCCTGCACACATCGTTCGGGGCCGTATGTGGAAACCTCGGCCGGACTCCCTGCGGATGGAACCTGAATAGGCGATAAACCTGGACTAGAGACTCGAGTGTTTAGGTAGGCTGTGGCCGACACCCACGTTGGGCTTCCGCTTGAAGGTTGCCGAGTACACGTCGTGTAGCGACGATAAGTGGTGAGAGCGTGTGTGACGAAGTACACCCCTGCAGGGTATAAAACTATTCGAATAGCCGCGTCCGCGGTAAAGGACTACTTGGTCGCTTATGCAGTTCATAGACAAGTAAATGGATACTACTAAAAGCCTCAAGATAAGTGTGAGTACCGCGGATGGCCCTCTCGTGGGATGACGAGGGAGGATCCACGGTGGAGTATTGAGTTGGTGATTAGTGGACTCGTGTGCGAAAACTATTTCACAAGTGGTGTATCGTAGGATAGCTTAGCCAAGAGTCAAAGCTGGCTTGCTGCAATAACCCCACTACCTTCTTGAGAATGAACATGTATAGTAGGATCTGTTGTAAGACTTGCTGAGTACCTTTGTACTCATGTTGCTTTAATTACTGTTTTCAGACGACAACACCGCCCCTTCTGACGGGTTCTACGTAGAACTCGACGACGACGAGTGGCGCGCCACCCAGGTGGTGATCTAGGCTTGTGAAGGGCCTATGTAGATAGACAGGCTTCTTCAAGCCTTCTTTCTTTCTAGTGTCTGTACCCAGACAGTTTGCTTCCGCATGTGCTTGTATGATTGTATGACTTGAGTGTCGGGTCATGTGACCCCTATCTGTATGAACAAGTTATGTAAGGCTCTCCGGAGCCCTTTAAATAAAGTACTTGAGTTGTAGAGTTTTGTTGTGATGCCATGTTGTATTTGCACATATCGAGCATATTGTGTGTATGTTTGAAATGCTTGGTATGTGTGGGATCCGACAATCTAGTCGTTTATCCTTGGCAGTCTCTCTTATGGGGAAATGTAGTCTAGTGCCTCCTTGAGCCATAGTAGTCCGCTACAGCCCGGTTCACCAGAGTCCTGCTAGCCCAGTGCTACAGCCCGGATTCACACGCTGCTGATCGACACGTTCGATGTGGATTCATGTATGCCTGTCCCCATACGTTAGTGCCGCTTGGGGTTCACGACTAGCCATGTCGGCCCGGGTTCTCTGTCATATGGATGCTAGCGATTGTCATATACGTGAGCCAAAAGGCGCAAACGGTCCCGGGCCATGGTAAGGCGACACCCGTGGGAGTACCGTGCGTGAGGCCGCAATGTGATATGAGGTCTTACAGGCTAGATCGGCGTGACTTGGAATCGGGGTCCTGACAGCGTTGGCATCAGAGCCGGACTGCCTGTAGGTGCGATAAGCCAAACTGGTCGATGTCGAGTCTAGAAATGCTTTAGTTATATGTAGGGGAATTGATTGTGGGAGGGAACGTAAGGTGCTTTTACTCCTTTACCTCATGCCCTCTGATCTGAGTCATACTCTTCTCATTCTACGCGGGTTAAGGACTAGGCTCTCTCCTCTCTATCAGGTTCACGTGTTACTAATCCGTAGTAACTTATAGGATTGTTGGTTCCATGCTTCGGTTCAGTTTCTACTACCCTAGTATGTTGTCGGTTGAACCAGAACCTTGACATGATGTTGTTGAGTGGTATTGCAAACTATTGCGAATGTCTCAAATCCTTTTTCGAGCATTTACAGCCGTTATGCTGTCCGAATTCTCCTAGAAATACTAATGCCTTGCATTATTTCGTGCTTTCAGATGGCCACCCGTTCCCAGAACCAAGTGGTTCATCTGACCCGGTGCATCGGCGTACCTGGTCACACGGCCATGTTGGTCCGAGTGATGGTTGAGACAGGCTATCGTTGGTATCCCGAGTATACCGTCGAGGAGCAGTTCCGAGACTTTAATCAAAGTCAATATCTTTGCACCGTCAGGATTTACCCATCCTATCCTGGAGCCACTGAACCCCTCCATTGCTCTTATGGACTTGGGGTTACCGTCGAGATGTCCGTGCAGGACGCAGCTTACTCAATGATGACTATCATGCGAGCCAGAACTGCTTTGCTTCAAAACACCGACTACCGCTACATGCCAGCAGCACTCCCTAGGGCACAGGGGTACTATCAGGCTACTTACTGTGATTCTACCCATGAGGACTCACTACTCCGCACCACCACTGAGATGCTTGAGGACAAGGACCATGAGAATCGTGCCTTGCGAATGGAGCTCTTTAATGCTCGTGCTGATCACTGGGCCACACTGACACGGTTTGCACCTGCCGTGCAAGCTGGGTTTATGGACATGAGGGATTTATACCCCGTGCGATCTGGTCTGCCAGAATGTATGGAATGGTGTGATGTAGGAGGCATCACCCCTCCTCGTGGACCCCGTCTGCCACCGTTTGTTGGACCAAGGCCACACCCGAGTCCCTATGGACCGCAAGCTCCACAGGACCGACTGTTTCCAGATGATCATGTTCAGCTCCCAGGACATGGTGGTGACTTCTATGAAGATTACTACGGAGACGTCTGAGTTGGTAGTAGTTCCACTAGTATTGTAACAGTTGTAATCTCCACAGTCCTGCGTGACTTGTGGGATACGACTTGGTGTGTATCACGTTCCGGAGGTGTAGAAAAATAATGTATAGGAGCTTGGAATGCCTCTGATGAGATGTATCGTCTTTCATCGTAGTTGTACCTTAGCCTGGGCTTGTACTAAACTATGTATGGCGTGTATGACCGTTGGTATATGTATGTTGCTATGTTACCATGTCATACTGATGGTCATCTCTGCATTCCGTGTTATCCATTACATTCCGCATTTCCCTATCAAGATTTAGCCATCCTCGTCTAAACCGTTGCTTTGTTTCTCCTAGGATGGTTAACACCCGCAACAACCCTGCTGTCCAGGCGCAGGGTGAAGCCAATGCAGCCAGGGCGGAGAATCTGCCCCAACCGCCTTCACTGGCCGAAGTTATGCTGGAGGCAGAAAGAAACAAGCGTGAGACTAACCGCTTGCTAGAGCGAATTGAGCAGAATACTGCACGTCACCAGAGGAACGACCTGGTGTCCATCAATGACTTTATCAAGTTGTACCCACCGAAGTTCAACCATTCCGTCGAGCCCCTTGATGCGGATGATTGGCTTCGCAGCATCACCCATAAGCTACGTTCTGCCAACGTAGCCGAAGCTGATAAGGTTACCTACGCTGCCTATCACCTCGAAGGCCCTGCTAGCCTTTGGTGGGAGAACTTTGAGGCTATGCGCCCAGCTGGCCAAATCACTACTTGGGCTGAATTCAGTGAGGCTTTCCGTGAGCATCACATTCCGGAGGGTCTCATAGATCGTAAGCGGGAAGAATTCTGCAACTTCACCCAAGGCAGACTGACCGTGGATGCATACAGCCGTGAGTTAGGAAATCTAGCACGCTATGCTCCTGAAGAGGTATCCACCGACGCCAAGAAGCAGGCAAGGTTCCGCAAGGGACTTAGCCCCGAGCTTCGCCGTGATCTCCGTCTGCATGAGTGCACCTCCTTCCAGAAGTTGGTCAATAAGGCCATCAGTGCCGAGACAGGACAAACTGACTATGACGCTACACGCAAGCACTCTCGCGATTTTGGTTCCTCATCCGGCTCCGGATCCCAGAAGCGCCGGGTCTGGATTCCAAATACTGCTCTGCCACCCAGGTTCACTCCGAGGCCATCCTTCGAGGCGCCTCGCCCCAACCAGCAGCATGCACCGCCCAAGGTCTATGGTGGCCCCGCTGCTAATGCTGCTCCACGCCCCAATATTGTGACATGCTTCAAGTGTGGAGAAACGGGTCACTATTTGCGCGAGTGCCCCCGAAACAACCTCAATCAACCTGGACAGTCCGTTGGCCGTGGTAAGCCAGCAGGAAAGACTTACTACGCCAAGCCAGCCACCACTGCACGTGGCCATGTCAACTATGTTTCAGCTGAAGACATGAGGATCCCAACGTCGTCCTTGGTACGCTCCTTGTAAATTGCCATCCGGCAACTGTTCTTTTCGATACTGGAGCATCTCATTCATTTATCTCTGAGAGCTATGCTCGATTACACAACACCACATTTAGTGACATGCCTACTTCCATGGAATTCAAACTCCTGGTTCTAGATGGCAAACCTCTAGATAAGCCATGGAAATGAAATTCTTGTTGACAGATTGGTCTTCCTTGCATCACTAATAGCTCTCAAGTCCTCGGACATAAACATCATCTTGGGTATGGACTGGATGTCAGCCCATTATGCTAAGATTGATTGCTCTACTAGAACTGTTCAACTCACCCATCCGTCGGGCAAGACAGTCAATGTTTTGACCCGAGTGTCTAAGCGTCAGCTCTACTCCTTAAATGCCAACCCTCTTCCAGACCTCGAAGATGTGCCGGTAGTCCGTGACTTCCCGGACGTCTTCCCTGAAGAACTGCCAGGTATTCCACCTGACAGGGATGTTGAGTTCGTGATAGACCTTGTTCCAGGAACCGTCCCAATCTCTAGAAGACCCTATAAGATGGCACCCCTAGAGCTAGCCGAGCTTAAGAAACAACTCGATGAGTCCTTGAAAAAGGGTTTCATCCGTCCTAGTTCTTCTCCGTGGGCTTGCCCCGTCCTCTTCGTCAAGAAGAAGGATGGTACGGATCGGATGGTTCTAGATTACCGACCCGTCAACCTAGTCACAATCAAGAACAAGTATCCGCTTCCCAGGATCAACGACCTGTATGATCAGCTCGCTGGATCCTCAGTCTTCTCTAAAATGGATTTGAGGTTGGGCTACCATCAAATCAAAATCAAGAACGGGGACATTCCTAAAACGGCCTTTGTTACTCGTTATGGCCAATACGAGTATACTGTCATGTCCTTCGGTTTAACCAATGCTCCAGCCACCTTCTCTCGGTTAATGAACTCAATCTTCATGGAGTATTTGGATAAATTCGTCGTAGTATACCTCGATGATATACTCATCTACTCCAAGAACGAGGCAGAACATGCCGAGCATCTAAGGCTAGTACTGACGAAACTTCGAGAGCATCGCCTTTATGCTAAATTCTCTAAGTGTGAATTCTGGTTGCCAGAAGTGACCTATCTAGGCCATGTAATCTCTGGTAAGGGTATTGCTGTCAATCCCGAGCGAGTTCAAGCCATCCTTGACTGGACTCCACCTGAATCGGTCAAGCAAGTTCGGAGTTTCCTTGGCTTAGCGAGCTACTACCGCCGCTTCGTCGAGAATTTCTCCAAGGTTGCTAAACCTCTAACCGAACTCCTCAAGAAAGATAAAAAGTTCGAGTGGACCCCACAGTGCGAGTTCAGCTTTCAGGAACTGAAAAGACGCCTGACATCTGCCCCCGTACTCGTACCACCAGATTTTTCTAAGGACTTTGTTATCTATTGCGACGCCTCGCGACAAGGACTAGGTTGCATACTCATGCAAGATCGTCATGTGATTGCCTACGCTTCCCGACAGTTGCGTCCACATGAGGATAATTATCCCACACATGATCTAGAGCTTGCAGCCGTAGTCCATGCACTCAAAACATGGCGACATTACCTTCTCGGTAACCGTTGCGAGATTTTCACCGACCACCAGAGTCTGAAATACATTTTCACCCAACCGGATTTGAATCTCAGGCAAAGACGTTGGGTCGAGTTGATCTCAGACTACGACTTAGGAATAACTTACACCCCGGGCAAAGCCAACGTCATGGCTGATGCGCTAAGCCGTAAATCCTATTGTAACAACTTGATGTTACAACAAAGTCAACCACTTCTCCACGAGGAATTCTGTAAGCTTAACCTTCACATTGTTCCTCGAGGTTTTCTATCCACCCTGGTGGCGAAACCTACCCTTACGGATCAGATCATTAAAGCTCAGAAGGTAGATCCGGGAATCTCCCGTATTAAGAGAAACATCAAGAAAGGAGTTGCGGATTGTTTCTCCGTTGATGACCAAGGTGTTGTGTTCTTTGGAGACCGCCTAGTGGTTCCCAAGGTACGCAACCTGAGGCGATTGATCCTTAAGGAAGCTCATGAATCTCCTCTCACCATTCATCCCGGTAGTACTAAAATGTATCAAGACCTACGCCAGAGGTTTTGGTGGACTAGGATGAAGAGAGAAATTGCTCAATACATTGCTAATTGCGACGTCTGCCGTCGTGTTAAAGCAGAGCATCAACGGCCTGCTGGCACCCTTCAGCCTCTGGCTATTCCTGAATGGAAATGGGATAAAATCGGTATGGATTTCATTACCGGGTTTCCCAGGACCAAGAGAGGGAATAATGCTATCTTCGTTGTTGTCGATCGTCTTTCCAAAGTAGCCCACTTCCTACCTGTTCGTGAGAGTATAACCGCTAGCCAGCTAGCAGACTTGTACATCTCCCGAATAGTGTCTCTTCATGGTGTTCCATTGGAAATTAACTCAGACCGTGGAAGTCTCTTCACCTCTCGATTTTGGGAAAGTTTCCAAAATGCTATGGGAACTCGTCTCTCTTTTAGCACCGCCTTTCACCCTCAATCAAGTGGTCAGGTAGAACGAGTTAATCAAATTCTGGAGGATATGCTCCGAGCTTCTGTCATCTCGTTTGGCATGGATTGGGAGAAATGCCTTCCATTTGCCGAGTTCGCTTATAACAATAGTTACCAAGCTAGCTTGGGCAAAGCCCCTTTCGAGGTTCTCTATGGACGGAAATGTCGAACGCCTCTTAACTGGTCAGAAACCGGGGAAAGACAACTCTTTGGCCCGGATATGATTCAGGAAGCAGAAGAGCAGGTTCGCATTATTCGTGAGAAATTGAAAACAGCCCAATCTCGCCAAAAGAGCCATTATGATCGCAAACATAAGGCTATGACTTTTGAGGTTGACGAGAAGGCTTACCTTCGGGTGACTCCTTTAAAGGGAACCCATCGATTCGGTATCAAAGGCAAATTGGCTCCTCGCTACATTGGACCCTTTCGCATTCTTGCCAAGCGAGGAGAAGTTGCCTACCAATTGGAACTACCTCCGCATCTTTCCAAGGTTCATGACGTCTTCCACGTTTCCCAACTCAGGCGTTGCTTCTCGGATCCTATCCGTGGAGTGGACCACGAAACGCTTGATCTCCAAGATAATCTCACATACCGGGAGTATCCCGTTCGAATCCTTGATCAAGCCGAGCGTACCACTCGACGCCAAAACATCAGGTTTCTCAAAGTTCAATGGTCACACCATTCCGAGAAAGAAGCTACTTGGGAAAGGGAGGATCGTCTTCGACTTGAGTACCCCACCTTCTTCCCAACGGATCCTAAATCTCGGGACGAGATTCTTTTGAGTGGGGGTGAGTTGTCACATCCTAGCTAGTTCATGCATTAGAGTGTTGCATCATGTCTACATTTCACAGAAACCTGAAATGGGGATGCCAGAAACCCCCAGCACCCCCCTGGAACAACTAGGGTTTACTAAAATTCTTTTCAATGAACCTGAAATGCCCTCCATAAATGTTCACCATCTTTGGTTCTGGCTAAAACCTCTGCCAAAAATGGTTTCATATTTTTGGAGGCCATCTTGGATTTTTGCACAAGCCATAAGTATTTGCATTTGGGCATTTTAAATGCTATAAATATTTTCAAATGCCCAAATAATTTTGAAAGTATTTTTAGGCTGTTGAGAATAATGTCAAAGGTGCCTCAGAATATTTTCAGGATTTTTCCAAATGAAATAGTATTTTTACTATTTCAAAACACAGAACAGAAATAAATAAAAAGAGAAAGAAAACAGAAAGCAGAGAAACTCACCTGGCAGCCCACCTGGCGGCCCAGCACTGTGCTGGCCCGCGCCAGTCAGCTGCCTGCTCTCGCCAGAGCAGGCAGAGAGGTGACGCCGGCGAGCGCGAGCTCGCCACGGCGCCAGCTGCTTGCCGCCCTCGCCGCGGATGCGCTGGACGACTCCCTCGACGTGCCCCGAGCCTCTGGACACCGTCATTCTCCCCCATCGCCTCTCCCTCGCCTTTTCCCCACCATGGCCGACGCCGCCGCAGCCACCTCACCGGAGTAACCGCGGCCATCGTCGACCTCGCGCCATTCCACCGTGTCCAACAGCACCGCCGTCGCCCACTCCTTCGAGCAAGCCGAGCCCCGAGCGCTCGGTTGCCCCGAAGCTCCGCCACCGACCTCGCCTTCGCCGCTCCCCGTCGGAGATCCCCTCCGCCGTCGCCACTGCAACAGCTCGCCTCCGACCTCGCCGTCCGCTCCGTCGTAACCGCCGTGAGCATGGCCACCTTCCCATCCTCTCCTCTCTCTCTCTCGAGCTCTGTAGCCACCGCACGAAGCTCACCCGTACGCGCCGCCGCACGAGCTCATCTCCGACGAGGCTCCGGCCATCTACCGGCCACACCACCGTAGCCACTAGCTCCACCGCAACGCCAGGAACCTGTAGCACCATCGCATGTCCCTCGCCGTGCTCCCTAGCTACGGTTTCAACCACGCCCGTACCCCGGCAGCCGCACGGCTCGTCGCCGGCGTCGATTCCGGCGACCCCGAGCTCCACTACCACCACCAGTCGACGCGGTTCGCCCCCAGCTACACGTAGGTACTCTCCGCCGTCCTTTTGGTCGCCGGAGGAGGGTTCCCGCACTCCCCCGCCGCGTCTGGACGTCGCCGGCGGCTAAACGCCGGCGAGTCAGCGTGGTTTGACCACAGGTTGACCCCCCCAGGGTCACTGACAAGTGGGGCCCGCCTGCTAATTAATCTGAGTTAGAGTTAAAACTAATCCTAATTAACTAATTACCTAACAGTGACACTGACACCGGGGACCCACACGTCAGGTTTGACCTGGACGACCCCGTTGACCTGCTGACGTCAGGCTGACGCAATAAAGCATTACTGGAATTATTCTTATATTGGAAATTCCAGAAATTATCACAAACTTCAAAAAATCATAGAAAATAATCTATAGCTCAGAATGAAAAGATTTATATATGAAAAATGATCAGAAAAATCCATTCTATCCATCTGTACTGGTTTCATGCATGATTAAGCAAGTTAACCTACTGTTTTATACAGAACAAGATAAAGCACTAATATGGGCCATTTATGAACTTGGAATTTGAATCTTTGATTCAAATTAGTCCAAACCCATCTGGTCTTAGTTGCATTAGCCCAATACATCCATTTTGCCATGTCTCATGCATGCATCATATTGTTGCACTTGCTTGGTGTTGATTGTGCTTCGATGTGTTCATTGTGGTAGGTCCTGCCTCCGAGGATATTCACGAGTATCCAACTGAAGGGCAGTATCCCACCACCACTCCGTCAGGCAAGCAACCCATTGATCATTTCGATACAAACCCATCTTCTCGCTTCTGCTCTCGTTTACTGCATTAAGACAACGCGATTCAAACTGCTGTGTGTTGCGGTAGTTGAACCCACTTTCCTTTGCATGACCTGTCATTGCCACAGTAACTAGATGAAACCCACTAGCATGTGTAGGAGTTGATTGAGCCATGTTGTGTTCCTACAATGCTATGCTTGCTACGCTTAGAGTTGTGTCAGGTCTGGCTCATCAGGGTGATGAACTAGAGTGAAAGTGCGTGTGTCGGTAATGAGAGTGAAGTGTTGAATACGATTTGGTAAAGGTATCGATGGGAGGCCATGTAGGAGTACATGGTGGGTTGTTTCATTGAGACCGTCCCTAAGAACTGAGATCTGTATGCGTGATTTAAGATTCAGCTACTACCACACATTGGGCCCGAAACCAATGGACCCCCTCGGCTTCTTATTCACCCTTGTCCTCTGTCCAGGAGTTGCACGTAGTTTCTGGTGTTTGTAGTAAGCTGGAGGCCGTGGACAGCGCTGACCAAGGGGTGGGCTGTGATGCGGTAGGCTCGTGGCCCGGTGTACCGAGTCGCCCGTTTGGTGACCGGGAACCCTGCACACATCGTTCGGGGCCGTATGTGGAAACCTCGGCCGGACTCCCTGCGGATGGAACCTGAATAGGCGATAAACCTGGACTAGAGACTCGAGTGTTTAGGTAGGCTGTGGCCGACACCCACGTTGGGCTTCCGCTTGAAGGTTGCCGAGTACACGTCGTGTAGCGACGATAAGTGGTGAGAGCGTGTGTGACGAAGTACACCCCTGCAGGGTATAAAACTATTCGAATAGCCGCGTCCGCGGTAAAGGACTACTTGGTCGCTTATGCAGTTCATAGACAAGTAAATGGATACTACTAAAAGCCTCAAGATAAGTGTGAGTACCGCGGATGGCCCTCTCGTGGGATGACGAGGGAGGATCCACGGTGGAGTATTGAGATGGTGATTAGTGGACTCGTGTGCGAAAACTATTTCACAAGTGGTGTATCGTAGGATAGCTTAGCCAAGAGTCAAAGCTGGCTTGCTGCAATAACCCCACTACCTTCTTGAGAATGAACATGTATAGTAGGATCTGTTGTAAGACTTGCTGAGTACCTTTGTACTCATGTTGCTTTAATTACTGTTTTCAGACGACAACACCGCCCCTTCTGACGGGTTCTACGTAGAACTCGACGACGACGAGTGACTCGCCACCCAGGTGGTGATCTAGGCTTGTGAAGGGCCTATGTAGATAGACAGGCTTCGTCAAGCCTTCTTTCTTTCTAGTGTCTGTACCCAGACAGTTTGCTTCCGCATGTGCTTGTATGATTGTATGACTTGAGTGTCGGGTCATGTGACCCCTATCTGTATGAACAAGTTATGTAAGGCTCTCCGGAGCCCTTTAAATAAAGTACTTGAGTTGTAGAGTTTTGTTGTGATGCCATGTTGTATTTGCACATATCGAGCATATTGTGTGTATGTTTGAAATGCTTGGTATGTGTGGGATCCGACAATCTAGTCGTTTATCCTTGGCAGTCTCTCTTATGGGGAAATGTAGTCTAGTGCCTCCTTGAGCCATAGTAGTCCGCTACAGCCCGGTTCACCGGAGTCCTGCTAGCCCAGCACTACTGCTCTGGACACCTGACTGGTCGGCATGTGAGTCATATCGTTCCTGTGTCTGTCCCTTCGGGGAAATGTCACGCGGTGACATCCGGAGTCCTGTCTAGCCTGCTACAGCCCGGGTTCCCGGAGTCCTGTTAGCCCAGTGCTACAGCCCGGATTCACACGCTGCTGATCGACACGTTCGATGTGGATTCATGTATGCCTGTCCCCATACGTTAGTGCCGCTTGGGGTTCACGACTAGCCATGTCGGCCCGGGTTCTCTGTCATATGGATGCTAGCGACATTGTCATATACGTGAGCCAAAAGGCGCAAACGGTCCCGGGCCATGGTAAGGCGACACCTGTGGGAGTACCGTGCGTGAGGCCGCAATGTGATATGAGGTGTTACAGGCTAGATCGGTGTGACTTGGAATCGGGGTCCTGACACGAAGCCTCGTCAACTCTCTTTGTGTGTCCAAGGTCCCACCGAATCGACTCGCCGAGCTGCGCAACTTTTGCGAAGGCGTGCACGAGGTGCGGGCTATTGAGTACTTCACAGCCAGGTGCAGAGAAGGCACTCTGCTCAAGCACAAGCTCCTCTGCGACGAGCCGACAACCCTCGACGAGTTGCTGATCATAGCAGACAAGTACGCCACGGCCGACTCCTTCATGAAGACGGAGATTCAAGTTGATGCATCTGGCAAGGTGGCTCCTCAGGCTCCTCGGACTACGGCTGGTGATACCAGTTGGCGTCAGTAGCAAAGCGACAACAAGCGCAAAGCCCCGATGCCGACTTTCACCAGCCGACAAGTGGCAACAATTGAAGATTAGCAGCCAGAAGGGCAGCCCCAGCCCAAGCGTCAGAGAGGCGGCAAGTTGAATTGGCTGCCCGCCTTCTCCTATGAGCAAACCCTCGATGCTCCCTGCAAATTCCACAGCGGCGCGAAGCCGTCCAACCACACCACTCGGAAGTGTCACTGGCTGACACGAATCTCCAAGGGCGAAGGACTGCTACCTCCCCCGCCTGCTGGCCAGCCACCCCCGCCTCCTCAGCTCCCGGCGGCCCGCCCAGCAGTCGGCGCCATTCAAGATGAATTCCCAGAAGAGCAAGGAGCATATGTTGTTTTCACCAGTGTGGCCGACGACAGGCGCAGCCGGCGCCAACTGTCCTGAGAGGTGAATGTCGTAGCCACTGAAGCCCCAGAGTTCATGCACTGGTCAGAGAAGCCAATCAGTTGGAGCCAAGCTGACCACCTAGAAGTAATGCCTTCTCCGGGTTCTTACGCTTTGTTGTTGGAAGCAACCTTTGCTACGGATAGGCGAGCTGCTCGTTTCTCCCGAATCCTGATAGATGGCGGCAGCAGTATCAACATCCTGTACCGCGACACCATGGAGAAACTGAAGATCAAACCCAAGCACCTCCTGCCCAGTCGGACTGTCTTCCATGGCATAGTTCCTGGCCTTTCTCACTCGCCAATCGGCAAGATCAAGATTGATGTCCTCTTCGGAGACAAATACCATTTCCGCCGAGAGCCCATCTGGTTTGAGGTAGTTGATCTGGAAAGCCCGTACCATGCACTGCTTGGCCGACCTGCCTTAGCCAAGTTCATGGCGGTGCCACACTATGCCTACCTCAAAATGAAGATGCCAAGCGCCAAGGGAGTCATTACCATCTCCGGAGATTACCAGAAGTCGTCCGACTGTGCGGCCGCTAGCAGCCGGCTGGCCGAGTCCCTTGTGATCGCTGCCGAGAAGCGGCTCCTTGACCGGGTTGTGGCCATGGCTGGCAAGCAGCCAGACATGTCCCACGATCCCAAGGAGTCGGAAGCTGAAGGATCCTTCAAGCCGGCCAAGGAGACAAAGAAGATACCGTTGGACCCAGAGCATTCGGAGAGGTACGCTATCATAGGTGCAAACCTTGACAGCAAATAGGAAAGCGAGCTTGTCGATTTCCTCCGTGAGAATCAGGACATCTTTGCATGGTCTCCCAAAGACATGCCGGGTGTTCTGACGGATTTTGTTGAGCACAAGCTGCATGTTAGAGAAGATGCCAAGCCAGTCAAGCAACCTCTCCGCCGACTGTTGGAGGAGAAGAGAAGAATCGTTGGAGAAGAGATCACCCATCTATTGGCAGCCGGTTTCCTCATGGAAGTTATTTTCCCAGAATGGATTGCCAACCGAGTCCTTGTAGTGAAGAAGAATAACAAGTGGCGCATGTGCATTGATTACACCAGCTTTAACAAGGCTTGCCCGAAAGATCCGTTCGCTCTGCCATGGATAGACCAAGTGATAGACTCCACAGCCGGATGCGAGCTGTTGAGTTTTTTGGATGCCTACTCCGGATACCACCAGATCAAGTTGAACCCGACAGACCGCCTGAAGACCGCCTTCATCACACCATTCGGAGCTTTCTGCTACCTGACCATGGCATTCGGCCTGAGAAATGTCGGTGCCATGTTTCAGCGTTGCATGCAGAAATGCTTCCTCAAGCAACTCGGCAGAAATGCCCACATCTACGTAGACGATATTGTGGTGAAGACGGAGAAGCGCAATACACTCCTCAAAGACCTCAAGGAAACCTTTGAAAATCAGCGTCGGTTTCAAATCAAGCTCAACCCAGAAAAGTGCGTGTTCGGAGTACCAGCCGGCCAGCTCCTTGGCTTCCTGGTCTCAGAACGCGGCATTGAGTGCAACCCTGTGAGATCAAAGCCATCGAGAGGATGGAGAAGCCTACCTGACCGCGAGACGTCCAGAAGTTCACTGGCTGCTTGGCATCCATCAGCCGCTTCACCAGTCGGCTAGGCGAGAAGGCTCTTCCCCTGGACCAGCTCCTGAAGAAGACCACTCATTTTGAGTGGAATGACAAGGCGGACGAAGCTTTTCTCCAGCTGAAAAAGATGTTGACCATGCCGCCTGTCCTAGCGGCTCCGACTGCTAAAGAGCCCATGTACCTCTACATCGCTGCCACCAGCCGGGTGGTCAGCACAGTCATGCTGGTGGAGCACCCAGAAGACGGCAAGGCACAGCTGGTCCAGAGGCCGGTGTACTATTTGAGCGAGGTGCTGTCAACTTCAAAGCAGAACTGCCCTCACTATCAGAAGATGTGCTACGGCGTGCACTTTGCCGCCAAGAAGCTGAAGCCATACTTTCAAGAGCACCCGATCACGGTTGTCTGCACTGCCCCACTCACTGAGATCATTGGCAACAGAGATATATCTGGCTGAGTGGCCAAATGGGCCATCGAGTTGGCCCCCTACACCATCTTCTACCAGCCCCGCACCGCCATCAAGTCCCAAGCACTAGCCGACTTCCTCGTCGACTGGGCTGAGACCCAGTACCTACCGCCAGCGCCGGACTCCACCCATTGGCGGATGCACTTTGATGGTTCGAAGATGCGCACCGGTTTGGGAGCCGGCATCGTCCTCACCTACACATTGCAAATCCACTTTGCCGCCTCCAACAATGTGGCCGAGTATGAAGCACTAATACACGGTCTCCGGTTGGCCAAAGAGATCGGCATCCGCCGGATCCTGTGCTACGGCGACTCCGACTTGGTGGTCCAGTAGTCTTCTGGTGACTGGGACGCCAAGGATGCAAATATGACAAGCTACCACTTCCTCGTCCAGCAACTCAGTAGATACTTCGAGGGGTGCGAGTTCCTTCATGTGCCAAGAGCCGACAATGAGCAAGCAGATGCCTTGGCACGAATCGGCTCCACCCGGCAAGCAATACCAGCCGGTGTCTCCCTTCAGCGCCTCCTCAAGCCGTCGATCAAGCCTTCCCCAGAATCTGAGTCCATCTTTGTGCCGGCTCCTCCTGAAGCAGTCGGA
The DNA here is from genome assembly GCF_018294505.1 of Triticum aestivum. NCBI lineage: Eukaryota > Viridiplantae > Streptophyta > Magnoliopsida > Poales > Poaceae > Triticum > Triticum aestivum. The sequence goes on from NC_057796.1 coordinate 304,914,373, forward strand.
TCCGACTCGAGGGCTGCAGTAGCCAGCTCGCGGACCTCAGCAGGCGGCGCGGGGACTGTGGCAGTCGCACCCATCCCAGGGACTTCACAACCCGGCCCGGGGACCGCAACAGTCGGCCCGGGGACTTCACCAAGCGGCTCGGGGATTTCACCAAGCGGTTCAGGGACTTCACCAAGCGGTTCAGGGACTGCAGCAATCGCACCCGGCCCGGGGGCTGCGGCAGTCAGCCCGGGGACTTCAGCCACACAGCAAGCAGCAATCAACGCTGACCCGCCACCTCCCGGCCCAACCGCCCTCGTGCAAGTGGCTGTAGTGACAGTAGAAGAGATTCAAGCACCATCATGGGCAGAGCTCATCCTTAAATTTCTGGTGAATAGAGAGCTGCCGGCCGATGAGATCTCGGCCCGGCAAGTACAGCGCCGAGCAGGAGCCTACACGATAGTGAACAGAGAGCTCGTCAGGCGCAGCGTGACTGGAGTTTTCCAGCACTGCGTAGAAGCAGAGAAGGGCCAAGCAATCCTCAAAGATATCCACCAAGGCGAGTGTGGCCACCACGCGGCTTCCAGATCACTCGTGGCCAAAGCTTTCCGCCACGGTTTCTTCTGGCCGACTATCTTGGAGGATGCCAAGGAGCTAGTCAAGCATTGCAAAGGGTGTCAGAAGTTCAACTCGCGGCAACATCTATCGGCTTCTGCAGTCAAGACCATTCCCCTAGCATGGCCCTTTGCCGTCTGGGGCTTGGATATGGTGGGACCATTCAAGACAGCACGCGGCGGCATGACCCATCTGCTTGTCATCGTGGACAAGTTCACCAAGTGGATTGAAGCAAAACCAATCAAGAAGTTGAATGGGCTGACTGCCATGACTTTCATTGCAGACATCACCACTCGGTACGGAGTACCGCATAGCATCATCACTGGTAATGGCACAAATTTTGCCAAAGGAGCCTTGGCCCATTTCTGCGCGACGCAGGGCATCCGACCGGACCTAGCGTCCGTTGCCCATCCGCAGTCAAACGGCCAAGTTGAGCGAGCAAACGGCCTCATCCTTTCCAGCATCAAGCCCCGACTGGTTGAGCCTTTGGAGCGGTCGGCCGGCTGCTAGATCGATGAGCTACCGGCCGTCCTTTGGAGCCTCCGCACCACTCCGAACAAGTCAACCGGCTTCACCCCATTCTTCCTCGTGTACGGTGCCGAGGCCGTCATCCCAACTGACATTGAGTTTGACTCACCTCGTGTCACCATGTACACTGAGGCGGAAGCGAAGGAAGCACGAGAAGACGGCGTCGATTTGTTGGAGGAGGGCCGGCTGTTAGCACTCAGCCAGTCCGCCATCTACCAACAGAGTCTGCGCCGCTACCATAATCGGAAGATCAAGCCAGGATCCTTCCAGGAGGGAGACCTTGTGCTCCAGCTGATCCAGCGAACAGCCGGCTAGCACAAGCTCTCGGCCCCTTGGGAAGGCCCCTTTATCATCAGCAAGGCGTTGGGGAACGACTCCTACTACCTCATCGACGCGCAGAAGCCCAGAGCACGCAAGAGAGACGACTCGGGCAAGGAGTCAGATCGCCCATGGAATGCAAACCTCCTCCGAAGATTTTTACAGTTGATTCAGTATGTACCACGCTGCCTTTTGTATTAAAGCACTAAGACATCGGGGCCCTTGAGGAGCACTTAAGGGCTACCTCCTTTATCTATATGATAAGTTCTACGCCTATGGATGTGTTATTTCACTATTCTGCCTTGTACCGGGTTCGACCAGTCGGCCCGGGGGCTTGCCGCCTTGTACTATGCCAATGTTACCTGTAGTCGGACAAGTAGTGTGCCGACACCTAAGCCCTCTCTTACCATAAGCCACAGCTCGCAGAGCGGCTATCCGGCCTGCAAGAGAAGAAGGCAGGAAACGGTGCCCACACGAAAAATGGCTAAGGACTAAAACATTTCGCGTAGGCCGAGTCGGCTCCTCCCTCGCCGACCAGCTGCTGAGCAGCCGGCTGGCCGATTTCTAACTTAAGTTGCTACATTCTGCCGAACGGCTGAAGTACTTGTTCTTCCCAAATGGCCAAGTGCTTGATCCAGTCATAGACCGCAGAGCGGCTGTCCAGCTGGCAAGACGGCAGCCAAGGGAAGGCGGCAAAGGAAAAAAAGCTAAAAAAGTAGAAAAGCAAGACAAGTCAGAAATCAGCAAAAGATTACTTTTTATAGCAAGAGGCCCTTGGCCAGCATTCAACAGAGTTTGAATACACCCCCAGCGGGTGGAATTGCGTGAACTTAACAAATTTTGTTCGAGAATTACAAAACAGGGAAAAGAAAGATAGCTGGGCCACCTAGGCCAAAGGAGCAGAAGCCGGATCGAAGAGGCCGGCGGAGGTAGAGGCTTCGGGTGGTGGAGCGACCGCCTGGTGGGTCTCGATCTGGTCGGCACCGGCAGCAATCGGTTCGCCGACATCTCGCCCGTTGGTCGAGACCTGGTCAGGCTGAGGCTGGCCGTCATCTTCACCACCCGGCGCGTCGCCTTCGCCGCCCTCGTCCTCATCCTCCTCCTCTTCGCCTTCATCGCTGGAGGCGATCTCCTCCACCGAGTCTTCGCCGCCTTCTGGGTTCAGCCCGAACCAGTTGGGCGGCACTTTGGCACCCGCTTCGTCCAGCTCAGGGAGGAAGATGCTGGTGTCCGTATACTCGGTGATCGCCGCGGCGCGATGACGAAGCTGAGGCGCCACCGCCTCCAGCTCTGCGCCGGATTCGGCATGAAGGGTGGCGAGCTGGTCCAAATTCAGCCCAGGGTACCACCCCTTGACAAACTCCAAAGCTCGGGGCCCACCCGCCCGAGCGGAGGAGCCCTTCCATGCCTCGATGCGGCCGATGGCCACCTCCAACCAGTCGGAGGTCCGGCTGACGGTGCGCACAATAGGAGTACCCGGCCAAAGGGCGGAAACCACCTGAGCTCCAGCACGCTGAAGACGGCGAAGAGCCCGATGCGCCGGCTGGAGACGAGCCTCGATGGCGACCATCTCCTCGGCAAGAGTTCGGGGGGCATTGGGCGCAACCGTGCTACCTCTTGAGCACTGCGTTGGTTTTCCCTTGAAGAGGAAAGGGTGATGCAGCAAAGTAACGTAAGTATTTCCCTCAGTTTTTGAGAACCAAGGTATCAATCCAGTAGGAGGCCACGCACGAGTCCCTCGCACCTACACAAACAAATAAATCCTCGCAACCAACGCAATTAAGGGGTTGTCAATCCCTTCACGGTCACTTACGAGAGTGAGATCAGATAGATATGATAAGATAATAATTTTGGTATTTTTATGATAAAGATGCAAAGTAAAGAAAGCAAAAATAAAAACGACGCCAGAAATAGCTTGTTGTCGGGAGATTAAATATGATGGAAAATAGACCCGGGGGCCATAGGTTTCACTACTAGCTTCTCTCAAGAGCATAAGTATTACGGTGGGTGAACAAATTACTATTGAGCAATTGACATAATTGAGCATAGTTATGAGAATATCTAGGTATGATCATGTATATAGGCATCACGTCCGAGACAAGTAGACCGACTCCTGCCTGCATCTACTACTATTACTCCACACATCGACCGCTATCCAGCATGCATCTAGAGTATTAAGTTCATAAGAACAGAGTAACACTTTAAGTAAGATGACATGATGTAGAGGGATAAACTCATTCAATATGATATAAACCCCATCTTGTTATCCTCGATGGCAACAATACAATACGTGCCTTGCTGCCCCTACTGTCACTGGGAAAGGACACCGCAAGATTGAACCCAAAGCTAAGCACTTCTCCCATTGCAAGAAAGATCAATCTAGTAGGCCAAACCAAATTGATAATTCGAAGAGACTTGCAAAGATAACCAATCATACATAAAAGAATTCAGAGAAGATTCAAATATTGTTCATAGATAAACTTGATCATAAACCCACAATTCATCGGTCTCAACAAACACACCGCAAAAGAAGATTACATCGAATAGATCTCCACAAGAGAGGGGGAGAACATTGTATTGAGATCCAAAAATAGAGAAGAAGCCATCTAGCTAATAACTATGGACCCGAAGGTCTGAAGTAAACTACTCACACATCATAGGAGAGGCTATGGTGTTGATGTAGAAGCCTTCCGTGATCGATGCCCCCTCCGGCGGAGCTCCGGAAAAGGCCCCAAGATGGGATCTCACGGGTACAGAAGGTTGCGGCGGTGGAATTAGGTTTTTGGCTCCGTATCTGGTAGTTTTGGGCTACGTAGGTATATATAGGAGGAAGAAGTACGTCGGTGGAGCAACATGGGGCCCACGAGGGTGGAGGGCGCGCCCCCCTACCTCGTGCCCTCCTGGTTGATGTCTTGGCATAGGGTCCAAGTCCTCTGGATCACGTTCGTTCCAAAAATCACGTTCCCGAAGGTTTCATTCTGTTTGGACTCCGTTTGATATTCTTTTTCTGCGAAACTCTGAAATAGGCAAAAAAAGCAATTCTGGGCCGGGCCTCCGATTTATAGGTTAGTCCCAAAAATAATATAAAAGTGTATAATAAAGCCCATTAATGTCCAAAACATAATATAATATAGCATGGAACAATCAAAAATTATAGATACGTTGGAGACGTATCAAGCATCCCCAAGCTTAATTCCTACTCGTCCTCGAGTAGGTAAATGATAAAAACAGAATTTTTGATGTGGAATGCTACTTGGCATAATTTCAATGTAATTCTCTTAATTGTGGTATGAAAATTCAGATCCAAAAGATTCAAGACAAAAGTTTAATATTGACATAAAAATAATAATATACTTCAAGCATACTAACTAAGCAATTATGTCTTCTCAAAATAACATGGCCAAAGAAAGTTATCCCTACAAAATCATATAGTCTGGCTACGCTCTATCTTCACCACACAAAGTATTTAAATCATGCACAACCCCGATGACAAGCCAAGCAATTGTTTCATACTTTTGATGTTCTCAAACTTTTTCAATCTTCACGCAATACATGAGCGTGAGCCATGGACATAGCACTATAGGTGGAATAGAATGGTGGTTGTGGAGAAGACAAAAAAGGTAGAAGATAGTCTCACATCAACTAGGCATATCAACGGGCTATGGAGATGCCCATTAATAGATATCAATGCGAGTGAGTAGGGATTGCCATGCAACGGGTGCACTAGAGCTATAAGTATATGAAAGCTCAATTAAAGAAACTAAGTGGGTGTGCATCCAACTCGCTTGCTCACGAAGACCTAGGGCATTTTGAGGAAGCCCATCATTGGAATATACAAGCCAAGTTCTATAATTAAAATTTCCCACTAGTATATGAAAGTGATATCATAGGAGACTCTCTATCATGAAGATCATGGTGCTACTTTGAAGCACAAGTGTGGTAAAAGGATAGTAACATTGTCCCTTCTCTCTTTTTCTCTCATCATCATTTTTTTGGGCCTTTTCTCTTTTTTTATGGCCTCTTTTTTTTATGTAGTCCGGAGTCTCATCCCGACTTGTGGGGGAATCATAGTCTCCATCATCCTTTCCTCACTTGGGACAATGCTCTAGAAAATGATGATCATCACACTTTTATTTACTTACAAATCAACAATTACAACTCAATACTTAGAACAAAATATGACTCTATGTGAATGCCTCCGGCGGTGTACCGAGATATGCAATGAATCAAGAGTGACATGTATGAAAGAATTATGAACGGTGGCTTTGCCACAAATACGATGTCAACTACATGATCATGCGAAGCAATATGACAATGATGGAGTGTGTCATAGTAAACGGAACGGTGGAAAGTTGCATGGCAATATATCCCGGAATGGCTATGGAAATTCCATGATAGGTAGGTATGGTGGCTGTTTTGAGGAAGGTATATGGTGGGTGTGTGATACCGGCGAAAAGTGCGCGGTATTAGAGAGGCTAGCAATGGTGGAAGAAGAAAAGTGCGTATAATCCATGGACTCAACATTAGTCATAAAGAACTCATATACTTATTGCAAAAATCTACAAGTTATCAAAGCAAAGTATTACGCGCATGCTCCTAGGGGGATAGATTGGTAGGAAAAGACCATCGCTCGTTCCCGACCGCCACTCATAAGGAAGACAATCAATAAATAAATCATGCTCTGACTTCATCACATAACGGTTCACCATACGTACATGCTACGGGAATCACAAACTTTAACACAAGTATTTCTCAAATTCAAAACTACTCAACTAGCATGACTCTAATATCACCATCTCCATATCGCAAAACAATTATCAAGCATCTAACTTCTCATAGTACTCAACACACTCATAAGAAATTTTTTTATTAATCTTGAATGCCCATCATAATTAAAGAAAATTACCATGCTGTTTTGTAGGACTCTCAAAATAATCTAAGTGAAGCACGAGAGAACAATAGTTTCTATAAAACAAATCCACCACCGTGCTCTAAAAGATATAAGTGAAGCACTAGAGCAAAAACTATATAACTCAAAAGATATAAGTGAAGCACATAGAGTATTCTAACAATTTCCGAATCATGTGTGTCTCTCTCAAAAGGTGTGTACAGAAAGGATGATTGTGGCAAACTAATAAACAAAGACTCAAATAATACAAGACGCTCCAAGCAAAACACATATCATGTGGTGAATAAAAATATAGCTCCAAGTAAAGTTACCGATGGAAGTAGACGAAAGAGGGGATGCCTTCCGGGGCATCCCCAAGCTTTGTCTTTTAGGTGTCCTTAGATTATCTTTGGGTGCCATGGGAATCCCCAAGCTTAGGATCTTGCCACTCCTTGTTCCGTAATCCATCAAATCTTTTACCCAAAACTTGAAAACTTCACAACACAAACTTAACAGAAAATCTCGTGAGCTCCGTTGGAGAAAGAAAACAAAACACCACTTCAAGGTACTGTAATGAACTCATTCTTTATTTATATTGGTGTTAAACCTACTGTTTTCCAACTTCTCTATGGTTTATAAACTATTTTACTAGCCATAGATTCATCAAAATAAGCAAACAACACACGAAAAACAGAATCTTTCAAAAACAAAACAGTCTGTAGTAATCTGTAACTAACGCAAACTTCTGGAACTCCAAAAATTCAGCCAAAATAGGAAGACCTAGACAATTTATTTATTGATCAGCAGCAATTTGAATCAATATATTATCACGTTCTGGTGATTTTTAACAATTATTTTCGTGTACAGAAAGTTTCTGGAATTTTCAGCAAGATCAAATAACTATCATCCAAGAAGATCCTATAGGTTTAACTTGGCACAAACACTAATTAAAACATAAAAACATATATAACCAGAGGCTAGATCAAATATTTATTCCTAAACATAAGAAAAAGCAAAAAACTAAAAATAAAATTGGGTTGCCTCCCAACAAGCGCTATCGTTTAACGCCCCTAGCTAGGCATAATAGCAAGGATAGATCTAGGTATTGCCATCTTTGGTAGGCAATCCATAAGTGGCTCTCATAATAGATTCATAAGGTAATTTTATTTTCTTTCTAGGGAAGTGTTCCATGCCTTTCCTTAACGGAAATTGGAATCTAATATTCCCTTCCTTCATATCAATAATTACACCAATCGTTCTAAGGAAAGGTCTACCAAGAATAATAGGACATGAAGGATTGCAATCTATATCAAGAACAATAAAATCTACGAGCACATAATTCCTATTTGCAACAATAAGAACATCCTTAATTCTTCCCATAGGTTTCTTAATGGTGGAATCCGCAAGGTGCAAGTTTAAAGAGCAATCATCAAAATCACGGAAACCTAGCAATTCGCACAAAGTTTTTGGGATCGTGGAAACACTACCACCCAAATCACATAAAGCATAGCACTCATGATCTTTAATTTTAATTTTAATAGTAGGTTCCCACTCATCATAAAGTTTTCTAGGGATAGAAACTTCCAACTCAAGTTTTTCTTCATAAGATTGCATCAAAGCATCAACGATATGTTTAGTAAAAGCTTTATGTTGGCTATAAGCATGTGGAGAATTTAGCACGGATTGCAACAAGGAAATACAATCTATCAAAGAGCAATTATCATAATTAAATTCCTTGAAATCGAAAATAGTGGGTTCATTAATATCTAGAGTTTTGATCTCTTCAATCCCACTTTTACCAATTTTTGCATCAAGATCTAAAGACTCCAAATTTTTGGAACGCCTTCTAGGTAAATGTGGATCATATTCGGTCCCATCATTATCAAGATTCATATTGCAAAATAAAGATTTAATAGGGGACACATCATTAACTTTTAGATCTTCATCTTTACTTTCATAGAAATTAGAAGAACACGCTTTCATAAAGCAATCTTTCTTAGCACGCATCCTAGCGGTTCTTTCTTTGCACTCATCAATGGAAATTCTCATGGCTTTGAGAGACTCATTGATGTCATGCTTAGGTGGAATAGATCTGAGTTTCAAAGAATCAACATCAAGAGAAATTCTATCAACGTTCCTAGCCCATTCATCAACTTTAAGCAATTTTTCTTCAACCAAAGCATTGAAATTATTTTGTGAATTCATAAATTCTTTAACACTAGTCTCAAATTCAGAGGGCATCTTATTAAAATTTCCATAAGCATTGTTTTAGGAATTACCATAATTATTAAAGGAATTACTAGGATACGGCCTAGGATTAAAGTTTCCACTATACGCGTTGTTACCAAAATTATTCCTAGCAACAAAATTCACGTCCATAGATTCATTATTATTCTCAATCAAAGTAGACAAAGGCATATCATTAGGATCAGAAGAAACACTTTTAGTAGCAAATAATTTCATAAGTTCATCCATCTTTGCACTCAAAACATTAATTTCTTCTATTGCATGCACCTTTTTATTAGTAGATCTTTCAGTGTGCCATTGAGAATAATTAACCATAATATTATCTAGGAGTTTAGTAGCTTCTCCTAGAGTGATTTCCATAAAAGTGCCTCCCGCGGCCGAATATAAAAGATTTCTAGAAGCAAAATTCAACCCGGCATAAAAATTTTGTATAATCATCGAAAGATTTAAACCATGTGTAGGGCAATTATGTATCATTAATTTCATCCTCTCCCAAGCTTGTGCAACATGTTCATGATCAAGTTGCTTAAAATTCATAATATCGTTTCTAAGAGAGATGATCTTAGCGGGAGGAAAATACTTAGAGATAAAGGCATCTTTGCACTTATTCCAAGAATCAACACTATTTTTAGGCAAAGATGAAAACCAAGCTTTAGCACGATCTCTAAGCGAAAAAGGAAATAGATTCAATTTAACAATATCATTATCCACATCTTTCTTCTTTTGCATATCACACAAATCAATGAAGCTATTTAGATGGGTAGCGGCATCTTCACTAGGAAGGGCGGCGAATTGATCTTTCATGACAAGATTCAACAAAGCAGCATTGATTTCACAAGATTCAGTATCGGTAAGAGGAGCAATCGGAGTGCTAAGAAAATCATTATTGTTGGTATTGGTAAAGTCACACAACTTAGTATTATCTTGAGCCATCGTGACAAGCAAGCAATCCAACACACGAGCAAACAAGAAGCAAGCGAGAGAAAAAGCGAACGGAAAAGAGAGGGCGAATAAAACGGCAAGGGTGAAGTGGGGGAGAGGAAAATGAGAGGCAAATGGCAAATAATGTAATGCGGGAGATAAGGGTTTGTGATGGGTACTTGGTATGTTGACTTTTGCGTAGACTCCTCCGCGACAGCGCCAGAAATCCTTCTTTTTACCTCTTGAGCACTGCGTTGGTTTTCCCTTGAAGAGGAAAGGGTGATGCAGCAAAGTAGCGTAAGTATTTCCGTCAGTTTTCAAGAACCAAGGTATCAATCCAGTAGGAGGCCACGCACGAGTCCCTCGCAGCTACACAAACAAATAAATCCTCGCAACCAACGCAATAAAGGGGTTGTCAATACCTTCACGGTCACTTACGAGAGTGAGATCTGATAGATATGATAAGATAATATTTTTGGTATTTTTATGATAAAGATGCAAAGTAAAGAAAGCAAAAATAAAAACGACGCCAGAAATAGCTTGCTGTCGGGAGATTAAATATGATGGAAAATAGACCCAGAGGCCATAGGTTTCACTGGTGGCTTCTCTCAAGAGCATAAGTATTACGGTGGGTGAACAAATTACTGTTGAGCAATTGACATAATTGAGCATAGTTATGAGAATATCTAGGTATGATCATGTATATAGGCATCACGTCCGAGACAAGTAGACCGACTCCTGCCTGCATCTACTACTATTACTCCACACATCGACCGCTATCCAGCATGCATCTAGAGTATTAAGTTCATAAGAACAGAGGAACGCTTTAAGTAAGATGACATGATGTAGAGGGATAAACTCATTCAATATGATATAAACCCCATCTTGTTATCCTCGATGGAAACAATACAATACGTGCCTTGCTGCCCCTACTGTCACTGGGAAAGGACACCGCAAGATTGAACCCAAAGCTAAGCACTTCTCCCATTGCAAGAAAGATCAATCTAGTAGGCCAAACCAAACTGATAATTCGAAGAGACTTGCAAAGATAACCAATCATACATAAAAGAATTCAGAGAAGATTCAAATATTGTTCATAGATAAACTTGATCATAAACCCACAATTCATCGGTCTCAACAAACACACCGCAAAAGAAGATTACATCGAATAGATCTCCACAAGAGAGGGGGAGAACATTGTATTGAGATCCAAAAAGAGAGAAGAAGCCATCTAGCTAATAACTATGGACCCGAAGGTCTGAAGTAAACTACTCACACATCATCGGAGAGGCTATGGTGTTGATGTAGAAGCCCTCCGTGATCGATGCCCCGTCCGGCGGAGCTCCGGAAAAGGCCCCAAGATGGGATCTCATGGGTACAGAAGGCTGCGTCGGTGGAATTAGGTTTTTGGCTCCGTAGCTGGTAGTTTTGGGGTACGTAGGTATATATAGGAGGAAGAAGTACGTCGGTGGAGCAACGTGGGGCCCACGAGGGTGGAGGGCGCGCCCCCCTAACTCGTGCCCTCCTGGTTTATGTCTTGATGTAGGGTCCAAGTCCTCTGGATCACGTTCGTTCCAAAAATCACGTTCCCGAAGGTTTCATTCCGTTTGGACTCCGTTTGATATTCTTTTCTGTGAAACTCTGAAATAGGCAAAAAACAGCAATTCTGGGCTGGGCCTCCGGTTAATAGGTTAGTCCCCAAAATAATATAAAAGTGTATAATAAAGCCCATTAATGTCCAAAACAGAATATAATATAGCATGGAACAATAAAAAATTATAGATACGTTGGAGACGTATCAAACCGTCGCGCCAGCTTGCCTCCGCTCATCGCGGTGGGCCTCGACGGCCTGGTTGGCAGCGACGGAGTAGCCGGGGAAGTACTCTGCTCAGGAAAAGAAGAAAGAAATGAGAAGGCGGAGGCAGGCATACAGGACAAGTCGACAGGCAGAACAAGGAAAGAGCAACGTACCGTCGAGCAGATCCTCGATCTCGACGTAGCCGGCCTCCAGGGCTTTCTGCGTGTCAACCCAGTTCGAGCGCTGACTCTCAAACTCGTCCTGGAGAGCCTCCTCCGCGTCCTTGAGCTTTTGCAGCTCCGCCTTATGGGTGTCCGCCTGGTCAGCCAGCTGCTTGGCCAGGCGGTCACGCTCCTGCTCCGCCTCGAGGCACGCCGCCTCCTTGGCGCATAGCGCGGATTGAGCCTCGCCGAGTCGCTGCTGCAAGGTGGCATTGGCGCCTACGAAGGCAAAGATGGAAAAACAATCAATGAACAACAAAGACAAGCAAACGCCGAAAAGATCCAGCCTGACTGCTTAGCAGTCGACCCGAATCTCGGGGACTACACCCCGCGGGTGCGTTGATGCGCCCCCGCGATGGATTGAACAATTCAACAAAGAAGCAAGAAAAGGTGGTTGCCAGAAGATCCGGCCCGACTGCTCAGCAGTCGGCCCGAATCTCAGGGACTACACCCAGCGGGTGCGCTGCCGCGCCCCCGCGAGAAGCAAGAGAATGGAGTGCTTACTCGGGCTCTCAGCCAGGTCCGCGGTCCGCTTGTCCAGCTCCTTGATCTGGGCGTTGAAGGTGGCTGCACGGACATTGTGGTAGTCCTACAACGAAGAAACAAAAAGGAAGGGGAGTCAAAACTCAGAACCCACTGAGAAGTTCCCGCCCGACTGGTCAGCAGTCGGACGGAACTCGGGGGCTACACCCAGCGGGTGCGCTGGCGCGCCCCCGCCAAAGACTCCAAGAATCAAAAACAAGAAGCAAGTTACATACCCGAACGGTGGCCCGCGTCTTCACGAACGCCTTCATACATTGCTGAAGGGCGGCGGCTTCTGCCCTGAAGTCGGCCTGGACTTCCTGCGCTGCCTTGATCAGGGTGCCCGTCCCGCCCCCGTGCAACCACTCCGTTGGCGTGGAGCTGGTGGCTTCGGCGTCGGGAACCGACGGGCTCGAGGCTCCAATATCTTGGGGCCGCGGAGCCGAGGTCTCCTTTGCTGCGCGCCGGCGTGTCGGGGTCCGAACGACGGAAGTCGCCCCCACCACCAGCTCGCCGCCGCCTTGAGTCGCTGGCGGCGCGTTGGGCCGACTGTCTTGGGCCTCGGCAGCCGGCGTCTGCTGGGGCGCCTACGGCCTTGGGATGATGGCGTCTCTCCCTCCCCCTCCATGGTCGGCTGGTCGATGCTGGCCCCTCCAGTCGGCGCCAAGACCTCCGTCGCTGGCGGCATGGAGCGCAGCGGAATGATCAGCAGTGGGGCCTGGCCATCTATGGCCGCCCCCACTTGCGCCCCGACGGCCGCGTCTGCCTGGGTCTTGGCCGCCTCCTTCGCCTGGGCCTTTGCTGAGGCATCGGCCAGGGCCCTGGCCGCCGCGTCCGCCTCCTCCTGCGCTGCCATGGCAGCGTCCGCCTCTGCCTGATCCGCCCTCTCCTTCTCCTCGCGCGCTTCCCGCACGTTCCGCTCCATCGCCGCCTGGAGCTCGATGCGCGGGTCCACACGGCGGGTGTTGGTAGAGCCCTCCGGCCCTCCGACGATGGAGGCGGAGGTCGACCGCTCAAGAGAGAGCGATGCCCTGATTCGCGCGAGTTGAAGAAAATTCAGTAGAAGTTTACAAAAAACAAGAGAAAGCACGAAGAAGAGTAAGCACTCACGCATGCACCGTCGGCGGCTGCTTCATGGCCCTCTGGAACCGGACGGCCTTCGCGGAGGCCTCCTCTCATCTGGTCGCTGCAGCCGAGCCCTTGGGCTTCTTCGGCCGGGCGCCATGCAGCTGCGTGCCAGCTCGGCGCTTCGGCGCGCCGCCTGGTGCAGGTGGCGCCGCTGAGGAGCTCGCCCTCAACCTGTTGCCGGCTGGCTGGCGGCGCCGCCCGGCCTCCTTTGCGTCATCGTCCGACCACGCCTCGATGTCGCCTCCTCCACCGGAGCCACCTGCCCCGTCGCCACCACCCGTGGCATCGTCTTCCAAGGCGGCCGCCCCCAAGTCGGGGTCATCCGCGTCACTCACCTCCCGGTCCGGCAGGAAGACCTGGCCATGCGCTAGAGCGTCAGCCGGCTGCTCGGTCGGAAGGAGCTATGACACGTCCGACTGTTCAGTCGGCAAGCCAGAACTCGGCAGAAGAAATAAAGACCAAAAAAGAGAGAAGAATCAGGAACTTACGGCAGGAGGCGGATTAGCGCGGGAGTATGGCGGCTTGCCGAACCGCCAGTCCATCGTGAGCTTGAGGTTCGCGATCTCATTCACCATGTGGGTCACCTCCGCGACCGGCATCTCACGGGTGGACAGCCGGCATGGGTTCCCGTGACCACTCATCTAACAAATCATGTGAGGCCGCCTGGAGGGGAAGAACCCGGCGCGTCACAAAAGCCGTCAGCAGGTCGGCCGCCTGGAGGCCCTCCAGGTCCGTCATCTCCTCGAGCCTGGCGACAGCGGCAGCGCCGGCGACCGACAGGTGCTTCGGCTTGTACGTCCAGCTGGAGCGCGGTTCAGCCCGCGGGCCGGCTTCACAGGGCGGCAAGTTGAGGAAGTCCACCGCTGGGTCAACGTTCTTCACATAGAAGTATGATTTCTGCCACAGCTTGACAGACTGGATCAGAGTGGTGGGTGGAAAGCGGTTGCCGGCTCCTGGGCGCCGCACCGCGATGAAGGCGCCGCACTCGGCCGGCTCGTCCTTGACAGCGATGCCGAGCTTGGTGTAGAAACACTCCCCCCACAGCTCGAGTCTGGGGAAAATGCCGAGGTAGCCTTCGCACATCGTGACGAAGGATGAAAGCAGCACCACCGTGTTGCGCGTAAGGTGGTGCGGCTGGAGATTGTAGAACTCGAGGAAGGAGCGAAGAAAGCCACTGACCGACAAGCCGAAGCCGCGGAGGAAATGCGTCCGGAACACGACGCGCTCGCTGTCTCTTGGCGCCAGCGTGATTTCTTTCGCCGGCGGGACACGCGCCTCAATATAGCCTGCGTCGGGCAGCCGCCTCGTGTCGCGCAAGAAGTCGAGGTGGTCCTGCTGGACGTTGGAACCGTCCCAGGCGCCGAAGTTTTCCTTGTCGCGTGCCATGGGTGTTTAAGGCTCGATGGAGGCGCGACACGGTGGAGGAGGAGCGGATCCGCGGCGGAACAACAGCGCCGCGGGGAAGAAAGGTTTGGCTACGGAAAGCCGCGACGACACTCCGACGAGATTGCGGGGGTGCGGTGGCGGCGAAGAGAAAAAAGAAGAAGAGAAAGGAGAAGGAGGAGGTGGGCGCGTGTGATAGTGCCGCCCCTCCTCCCCCTATTTGTAGCCCCGGGCTGCAAAGCCAAGGGGGCGGGGCGTGGGGTTCGTGGGATTAACTGCGCCCACCACCCCACGTCCCCGCAGTAACCGCGCAGTAAAAAGTGCAGGGTAAATGCGCTCCAGAAGCCCAACCGTCTGCCTCGGCCGCAGCGGATCCGCACGCGGGCTGAGGCCCGGTAGTGGCGGGCCCTGGCTTGCGGCCACGTCCCATCGCGTGCGTGGGCTGGCAGGACCCCTGGCCTGCTGGCGCCATGTGGCGCGCTAATAGCTGGCGGCTGGCCTAGGGCTAGGATAGCGCGCCGCTGATACGTCTCCAACGTATCTATAATTTATGAAGTATTCATGATGTTATATTATATATCTTGGATGTTTAATGGGATTTATTATACACTTTTATATGATTTTTGGGACTAACCTATTAACCTAGAGCCCAGTGCCAGTTTCTGTTTTCTCCTTGTTTTAGAGTATCGCAGAAAAGGAAAACCAAACGGAGTCCAATTGACGTGCAACTTGACGGAGATCTTTTTGGACCAGAAGAAGCCCACGTAGTACCGGAAGTAGGCCAGAGGAGTCCCGGGCTGCCCACGAGGGTGGGGGCGCTCCCACCCCCTGGGGCGCGCCCCCCTGCCTCGTGGACAGCCTGGAAACCCCCCTGACGTGAAATCAATGCCAACACCTCTCATATATACCCAAACTTCCAGAAAGAAACCTAGATCGGGAGTTCCGCCGCCGCAAGCCTCTGTAGCCACCAGAAATCAATCTAGGCCCTCTCTGGCACCCTGCCGGAGGGGGCCATCATCACCGATGGCCATGGAGGAGTATCCCGGAGGGGCCATCATCCCCATGAAGGCCAAGGATCAGAGGGAGAACCTTTCCCCATCTACGGGGGAGGCCATGGAGGAGGAAGCACAAGGGGGAGAACCTCTCCTCCTCTCTCTTGGTGGCACCGGAGTGCCATCGAGAGGGGAATCATCGCCGCGGTGATCGTCTTCATCAACATCACCATCATCATCACCATCCTCATCTCTTTTACGCGGTCCACTCTCCCGCACCCCGCTGTAATCCCTACTTGAACATGGTGCTTTATGCCACATATTATGATCCAATGATGTGTTGCTATCCTATGATGTTTTGAGTAGATATCTTTTGTCCTTGGGTTGATTAATGATCTAGATTGGTACGAGTTGTATGTTTTACTTTGGTGCTGTCCTATGGTGCCCTCCGTGTCGCGCAAGCGTGAGGGATTCCCGCTGTAGGGTGTTGCAATACGTTCATGATTCGCTTATAGTGGTGGGTTGGTGAGTGACTGAAACACAAACCCGAGTAAGGGGGTTGTTGCGTATGGGAACAAAGAGGACTTGATTCTTTAATGCTATGGTTGGGTTTTACCTTAATGATCTTTAGTAGTTGCGGATGCTTGCTAGAGTTCCAATCATAAGTGCATATGATCCAAGTAGAGAAAGTATGTTAGCTTATGCCTCTCCCTCATATGAAATTGCAATGATGACTACCGGTCTTGTTAACGATTACCTAGGATAATTCCGCACACCGACCCATCATTATTCCACACTCGCTATTTATACTATTTAGTAATATATTCTAACTTTATGATAACAGCACCTACTTTTATATTTTAGCTCTCCGATATCATACAAAGTTATCCTCTTCATACCCACAACGTAGTTTTATTTCTCGTTTCTAGTTGGAAGCAAACGTTCGGTGTACGTAGAGTCGTATCAGTGGCAGATAGGGCTTGCGAGAATATTGATCTTACCTTTAGCTCCTTGTGGGTTCGACACTCCATACTTATCACTTCCACCTTTGGAAATTGCTACGATGATTCCCTGCACTCGGGGATTATCAGCCGCTTGGTTCCCGCCTCGACATTTTGAAAACCACCAGGCAGCCGCCCGGTCGTGTCCGACTCCTGGCAGTCGGCGCTCCGGAAGACGAATGAAGCAAGATCAACAGAATATTCATGGTAGGGAGCTTCTGCGGCCCCGCGTCACTTTCAGCCGCGGCGCCCCACCAGCTTCGGGGACTACTGTCGGAGTAATTGGCCACGGGTAGCCTCATCAGCTCTCCATGGCGTTTCAAGAAATTGGGGCCGACTGCGCCCCTCAAGAATCCAAGACCAAAGCGTCTCCTTCTCGCCGCCGGCTGGTCCAAGCGGCGGGCTGCTAGAAGGCGGCATAGCCCAGAGGGCGGCCTCAAGATGGGCCGACTCCTGGCAGGCGGCCTCTGAAGAGGCCGGCTCCCAGCAGGCGGCCCCAAGCACTCTCAGAATCTGCACCCTCATAAATACGACAAGACGGGGCATGGCTACAGCACGCCTCGCCGCCCCTAGCCTAGGGCATAGCAAGGCCACAGTACGTCGTACCAAGCGGGCTCCTCCGTTCGGCGCAACACTGTTGCCACGCTGACCCTGACGTCACCCCTGTCAGAGGGGGTTGCGCCCCCATGACAGGCTGTCGGTACGGCCCGCAGGCGGCGGGCACCACCTGACAACGAGAAGACCAGGAGGCGGCCGTCCCTGGCCAGTCGGCTTAGCAGAAGCCGACAGACGACCAAGCGGCCCTCCCCCTCCTGGGGACCTATGCGCCATTAACCAGATTATACGGGGAATGGCTACAATGAACGCCCGCCAGGCGGCGGCACTGTAGCCACGCCTCCCCCGACAAAGCACGCATCATTAGCCGCATCGCTACAGTATCGGGCAGTCGGCAGGACCTGCAGGCGGCGGGTACGGCCTGTCGGCCCAGTACCGGGCAGCCGGCGGGCCCCACCGGCCAGCAGAGAAGCCGGCGACCGGAGACACTGACGGTTTGGGCCTACACCCAGTCGGATTACCATTGTACCCCTGGGGGTAGGCCTATATAAACCCCCCAGGGCACCCATGCAAAAGGGTTCAACCTCTTGTTCACCCACACACCCATATAGAGAGAGGAAGCTAGGGCTAGACTTGCTCTCCTCCCCCCTCTAGAGAAACAGCTCAAGGAGCAAGCTTGTAGCCACCATTGTTGCTTGAGTGATCATGCGGAGACCCCGCAGAGCAGGACTAGGGGTGTTATCTCCACGGAGAGCCCCGAACCTGGGTAAGATTCGCTGGCGTGCATGTCTTACTAGCCCCCATCATGATAAGCTATCCCTTGGCATATGTCGCACCAAACCCCCGACAGCTAATGACTACTCGATAGTTCAGTGTGCCATGCTTTACGGCTTAGAACCGAGACTTCAAGGACATTTTGAACGTCATGGAGCATATGAGATGTTCCAGGAGTTGAAGTTAATATTTCAAGCAAATGCCCGGATTGAGAAATATGAAGTCTCCAATAAGTTCTACAGCTGCAAGATGGAGGAGAATAGTTCTGTCAGTGAGCATATACTCAAAATGTCTGGGTATAACAATCACTTGATTCAACTGGGAGTTAATCTTCCTGATGATAGTGTCATTGATAGAATTCTTCAATCACTGCCACCAAGCTACAAGAGCTTCGTGATGAACTATAATATGCAAGGGATGGATAAGACAATTCCCGAGCTCTTCGCAATGCTAATGGCTACGGAGGTAGAAATCAAGAAGGAGCATCAAGTGTTGATGGTCAACAGGACCACAAGTTTCAAGAAAAAGGGTAAAGGGAAGAAGGGGAACTTCAAGAAGAACGGCAAGCAAGTTGCTGCTCAAGTGAAGAAGCCCAAGTCTGGACCGAAGCCTGAGACTGGGTGCTTCTACTGCAAAGGGACTGGTCACTGGAAGCGGAACTGCCACAAGTATTTGGCGGATAAGAAGGATGGCAAGGTGAACAAAGGTATATGTGATATACATGTTATTGATGTGTACCTTACTAATGCTCGCAGTAGTGCCTGGGTATTTGATACTGGTTATGTTGCTAATATTTTTAACTCGAAACAGAGACTACGGGTTAAGCAAAGATTGGCTAAGGACGAGGTGACGATGCGCGTGGGAAATGGTTGCAAAGTCGATGTGATCGCGGTCGACACGCTACCTCTACATCTACCTTCGGGATTAGTTTTAGACCTGAATAATTGTTATTTGGTGCCAACGTTGAGCATGAACATTATATCTGGATCTTGTTTGATGCGAGACGGTTATTCATTTAAATCAGAGAATAATGGTTGTTCTATTTATATGAGTAATATCTTTTACGGTCATGCACCCTTGAAGAGTGGTCTATTTATATTGAATCTCGATAAAAGTGACACACATGTTCATAATATTGAAGCCAAAAGATGCAGAGTTGATAATGATAGTGCAACTTATTTGTGGCACTGCCGTTTATGTCATATTGGTGTAAAGCGCATGAAAAAACTCCATTCTGATGGACTTTTGGAATCACTTGATTATGAATCACTTGGTACTTGGGAACCATGCCTCATGGGCAAGATGACTAAAACGCCGATCTCCGGAATAATGGAGCGAGCAATAGATTTGTTGGAAATCATACATACTGATGTATGTGGTCCGATGAATGTTGAGGCTCGCGGCGGGTATCGTTATTTTCTTACCTTCATAGATGATTTGAGCAGATATGGGTATATCTACTTGATGAAGCATAAGTCTGAAACATTTGAAAAGTTCAAAGAATTTCAGAGTGAAGTGGAAAATCATCGTAACAAGAAAATAAAGTTTCTATGATCTGATCGTGGAGGAGAATATTTGAGTTATGAGTTTGGGCTTCATTTGAAACAATGCGGAATAGTTTCGCAACTCACGCCACCCGGAACACCACAGCGTAATGGTGTGTCCGAACGTCGTAATCGTACTTTACTAGATATGGTGCAATCTATGATGTCTCTTACTGATTTACCACTATCCTTTTGGGGTTATGATTTAGAGAAAGCTGCATTCACGTTAAATAGGGCACCATCTAAATCCGTTGAGCGACACCTTATGAACTGTGGTTTGGCAAGAAACCAAAGCTGTCGTTTCTTAAAGTTTGGGGTTGCGATGCTTATGTGAAAAAGCTTCAACCTGATAAGCTCGAACCCAAATCGGAGAAATGTGTCTTCATAGGATACCCAAAGGAGACTGTTGGGTACACCTTCTATCACAGATCCGAAGGCAAGACATTCATTGCTAAGCATGGATCCTTTCTATAGAAGGAGTTTCTCTCGAAAGAAGTGGGTGGGAGGAAAGTAGAACTTGATGAGGTAAATGTACCTGCTCCCTTATTGGAAAGTAGTTCATCACAGAAATCTGTTCCTATGACTCCTACACCAATTAGTGAGGAAGCTAATGATGATGATCATGTAACTTCAGATCAACTCACTACCGAATGTAGCGACCCGACCTCAGACGGTCAAGTCTCTGTGCTTAAGTGTCATCCCTGGATCGGTATGCTGACACACACAGTACTCGAGGATTTATAACAAAGGTAAATCACATGTATAAAGTAACGTAAATACTATTACCTCAATCCATAAAGCGGAAGTAACAAGGTTGTGGATTCCCATCAACACCAACGGCAAAGTTGAGTGTAGAAATCGTAACCCTAACGTATCACTTACTCGTCGTCAGAAAATCCTGCAACATGAGACGTTGCAGCCACAAAGGGTTAGTACATTGAATATACTGGCAAATTCACACCATAGGATAATGATGAATAATAACTATCACTACATGCATATATGGCTGGTGGAAAAGCTCTATGGTTATAATGTTTTTGCGAAAATCCAATTTTTCCCTACTGCAAAGGAATATATTTTATTTAACTACAAAGTTGGTGAAAATATTGAGAAGGTAAACCCCCCCCCAATCCCAATTAAAAGTTAACAACCCAACAAATTAATTATATAGAGTGATGAGATCAACATGATAATCCAAGAACTAGATACTCAAGATGTCCATAACCGGGGACACGGCTAATCATGATTAGTTTGTACACTCTGCAGAGGTTTGCGCACTTTTCCCCACAAGACTCGATCTCCTCCGTTGAATTTCTCGCACTACATGGTGTTTGAGAAACGGATGACCGAGACACAGTCTTTCAGAAGCGTTAGCACCTTACGATGGGTAGACTGTACCACCTACAACCCCTACATCTGCTAGTCTACCACTGTAAGAGTTCACACGACTTAATCAACTATGCTAGAGCCCATAATAGCTTGTGGCTGCACACGGAAGTTTCTAGTATGAATAATCTCATGATCCCTTTGAGCCTGGGTGGCAGTCCATAGGAGAATCCCACGGTACCCCGGGATTTCCAAAAAATACAGGCAATCACTGGATTCCCCAGGTGCCTCAATCCACCCAGATGTGTATTTAAGTTGCCACCTTAAGTTTAACCATTAATTAACAATCTCACATCTGTCATGGATACACTCAAACCCAATCCACGTCTACGAGCATAGCATGGCAATATAAGCATAACGTAATAGTAACTCCCAAGGTTTGAATGCAGGGCAATAGGTTCCTACCTCATCAACTACTTCCCAATACCCACATGTTACCAATCCTACTCATGCAATGTTTGAGGGTGAAACTAATGTATAAAAACTGGGTATGAAAGGGATATGATCAAAGTGTGAACTTGCATGTACTGTTGATGAAGATGATTCGCACTCAAAACTCTTTGATAGTTCTACTCGTCACACTCCGGTCAATCTATCGTAAGCAAGCAATAGTAACCACACATAAGCAATCACTCAAAAGATCGGAAAGAACGAAGAAGACAATTCGAAAAACATCAAAACCAAGCAAATAACTCTTGCACATAAAACAATTTCTAACAGTACCAAAATTATGTGAATTTGGCCTTATCAGAAAGTTTAGGTCAAGAGCTTCAATTAGCAAAAAGAATCAACTAAATCAGGGTTACGAAACTCAAGTTATGATCAAACGAAGTTCAAATAAGAAACTGATCTAATTCAATTTTTAAAATTTTCAAAAACATGTTTAAGTTGATTATCTGGATAGAGGAAATCGTAACGAAGAGGTGGGCGTTGGTTTCGTCTAATTCCGGCTAACGAGCAAAAAGTTATGAGCGTTGCACGATCAGGGACTAATCTGAAAATATATTATTCATAGATGGGTCCCTGGACAGAAAAATCAAAAGAAAAGAAAACTCTACGGTACGAACGTTCGCTATGAAACACTAACGAACGAAAATCGTTCGCTGTGAATACCTAACCAGCGAACGTTCTCGAAATAACTAGGCTAAAAAGAAAACCGATCTAATAATATAAAACCGAACTAAAGAAAAACCTAAAAAGAAAACCGGGTGGGTTTGTATCGGTTTGGGGTGGTTTTCCATCGAAAACCGGCGGCGGCGGTTAGCGACGGACTCCGGCGAGGGCGGCGCGGCTCCGGCGACTGCGAGGAGCGGCGGCGGCGGCTACGGCGGCAGCGCGCAGCGGCGAGGCAAGCAAGCGGCAGCGGCGGGGCGGAGTGTGGCGCGGGCAACAGCAGCGGGCGGCGGCGGCGGCAGCGCAACGCGGCGAGGAGGCGAGCGGCGGTGTTGGGCGCGGAGTGCGGCTATATATAGCCTCGTGGAGGGGGTGGCGCGTTGCGTGGAGGACGGGGCAAGGCGGCGGAGGACTCCGGGCGGCGTACGGACGTCGAGCCGGCGGCGGTTGCGGCAGCGCTCGGGACTCTGTCCCGAGCTCGGTGGCGAGGCGGACGGCGCGTCGAGCCGGCCCGGTACGGTCGGTCCAGAATTTTTTTTAAATAACTTTTTTTAAAACACAGACAAAATAATAAAAACAAATAAATGAAAAATATTATATAGGCGTATAATATATCAAAATTTTCAGAAAAAGATTTCCTGCAGCATGAACATTTTTCTAACGTCAAATAAAATACACAAAAATTCAAATAAATCAAACACTGCTGCTGCTCTAATAAAATCCAATAAAAATCATTTTAAAAATACCAAAATTAATTCAAATTTATTTCTCTCCAATTTTCTGATGTAGGGAATCATTTTACCCTAATTCTGTATATTTTATTTTTGGAGAAAAATAATTTGAATAAAACCCAATAACTCCAAATTGAAAATAATTTTCAAAAGGACTTTAAATTTGATCCTTTTAAACTCCCAACTCATATTTCATATGTTTTGAAGAAGTCATTTTATCTTCTCTCATGAAAATCATTGAGTTGCTTGAAGTTTATGAATTGGAAATATTTTTGAATGAAATTCAAATATTTTCAAATAGCCTTTTCATTTAATTAAATGGAAGAAGTCATGTCATCTTCTCTCGAGGGTTTTGTATTTGAAAAGGATTTGAATACCCGGAGATCAAAATGCAAAAAGGTGAAAGTTTGGGATAGTCCTTTTATTCCCTCTCATTTAACTTTTGAAAAGTTTCAAATTTCACTCACTTTCAGTCAATCAATCACACAACAATCAGTCAAATCTATCTATTTAATATAACATTCCAAAATTTAGAATTTTGGGATGTTACAAACCTACCACCCATAAAATGAATCTCGTCCTCGAGATTCGGAGAGGCTAGCAAGCAATAGGTTAGGTTTGGAGGTCTTCTCAAAATCCATCGATCGTCTCAGGGGGTCTGGGGTGCTACCACCCTTAGAAACATTGTTACAGCTCCATCAAAACTCATATACTCCATCCTTGTTCTTGATAGTGTCGGTCTTCCCAGATCTCGGGGAATTCTATCTCTGGGCTCTTCCGATAGTGGCATAACCTTTACCGCAATTCTTTTGTCCTTTCGTCTTGGTAAGGTTATTCCGAGGCTGGGTCTTCTTAGCTCACGGGTCTGGCGCCAATACTAAACAACTATCGATATCTCATGGAGGTCAACAATTTTTGGTTTCTCCTGCAGGAAATGGGTCTGGGTTGATCCTCCCGTATAACCTACGGTTGGCAACAGCTACCGTGTACAAGGGAAAGTTGTCATACCATTCTAAGGTTTAAACAAGGTTTTCATCGTCGTCGCTCTACTATGGTTTAGTCACTCGGATTTACCATCCCGTATAGCAAAGCGAACAATAAGAGTAAGTCGGTATGGTGATCAATCCATCCCGCACCCAAATCATTACCTTGTATACGGTTTAGCGAATCTCGCATTCTAACACTCGGTCATCCTCACAAGCATTGCAGAATTTCACTTGTCGACGAACCAGGTTCAGATAAATCCATTGTTCTGCAAGCCAAACAAACATCTATCGTTCCTTCACAACTCTCGGGTTTAGCGTAACTCCTATAAGATCGTCTGTTGATAAAGTCGTAACTTCTTCCAGGGTTTTTCCGTCAGCAAGAGTGTGCTTGCTTCTTGGCAGGTCCTGGGGCCTGTGGGTTATGGCCCATCTCATCACTTGTAAACCTCGAACTCATCCTCGGGGCAACTGATCGTTATTCCAACATCCAACTTCCAGCTGACTAGCATACTTAAAATCCATCCAATTGTATTGTCTCCCTTCCTTCTATTTGCACCAAACCAAGACATGATTACTCAGACTCATCATGGAGTTACAATTGCTCCATATTACAAACATCATACCGCCCTTATATCCAATAGTACTTCATCTCTTCATATTCTTGGGGATACCCCACATATCGAGACAAGTCTCCTTCTTATTTTGTCCAAAATCCACTTCGTGGTATATCATTCTCCTTTCCATGGGTCAAGTGTCCTCACAGGGTACTACCACCCTTAAAATGCACAAGTTCATCCATAGACCATGTTTCTCATATCCTCGAAAATGGTCAAAAACTTTCTTCATAGAGTAACAACTCATAAAATCCAAATCAGTACCAACGATGCTAACTTTATTGATTCTCCAATTATTACAATCTCCTGCATTTCCATTACATGCCTCAACTCGACACCTCAATACAAAAGAGTTGTTCCCACTACTACTACTATACTTCTCACAGACTCAACTATTTATCACAAGTCTCCTTCTCTTTGGGACAATCCCTGGCAAAGTGCCCTGCTTCATTATAGCGAAAACATATTACTTCTGACAAGTCTCGTGGTTTCCTTATGACTACATAGCCTCTTTGGGTCCTCGGCTTCCTTTTTGGGCAACTGCTGAGGTAGTGCCCTGACTCCTTGCACCTATAACAGGTGATATGACTCAGATCCTTCCTGGAATCCAATCTACTTCTCTTTTTGGACTTTTCCTTTCCAATCAGGGCTTCTATTTCCTGTGGGTCATACTCTACTTCCTCCGTCGGGAATTCTACTAGATCCCCATTCATACAATTCTGGGAGATGTGTCATTCTTCTCCACATGAATAGCATGACTTGGTGCAGGGTTTAATTGGTTCTTCATTGGGTGTGTCCTCCACCTCTTTCTTCAACACTGGTTCTTCTAGAATTTCCATGAGGGCTCCTTTCATTGCTTCTTTCTTCTGCTGGGTGGTTCTTTGTACCATGGGGTAAATGTGACACTGTTCCAGGTAGCGGGTAGTCCCTTCACACAAGAAACAAGTAATCTGCCTAGTTGGGCATTCTTCAGCTGGGTGACTTCCTTCACAATTAGGGCATTCATCCTTGTGTTCTTTATGGTTGTGTCCTATTTCTCCACAAAGCCTGCATGCACAGGGTTTCTTCATATCCTTTCCCGAAGGCTTCAATTTCTGGGACACAACCCGAGACATTAGCAAAGTCAACTCAAATTCTTCCCAAGTGGTTACTCCTTGCCATCCATTGGTGGTTTGGTACATCCTCCACCAAGTAGTAGCACTTCTTTCAAAACACTGAAGAGCATGTTGGGTCATATCCTTTCCGGCTATAGTGTTATTCTCCATATGATCCTCCATGTTCTGAATCCATCGGTCCATCTCCAATTGAATCATCGGTCCAGAAAATATAAGCTCATCTCCATTCATCCTCTATTGGGTCCATGGGTTTTGGGGTGGGATAAGAGAGAGAGAGAGAAGGAGAGAGAGAGAGAGAGAGAGAGAGGGATGCACACAATACAAACAAAAGTTTTGAAAAGGCAGATTTTATTTGTGGCTGTCGGGAAAAACATCAAACAAATGATAGCTCACAAATGTCGCATCTAACGTAGGTATAAAACAGGGGTTTGGTCTTCTAATGGTCAATAAATCTTCAGAGTCGCCAAACTCTTCAAGTCTTGTTCATGTCTCCGATGGCTTCTTCCGATCATGCTTGTCCTTCTAAAATTCTTTTGCTAGATCATCTCTGTTGACGCGAAATCTCTCGTGGCGTCCTTTATATTTCTGGAGTTGCATTCCAAACTTCTGGGTTTCAACATCCTTGACATGAACCATGATCCTACTGTCCTTCAGTTCCTGACGAATCTTTGATGTCTCAAGGTTTTGCTCCTCTAGC
The DNA here is from genome assembly GCF_018294505.1 of Triticum aestivum. Taxonomy (NCBI): domain Eukaryota; kingdom Viridiplantae; phylum Streptophyta; class Magnoliopsida; order Poales; family Poaceae; genus Triticum; species Triticum aestivum. The sequence goes on from NC_057796.1 coordinate 304,940,429, forward strand.
TTGGCTACTTTCAGCTTCTGGGTCCTAAGTTCTTCAAGAAACGCTTCCTTATCAAATACTGCTTCTTGTAGGTCCATCTTAACTTCTTGATGTAACACTCCAGATCTGGTGATACACCGGCTAAGGTTAAAACTTCATCTTGCTGATAGGTGCTCCATCAGCCTTCTACCATCCAATCCTTCCGATGAAATGCATGCTCATCTCAGCACAGTGACAATAGCATAATCATGCGATAACATCATGGATAGTCGTGTTCATGCCCATGTTTTTACCATGAGTTATCATTCCATAGTTGCTATCTCCTGCCTTGGGGTTTTCTTGACAAAACTTTGAGTTCTAATGCTCCATGTTCCAGTCTTTCTCCAACACACCTTGATCTCGGGTATTGACAGCTTCCATAATCTGCCAAGTTCCATAAGGGTAGCCTTCCTAGGTCATAAAAAATCTAGGAATTCTTCAGGGCCTTCAAATTCTCCTAGTCTTCGGAGTCTTCAACTGTTGTAGTTTCCTTTATTCAGATGCACGGTAAAAATCTCCTTCATTCCGTAGTGGTAGTGGTTGTCCGATATCTTGTACTTCTTGGAGTGGTCCCATCAGCTGAATCTTCGTGTGGTCAAAAGGGAAAAGGGATATGGTCTCACTAAAAGGGGATATTTGAATAAGCTCCGAAGAGAAGAGAGGTAAAAGATCTTTTTGAAAAATAAAGTTTTAGAGAAAATCCTTCCTATGGGCTTGCCAGTTTGTAGGGTCACGTCCTACAGTCAACATGTGCTCTGATACCATCTTGTAGCGACCCGACCTCAGACGGTCAAGTCTCTGTGCTTAAGTGTCATCCCTGGATCGGTATGCTGACACACACAGTACTCGAGGATTTATAAAAGAGGTAAATCACATGTATAAAGTAACGTAAATACTATTACCTCAATCCATAAAGCGGAAGTAACAAGGTTGTGGATTCCCATCAACACCAACGGCAAAGTTGAGTGTAGAAATCGTAACCCTAACGTATCACTTACTCGTCGTAAGAAAATCCTGCAACATGAGACGTTGCAGCCACAAAGGGTCAGTACATTGAATATACTAGCAAATTCACACCATAGGATAATGATGAATAATAACTATCACTACATGCATATGGCTGGTGGAAAAGCTCTATGGTTATAATGTTTTTGCGACAAGCCAATTTTTCCCTACTGCAAAGGAATATATTTTATTTAACTACAAAGTTGGTTGAAAATATTGAGAAGGTAAACCCCCTCTCAATCCCAATTAAAAGTTAACAACCCAAAAAATTAATTATATAGAGTGATGAGATCAACATGATAATCCAAGAACTAGATACTCAAGATGTCCATAACCGGGGACACGGCTAATCATGATTAGTTTGTACACTCTGCAGAGGTTTGCGCACTTTTCTCCACAAGACTCGATCTCCTCCGTTGAATTTCTCGCACTACATGGTGTTTGAGAAACGGATGACCGAGACACAGTCTTTCAGAAGCGTTAGCACCTTACGATGGGTAGACCGTACCACCTACAACCCCTACATCTGCTAGTCTACCACTGTAAGAGTTCACACGACTTAATCAACTATGCTAGAGCCCATAATAGCTTGTGGCTGCACACGGAAGTTTCTAGTATGAATAATCTCATGATCCCTTTGAGCCTGGGTGGCATTCCATAGGAGAATCCCACGGTACCCCGGGATTTCCAAAAAATACAGGCAATCACTGGATTCCCCAGGTGCCTCAATCCACCCAGATGTGTATTTAAGTTGCCACCTTAAGTTTAACCATTAATTAACAATCTCACATCTGTCATGGATACACTCAAATCCAATCCACGTCTACGAGCATAGCATGGCAATATAAGCATAACGTAATAGTAACTCCCAAGGTTTGAATGCAGGGCAATAGGTTCCTACCTCATCAACTACTTCCCAATACCCACATGTTATCAATCCTACTCATGCAATGTTTGAGGGTGAAACTAATGCATAAAAACTGGCTATGAAAGGGATATGATCAAAGTGTGAACTTGCCTATATTGTTGATGAAGATGATTCGCACTCAAAACTCTTTGATAGTTCTACTCCTCACACTCCGGTCAATCTATCGTAAGCAAGCAATAGTAACCACACATAAGCAATCACTCAGAAGATCGGAAAGAACGAAGAAGACAATTCGAAAAACATCAAAACCAAGCAAATAACTCTTGCACATAAAACAATTTCTAACAGTACCAAAATTATGTGAATTTGGCCTTATCAGAAAGTTTAGGTCAAGAGCTTCAATTAGCAAAAAGAATCAACTAAATCGGGGTTACGAAACTCAAGTTATGATCAAACGAAGTTCAAATACGAAACTGATCTAATCAATTTTTAAAATTTTCAAAAACATGTTTAAGTTGATTATCTGGATAGAGGAAATCGTAACGAAGAGGTGGGCATTGGTTTCGTCTAATTCCGGCTAACGAGCAAAAAGTTATGAGCGTTGCACGATCTGGGACTAATCTGTAAATATATTATTCACGGATGGGTCCCTGGATAGAAAAATCAAAAGAAAAGAAAAACTCTACGGTACGAACGTTCGCTATGAAACCCTAACGAACGAAAATCGTTCGCTGTGAATACCTAACCAACGAACGTTCTCGAAATAACTAGGCTAAAAAGAAAACCGATCTAATAATATAAAACCGAACTAAAGAAAAACCTAAAAAGAAAACCGGGTCGGTTTGTATCGGTTTGGGGTGGTTTTCCATCGAAAACCGGCGGCGGCGGTTAGCGACGGACTCCGGCGAGGGCGGCGCGGCTCCGGCGACTGCGAGGAGCGGCGGCAGCGGCGGGTGGGGCGCGGCTACGGCGGCAGGCGGCAGCGCGCAGCGGTGAGGCAAGCAAGCAGCGGCGGTGGGGTGGAGTGCGGCGCGGGCAGCAGCAACAGGCAGCGGCACGGCGGATCTGGCGGCGGCGGCGGCGGTAGCGCAACGCGGCGAGGAGGCGAGCGGCGGCGCGAGGGCGCGGAGTGCGGCTATATATAGCCTCGGGGGGTGGCGCGTTGCGTGGAGGAGGGGGCAAGGCGGCGGAGGACTCCGGGCGGCGTACGGACGTCGAGGCGGCGGAGGTTGCGGCAGCGCTCGGGACTCTGTCCCGAGCTCGGTGGCGAGGCGGACGGCGCGTCGGGCCGGCTGGGCCGTGGCCTGGCTGGCTGGGCCAGCCCGGTCCGGTCGGTCCAGAAGTTTTTTTTTAAATAACTTTTTTTAAACACAGACAAAAATAATAAAAACAAATAAATAAAAAATATTATATAGGCGTATAATATATCAAAATTTTCAGAAAAATATTTCCTACAGCATGAACATTTTTCTAACGTCAAATAAAATACACAAGAATTCAAATAAATCAAACACTGCTGCTGCTCTAATAGAATCCAATAAAAATCATTTTAAAAATACCAAGATTAATTCAAATTTATTTCTCTCCAATTTTCTGATGTAGGGAATCATTTTACCCTAATTTCTGTATATTTTATTTTTGGAGAAAAATAATTTGAATTAAACCCAATAACTCCAAATTGAAAATAATTTTCAAAAGGACTTTAAATTTGATCCTTTTAAACTCCCAACTCATATTTCATATGTTTTGAAGAAGTCATTTTATCTCTCATGAAAATCATTGAGTTGCTTGAATTTTATGAATTAGAAATATTTTCGAATGAAATTCAAATATTTTCAAATACCATTTTCATTTAATTAAATGGAAGAAGTCATGTCATCTTCTCTCGAGGGTTTTGTATTTGAAAAGGATTTGAATTCCCGGAGATCAAAATGCAAAAAGGTGAAAGTTTGGGAAAGTCCTTTTATTCCCTCTCATTTAACTTTCGAAAAGTTTCAAATTTCAGTCACTTTCAGTCAATCAATCACACAACAATCAATCAAATCTATCTATTTAATATAACATTCCAAAATTTAGAATTTTGGGATGTTACACCGAACCTCGTAGGTCAACCAGAGTAAGAACCACACCAGAGTGGTACGGTAATCCTGTTCTGGAGGTCATGTTACTTGACCATGACGAACCTACGAACTATGAGGAAGCAATGATGAGCCCAGATTCCGCAAAATGGCTTGAGGCATGAAATCTGAGATGGGATCCATGTATGAGAACAAAGTGTGGACTTTGGTTGACTTGCCCGATAATCGGCAAGCCATCGAGAATAAATGGATCTTCAAGAAGAAGACAGACGCTGACGGTAATGTTACTGTCTACAAAGCTCGACTTGTTGCGAAAGGTTTTCAACAAGTTCAAGGAGTTGACTATGATGAGACCTTCTCACCCGTAGCGATGCTTAAGTCCGTCCGAATCATGTTAGCAATTGCTGCATTTTATAATTATGAAATTTGGCAAATGGATGTGAAGACTGCAATCCTGAATGGATTTCTGGAAGAAGAGTTGTATATGATGCAACCTGAAGGTTTTATCGATCCAAAGGATGCTAACAAAGTGTGCAAGCTCCAGCGATCCATTTATGGACTGGTGCAAGCATCTCGGAGTTGGAATAAACGGTTTGATAGTGTGATCAAAGCATATGGTTTTATACAGACTTTTGGAGAAGCCTGTATTTACAAGAAAATGAGTGGGAGCTATGTAGCATTTCTAATATTATATGTGGATGACATATTGTTGATCAGAAATGATATAGGATTTCTGGATAGCATAAAAGGATACTTGAACAAGAGTTTTTCAATGAAAGACCTCGGTGAAGTTGCTTATATATTGGGCATCAAGATCTATAGAGATAGATCGAGACGCTTAATTGGACTTTCACAAAGCACATACCTTGATAAAGTTTTGAAGAAGTTCAAAATGGATCAAGCAAAGAAAGGGTTCTTGCCTGTGTTACAAGGTGTGAAATTGAGTCAGACTCAATGCCCGACCACTGCAGAAGATAGAGAGAAAATGAAAGGTGTTCCCTATGCTTCAGCCATAGGCTCTATCATGTATGCAATGCTGTGTACCAGACCTGATGTGTGCCTTGCTATCAGTTTAGCAGGGAGGTACCAAAGTTATCCAGGAGTGGATCACTGGACAGCGGTCAAGAACATCCTGAAATACCTAAAAAGGACTGAGCATATGTTTCTCGTTTATGGAGGTGACAAAGAGCTCGTCGTAAATGGTTACGTCTATGCAAGGTTTGACACTGATCTGGATGACTCTAAGTCACAAACTGGATACGTTTTATATTGAACGGTGGAGCTGTCAGTTGGTGCAGTTCTAAGCAAAGCGTCGTGGCGGGATCTACATGTGAAGCGGAGTACATAGCTGCTTCAGAAGTAGCAAATGAAGGAGTCTGGATGAAGGAGTTCATATCCGATCTAGGTGTCATACCTAGTGCATCGGGTCCAATGAAAATCTTTTGTGACAATACTGGTGCAATTGCCTTGGCAAAGGAATCCAGATTTCACAAGAGAACCAAGCACATCAAGAGACGCTTCAATTCCATCCGCGATCAAGTCAAGGAGGGAGACATAGATATTTGCAAGATACATACAGATCTGAATGTTGCAGACCCATCGACTAAGCCTCTCTCACGAGCAAAACATGATCAGCACCAAGACTCCATGGGTGTTAGAATCATTACTGTGTAATCTAGATTATTGACTCTAGTGCAAGTGGGAGACTGAAGGAAATATGCCCTAGAGGCAATAATAAAGTTGTTATTTATATTTCCTTATATCATGATACATGTTTATTATTCATGCTAGAATTGTATTAACCGGAAACTTAGTACATGTGTGAATACATAGACAAACAGAGTGTCACTAGTATGCCTCTGCTTGACTAGCTCGTTGAATCAAAGATGGTTAAGTTTCCTAGCCATAGACATGAGTTGTCATTTGATTAATGGGATCACATCATTAGAGAATGACGTGATTGACTTGACCCATTCCGTTAGCTTAGCACTTGATCGTTTAGTATGTTGCTATTGCTTTCTTCATGACTTATACATGTTCCTATGACTATGAGATTATGCAACTCCCGAATACCGGAGGAACACTTTGTGTGCTACCAAACTTCACAACGTAACTGGGTGATTATAAAGGTGCTCTACAGGTGTCTCCGATGGACTTGTTGAGTTGGCATAGATCGAGATTAGGATTTGTCACTCCGATTGTCGGAGAGGTATCTCTGGGCCCTCTCGGTAATGCACATCACTATAAGCCTTGCAAGCAATGTGACTAATGAGTTAGTTGCGGGATGATGCATTACGGAACGAGTAAAGAGACTTGCCGGTAACGAGATTGAACTAGGTATGGTGATACCGACGATCGAATCTCGGGCAAGTAACATACCGATGACAAAGGGAACAACTTATAATGTTATGCGATTTGACCGATAAAGATCTTCGTAGAATATGTGGGAGCCAATATGAACATCCAGGTTCCACTATTGGTTATTGGCCGGAGACGTGTCTCGGTCATGTCTACATAGTTCTCGAACCCGTAGGGTCCGCATGCTTAACGTTCGGTGGCGATCGGTATTATGAGTTTATGTGTTTTGATGTACCGAAGATAGTTTGGAGTCCCAGATGTGATCACGGACATGACGAGTAGTCTCGAAATGGTCGAGACATAAAGATTGATATATTGGACAGCTATATTCGGACACCGGAAGTGTTCCGAGTGATTTCGGAGAAAACCGGAGTGCCGGAGGGTTACCGGAACCCCCCGGGAGAACTAATGGGCCACATGGGCCTTAGTGGAGAGAGAGAGCCGGCCAGGGCAGGCCGCGCGACCCCTCCCCCTCTGGTCCGAATTGGACTAGGGAAGGGGGGTGGCGCCCCCCTTTCCTTCTCCCTCTCCTCCTTCCTTTCTCCCTCCTAGTAGGAGTAGGAAAGGGGAGTCCTACTCCTACTAGGAGGAGGACTCCTCCTCTCCTGGCGCGTCCCAAGGGCCGGCCAGCCTCCCCCCTTGCTCCTTTATATACGGGGGCAGGGGGCACCCTAGAACACACAAGTTGATTGTTTCCAGCCGTGTGCGGTGCCCCCCTCCACCATAATCCACCTCGGTCATATCGTCGTAGTGCTTAGGCGAAGCCCTGCGCCGGTAACTTCATCATCACCGTCATCACGCCGTCGTGCTGACGAAGCTCTCCCTCGACACTCTGTTGGATCGTGAGTTCGTGGGACGTCACCGAGCTGAACGTGTGCCGATCGCGGAGGTGCCGTACTTTCGGTACTAGGATCGGTCGATCGTGAAGACGTATGACTACATCAACCGCGTTGTCATAACGCTTCCGCTTACGCTCTACGAGGGTACGTGGACAACACTCTTCCCTCTCGTTGCTATGCATCACCATGATCTTGCGTGTGCGTAAGAATTTTTTTGAAGTTACTATGTTTCCCAACAACAGTTGGTGATGGCAAGACAACGATCTTCTGGCAATCAACCTGGCTAGGACCCGGAACCCTTGCTTAGAGCTACCCAAAACTGTTCCACCACTCCCGGCGCAAGAACAAGACAGTCTATGAAGCACGACACGACTCCACTTGGATCAGAGACCTAGAGCATGGTGATGTCAACCAGCTACTGCCGGATTTCCCGCGTCTATACCGGAGAATTCGAGAGGCAAACATCATACTAAATGGAGATGAAAGGGACCAAATATGGTGGAACCTGGAGGCGAAGGGGGAATACAAAACAAGCTCTGCTTACAAAATTCATTTCCAGGGCCGGCACCTATCGGAGTTTGATAGCATCATATGGAAAACTTGGGCTCCAGGGAAGATCAAGATGTTCGTATGGCTGCTACTGCAGAACCGAGTTTGGTCCAACGATAGACTCCAACGCCGGGGCTGGCTGAACGGTTACTTCTGCCAACTCTGCCACATAAAACCTTAAAACGAGCAAGCACATCTTCTGGGAATGCCCCACGGCATGGAGCATGTGGCAACAGGTGGCATCATGGCGCGGCTGCTCCACCTTCACGACGAAGGACGAGTGGCGCCAGAAGCGGCCGCTGCTGATCATCAGAGAAATCATCAACAAGGCAGCACCAAGGGAGAGGAAAGGAGCAAAAACTATACTGCTAGCAGCATGCTGGGAGATTTGGCACGAACAGAATAGAAGCACCTTCCAAAACAAGACCACCTCCACCTTTGACATTGTGAGGGAAATAAGAAACTCAATGGAGCTATGGAGTCTCGCCGGAGCGAAATGTATCGAGAGCCCCTTCGGGGAACCACCGTGAGATTATCGGCCTCTAGATGTCATTTTTATGTTCTTCTCTTTTCATCCTTGGTCTCTGACCACCCGACAACCTTTTGTTATCACCATGTTCTCCCTGCTTTGAATCAATGAAATAGCCAGCAATTGCTGGACATTTTCAAAAAAAAGTAGTTGGGCGGAGGAGCCTCCGGTCTGCTTTTTCCCAAACTTGTGGATGATATAATTTCTGTTTAATTTATAAGAAAACCTGTACATATGCATTACCCTTTGCATTAATATAGCCAACCCCATACATGGATAAGGACTAAACTGGGCTTTTATAAAAAAAGAAACTATTATGGTAACAACCAAATCTCACGGCTCCCGAGAGCACGTGCTCCTCAAACAATAGTTTTTGCAATGTCAAAAGAAAATCCCAACAAACTTTTTATCTATTCATAGACACATCCAAATGCTACCTGCAAAGTTTTAAGCAAAAGGTTAAACATATTGGCATGTTAAAAAAAATTGAAACACAAATGTTACCTCAAAATGTCACCCCATGTTCGTTTTTTTCTCACCGATGAAACACTACAGCGCTGTTTCACATAAAAATTGTCAAGCATACTTGCGACACTAACATAAACATAAAAAATAAAATAGGTTTTTTTAAAACATTTTACTATTTTTTCTGAGTTACTGTTCATCCGAGGGCATTTGCTCCCGGGAGCCAAAACGCCTACCCCGTTATGACTCAAAATAGAATACTAACAGATTTAGAAGGAAAGGACTCCTAAGTGACATATCTAGGTGTCCTAAATTTTGGTAGCACCTTGTCACCATATATGATCTTTTTTGTATGTCATGTTTCCTTTTTTTTTGGGAAAATTTTAATCTATTCATCTTCAATCATGGCGGTACAACGAACACAAGAAATAATAGAAATTACATCCGGATCCGTAGATCACCTAACGACGACTACAAACACTGAAGCGAGCCGAAGGCGCGCCGCCGTCATCGCCCCTTCATCATTGGAGCCGGGCAAAACTTGTTGTAGTAGACAATCGGGAAGTCATCGTGCTAAGGCCTCATAGGACCAGCGCACCAGAACAACAACCGCGCCAAGAAAGAGTGGCGTAGATCGGAAGTATCCAACCTTAAAACACACTAACATAGACGAACGACGACTTCAATGCATATGTATTAGCTGGTAAGATTTTAACCACCGTTTTAAAATCGAAACATGTTTGATCTCTTGCCTTACTGCGCCATGCTGATCCTCCCTAGTTTCTTGTTTTTATTGGTCGTACAATTCTTTATTTTGTTGACACTGTTTTTTCTTTTCTTGAAACTGAGGTCGTACAATTCAAGATTCTGTGCATACAGAACCATCACACAATGTGTCAATCACATCCTTTCAATATAAGACTAGTCATAGTGGGAGTAACTTAGGTAATAACATAACGCACCCAAGACATATATGCTTATGTGGCATGGAGTTAATGAGAAAAGAGGTGCTTGTGGTAACATAATATGTTATCGTAACATAACGCACCCCAATGCAAAATGAGTTTACAACATAATAAATGAAGGCTTGCATGACACTACACTTATGTTACTACCCACTATGATGATAGTAACATAGACTAATAACATGCATATGTTACTAGTCTATGTTACTACCCACTATGACTAGCCTAATGCATGCGTCATATAATTGATCTTCGGCTTGCTAATTACATAATTAATTATCGGCCCGCACAACCGGCAGACACAATCATTGTTTCATTGATGAAATATGGTTGCATGTACAATATTATTTTCTGCAACTTTTCCATTATCATGGCTTAATTCTTTAACTGGCTCAGCTCTAATACTACCTCCGTCCTGGTTTACCAGTTCTCTTCGTATTTTAGGTTAGATTTTGACTATGATTTTAATTAATAAAATATGAGTTATACACAACAAAAATAATACCATTGGACACTACATTCTAACACGAATCTATCAATATAATTTTTGGTGACATGCATTATTTTGCTAGTTAAAATGTGGTCAAATTTTGACCAAAAATACGATGGAGACTAATAAATCAGGACGGAGGTAGTAGTATCAATAATGGAGGTTGACGTCCTCGTATCGCAATTTGTGTGTATGTTTACTTCTATAAAATTGCATTGATATGGATACGCATATCGGTATCCAAGTGTTTTTTTTTTTGAAAAATCTGAACATACTTTGAAAATGCAAATATTTTTTGAAATTTCTAAACACTTCTGGAAAACATGAACAATTCTTAAAATTGTGAACATTTTTTTAAGTTTATAAAAAAAAATCAAACAACAGGAAAAAAAAAGAACCCGACAAAACCTGAAAAACCGGCAGATAAAAAGAACCAAAGAAAGAAAAAAAACCAACACATAATGTTCTAGAATCTCGTTCGGTCGCCTTCACCTCCCACCCGGTTTTCTCACCCACGTTTTCACCCCCCGCCCCCCTTGGTTTCCTGTTGGTATTTTTGATAACCTCAACCGATGCCATACAAAATAAAAACCAACATGAATATATTAACTTGAAATAATTTAAACGAAATTGATACTTTTCCAAAACCCTGTCCTGCATTAACTCAATCAGTCAAATCAGTCTTACCAAAATTTCAACTAAGTCAAACCCTTCCTTGCCTTCTTCTACCCATACTCCCATCAAATAAAACGTTAGCAAAACTGATGTAAGATATATACCGGACAGGATTGATATTGAATCACTAGAGTACGCATTCAATGCAATGCACGGGCAATTAGTAGTGTTCCTAAAACCGGAGTAGCAGGAGCTGCTAAATGGGCCGGCCCAAATCCCAGTTTCCCGCGTCAAATAGAGTATTCCGCCAGAGACGAACTGATTTTTTGTGTATTTCTGGACCCTGTGACTTCAAACGGCTACGCGAATTCGTGCCTTCAATTCCGGGATTACGACGGCCCCGGTGAATCAGATAAGACTGGGAGCAACAAACATAACGCATGTCTGCCTATATATATGCATCGACGTCAACGGTGGATCAAACCATCCTGTGAGCAGTACGCACTCTCATCTCATCTGACGATCTTGAACCACCTGCGCGTGAACGAATGGCGAGCCACTACATGAAGCAGGCCTTCCAGTTCCTGGTGCTTGTCCTGGTTCTTCTCGGATGCTTCGCGTCTCGTGCTCAGAGTAAGTTGCAGCTTCCTTATGAATCGACATGGTCGATTTGGTTCTTAATCTTGAACTATTTTGCAGGTCAAGGACATGGACCGGACATATTCTCGTGTGAGAGGCAGTTGATGCGGCCATGCGACTTGTGTTACTGCTGCTTGTATGGCAACAATAAGGGAAAGTGCTATGCAACTCATGCGGTCTGCAAGCTGAACTGCCATCTGCCTAAATTCACCCTCCCATGAAGAACCTGAACATTTCTTGTCTCTCATGTAGTACGTCTGTACTTCTTACCGCATACTCTGAAGAATAATTGGGCGGAATCAACTGATCTCGCAAAAAAAAAAAACTGATGATATATGCCTGCGTCACTGCGTGCATATCTGTTTGCATTATTTTTTAGGTTGAAAAGTATGCGTTTCCAGTTCGTCTGTATGTTCAATTTTATAAATTCACCGATATGCACAAGCGTATCAATATCAGGGTGATCTGAATACATAAATACATTATTTGGAAAAATGGCAATACCAGTATACTGTGGAGGAGCTAGCCCGGTAAACTAAAGTACTCCCTTTGATCCATATTACTTATCACAGTTTTAGTACAATTTTATCGATCCATATTACTCCCTCCATTCCAAAATAGATGATTCAACTTTGTACTAAAACTTTGTATTAAAGTTAGTACAAAGTTGAGTCATCTATTTTGGAATGGAGGGAGTACTTGCAAAAAACCTGGTTGAGGTATTCGCCAGAGCGCGCACACAAAAAACATTGCTCGACCCAACCATTATTTAGTATTTACTTACTGGTCCAAAGACTTACGACTTTCTTTTGGGATGCAACCAAACCTTGCCTGAAAATATAATATATTTTTTGGGCATTGTCCGAAAATGTAATTTATGCTAATGAGGCATTGCTAGAGGGGAGGTACAATTTGACGGGTGTTGCGTCAAAATATCGACCTCCCGCACAGGATCGGATGAGCGGGACTGGCCCATTAACACTATAAGTTGTAGCATAAATTACATTATGATGACATAATAAAGCTTTCCATGTTTGTCTAAAACAAGTTCTGACAGAGTAGCGAGCAGTTAGATATTTTTTTTCCTACTGCAATTATTTTGGCTTTTGGCAGTTTTTCTATTCGGCTTTCCAAAAACACCACTAAAAATTATTAATTTCAACAAGTGAACTATTTTTTGAAGTTTTGAGATCATTTTTGGAAAACTTATTTTATTTAAGTTCTATTTTTTAAACATGGTTTGTTTTGAAACTTTTGATTTTTTATAAAAAACAATCGTTAAAAATGTAATTTTTTTAATTTAGAACAGTTTTTTAGAAAAATATGAACATTTTTAAAAACTAAAAAATATAGAAAATGAACAGATTTGAAAATTCCAATATATTTTGAAATTTCTAAAGACTTTTTGTAAACATGAACAATTTTTTCAAGGGAAAAAAGAACCTGACAAAACCGGCAGAGAATAACAACCGAAGAAAGAAAAAACCAACACAGAATGTTCCTAAAACCGGAGTAGCAGGAGCTACTAAATGGGCCGGCCCAAATCCGCGTCATGCGTCAAACAGGGGTATTCCGCTAGAGACGAACTGAATTTTGTATTTTTATTACATTTTTCTGGACCCTGTGGACCATTTCTGGTGGGCCCAGCTCCCGACTCTTTCTCTCAACGGCTACACGAATCCGTGCCTTCAATTCCGGGATTACGACGGCAATTAGTGATCACAAGCATCGGCTCACGAACTACAATCAGGCTGCTAGTCGTTGCGTGGGTGTGAAGGGTGATCTCATCTCAAGGCTCAGCACAAAGAAGCGAAATTTCCCAACAGGCTCAAACGGCACTTACAGGCAGGAGCCAGCAAAGGTCAGGTCAGTGCCTATTATTTCTCGTCTTGGACAACTCTGTAGTACAGTTTGCTGCGCCAATTTGGGAGCAGATATCTGCTGGCCTATATCAGAAGCGCAGCGACGATGCGCCTGCGCGTCGATTAGGGGAGGCGAATCCACCCGTCACTGATCCGATCCATATGGTTCTGTTCGTAGTATGTGCTATCTGATGACCTGATTAGTGATCACCTTCTTAGTTCAGCTGGTCATGCACGAATGCCACTCACATGTGTGGTACATTAGTACTGCAGTCTTTGGGAATGAAAGAAGATAGTAAGATTTCGCCCTTCTTGTCTGGGTAGCCAAATGCTCAACACTTGTCACCAGCTACAATGAGTAGCACTCTTAAACTAACAAGAACCCCGCATCGCCCAACACATTGACAGTAGTACATTGTTCACACCTGTGGAAACCATAGATTATATCCCATCACTACACTGTAAAGAGATTACATCCCATCACTACACTGTAAAGCACTAGAGAGTTGCTTTAGGCGCAAGCTTTCGTTATGGATGATCATCTCAAATCAGTGGTAATCCTCCCTTTCGTTCGGCGTCACAATCATGAATTTAAACTTGCAGATCTCTCTTCGTCGGCAGAGCAGATTGCCTGACTACCATCCATTGCATAATTTGCATTGTGACCAACACATACACCAAAATACTTCGCTTTTTAACGAAGCACGCGGTACAGCACCGCGCATTTTCCATTCGCACATACCATAAGTGGCAATGATAAACCGTGCCAAATTGCCATTACCTATTAGGAGGACCATCTCCCCGGTCTAATCCACATCAGTTCAGGCCTAGTTGGCCAGTCTTCAGAGATCCATTCCACAAGAAGCATGCGAATCTGCCCCTTTTTCGCAGTTTACTACTCTGCTCGAGCAGCAGAGATCCTGGATGGAGAAAGATCGGCCCAACCGGATGTCAAAACGAGGCGGTTTCGGGTGTATAATAAGAGCAAGATGGATCTTGTGGGGTTGGCAGTCATAATACTAGATTACTCTTACTTACTGCTAATGCAGTGTGATCGCCGTTTGCGAACCTTTTTTAGGTTGAGGTTGTGATATAAATACTTGAACCAATGCAGGTGTCACAACATCGGTGCATCCAGGGCTTCCTAGTAAGGTAAGCCTTCCTTCTCTAAAGCCCTTACCTTCAGGCTAAGCTTCATGTTCACTGCTTACTGCTACTACTACTACAGTTCTTCCTCACCTTATTTTCCTTCTTGTAAAATCCTTACCTAAATCCTCTGAAGTATCCACCATTTAAACCAAAATTAGTCTCTCCTAATCTTATTTTGTTGTTTACCATATATATGATGTTTCGTACTTATTGTGGACTACTAGGCCACTAAGGCCAGTTCCAGTGTTAAGGTACTGCTCATGGAAATGTTGCAAGTGTTAATCAGATAGATAACCATGTAGATTATCTCAATGATTTAGCATGGAAAAACAGATTGTCTCACCTGAAACTTGGCTCTCCAATAATTCTCTGCCTACAGTGTCGATTAGGCAATGCTTTTTAATCTAATAATTGCAGCTGTTCTTTAGTGCCTGTTCTCTAGCAAATTGTCCGTAGCGAGAACGACGAATCGTGATACTGTGAAGGGGTTATACTGTTGGTAGGATCTTGATATCACATTTAGTGGACGACAAGAACTTGGCCCTGACTATAAATAGGCATGATCTTTGAGCTCTCATTACTCCATCCTCATTGATCAACTAGATTCTGCTAAATATTTAGGTGAAGTCCTTTTGACGTGGACGATAAGATGGAGCATTTCAGGAGAGGAGTGGAGTTTGGGACGGCCCCCTTCCAGAGATGCCACTCCTTGTCCTGTCAAATGGTGATGAAACTTTCCTGCTTGCTTCGTACTCTTCTCAATTCTCATAAGATAAACTTTTTGTTAGCTTTATACAGTATATAATATGCATAGATGTGTGGCCTAATCCTATTATAATATAAATCATACAAATCTTATGCACTGTTTGTGTCTTTGGCACAAACTGCATCTTAGGACAGGATTCAGAAAAAAGGATCATCTTTATTTTTGTAGTCAGCATGGTGCCCTACATGTTTGAGCAACACTATTACTGCATCTCTATCAGCATGTTCTGATTTCTTAGCCAGTGACTAACCATCTCAGTGATCATGTGCTGAATGTGCAAGCAGGCAGAGAACACACAGATCGATGCGCAGAAGGCGGGCATCCGTCGCAAGGAAAAGTCGTCGATGCGACGCCCGAAAGGCGAAGAGATCCCCGTGATCCCTGAGCAGGCGATGGAGTTCCTCTCTCGGACATGGAACCCCTCCTCCTCGGATCTCTTCCAAATACTCACCCCCAGTGTATGTTTACATGGACCACACCTCCCATTCCATTAAACAACAAAGGCGGCTAACATTGATAATCTAGCATGAGGTCATTTCATTATACTTTGCAACTCACTGGGACACAGTGCATTCATACTACTCGGTTCGCGTACTCTCCTTTCATAAGATCCAGAAAATTTCTAAAAGATGTGTACCGGAAAAACAAATAGTTGTAATAATATATTAGCATGTACGACCTCCGTCCGGAATTAACTGTCACTAAACTGAGTGCTCATTTCAGTGACAGTTAATTCCGGACCGAGGGAGTACTACTTTCTATTGCATTTCTCATGTGTAGATTATGAGTGTTCATTAAAATACCACCTTCTGACTGCTGGTTTTCTACCAAACAGTGCCTAGGAGTATCAGCACAAGACCATCATGAAGAAGGCGAGACGAAGGAAGACGAAGAGGGAGACAAAGAACTCGATGCGGTTCGAATCGATGGCAGTAAAAGCCAATTGTTCAATCAGATTCAGACGTGGGTGAGTCAGTGAGTTGTTGTTACATTTTTAGGAAGACATCTTGTGATCTTCCCTGTGATGATCGATTTTTAACCTTTTCTTGGTTTATCTGGCAGAGAGTTCTGGCCAGTGGGAAGCCTGGCTCCAAGCAGCGCAAGACTAAGCTGAACCAGCCTATATGGGTAAGAAACTAAGAACAGCAGCACAAGGAATTAATTAAGCACAACGACAATACTAACATGGCCACATAGTAGTATAACAAACAGCCAAATAGTGTAGATTGTACACTGTATCAACACTGCCAAACAGTGTGGGATATTAGGACGTACGCACGCCGTGGCGCCTCTGA
Source organism: Triticum aestivum (assembly GCF_018294505.1). NCBI lineage: Eukaryota > Viridiplantae > Streptophyta > Magnoliopsida > Poales > Poaceae > Triticum > Triticum aestivum. The sequence continues at coordinate 304,956,919 of NC_057796.1, forward strand.
TCTTTCTTACTTGTCGTTTTAGAGGTCGGTACAGTTAGACCGTCCTTAACAAGAACTGTCGTTTCTTAATTGTGCAAGAAAAAAGGACACTTCAATTAATAAGCAGAAAAAGGAAGGGTATAGTACTCCAGCTGGTTAAGTGCAGAGCACTGAAGTGATACTGTGATAGTACTATGAAAGTACTCCTACTACTAGCACAGTTACTCAGTTAGCATATTGTCGGATTTGACAACAGTGGATGTTTTGGCAGCTCAACGTTGGACAGATGAAGGCGCTCCTGCGCGGCTACTTCCTGGACAACGTCTCCATCACGGGGAGCCGGAGGCGGCGTCGGCGGGACGAGGTCCGGCTGCACTCGGCGCAGGCCCACGCGGCCGTCTCGGTGGCCCAGCTCGCCGCGGCCATCGCCGGCGTCGTGTCGGCGTGCGACCTGAGAGGGGACAAGAAGCTGGGCGCTGTGCTCGCGTCCGCCGCCGCGCTCGTGGCCACCGTCTGCGCGGAGGCCGCCGAGTCCGCCGGCGCCAACCGGCCCCGCGTGACCTCCGCCGTCAAGACCGGACTCGAGAGCCGCTCCCCCGCCGAGCTCCTCACGCTGACCGCCACCGCCGCGACGTGCCTCCGGGGCGCCGCCGCGTTGAAGCTCAGGGCCGCGGACGTCAGAGGGATCAGCACCGGCGCCAACGCCAACGCCAACGCAATGGCCATGAGCATCAGCGCCAGCATCCAGAAAGGCATCGCCCTCAGGGTCTGCCTACCCTGCGGTAAGAGCATGCAGTATTGACTATTGACGCGTCTCGGCCGCCATTGCTGCAAGTGTTAAGACCCGCCATTGGTTTGCAGGGAAGGTACGGGTGAGGACGGTGTCCGTCTTCCCCCGGCGCGGCGGCGGCGCGGTGGCGCTGAGGCTGGGGACGAAGCGGCTGCGCGGCGCCTTCGCCACCTACGACGACCGTAAGATACTAAGATATTAATTTTCTACCATGATTACAATTAGCAGGACGCACGCATCATCTGATCATCAGCGCGCATACGCACCACACAAACGCGCAGCCCGTCCCTTTAAACTGTCTCTACTTTGAAAAGCAGCATGTGATGCTCGTCGTCGTCTTGTTGTTGCCTCGCCATGCACGCATAAGTCATGACCGCACCACGCGCGCTCGCCGTCGTCTTCCCCTCGCTCCACCTGCGCGCACGCGCCGCTTGTCGCCTCGCGCCGTACGGCACCCTACACGCACAACCTGAAATGTTCCCCTCCTGGATAGCTAGGTCTTGTCTCGTCGTCGCCATGCATGGATTTTGCGTGGTCCAGCCGTGGCGGCACGTCGCTCTCCGGACTCCGGCCACTTGCACACACTGAGACATCGGCAAGTCGACGATGATTCGTCTCCTCTACGTGTCTGGCTGCCTTACTGACGCGATTTCTTTTCTGTGGCGCGTTTTGTCGTGGTTCAGACGAGCTACTCGGGGTGTCGACGGGCGGCGGCGGCGAGGCGGTGGTCGACGGCCGGAGGTGCTTCGCGGTGGCGCTGAGCACGTCGGCGGGGACGGTGCAGCTGCTGCTGGAGGACCAGACGCACTGCAAGGTCTGGAAGGCCGCCATCGAAGGCATGCTGTCCGATGCAAACCTCAAGCATGCGAAGTGATCTTTTTTTTTTTTATTAGAAAAGCATGCAAAGTAATTTGTAGATTCTGCTTGGTGTGCAGTTTTTGTATGTGAGTACTAAAGATGCTAAGCTATATGTAAACATTATAAATATGATCAATAAAATGACTAGATTTGTCGATTTGTGTAGTTGAGATTTGTGTGGGTTGTTAGATATCCTAGTAATTAAGAACAAGTGCCGTGGTAATTTCCATTAGCCGTACCCCTTTGCCCCTTCCTAGGGACACCCAGCGCTAGGGTTTCTCGCCTCCCGCCGACGCTGCCACCGTTCTGCCTCGTCTCCTGTGGCCTCAAGGCCGTGGAGACGCATGCAGTGGATCCCGGCCCTTGTCGGCGGAAGGGCTCTGTATTTTTTATGTCTTTTTGAGTTTTGTTAGGGTTTGTGTCCTGCTAGGAAAGGTGAGGCGGGGTGGCTCTCTGAAGATGGGATGAGATTTTCCCTGCCTAGCCCCTGTCCGGTGGTGCTTCTAGCCCTCGTCCCGGTGGTGCTTCTAGCATCGTCGGAGGGCGTGTGGAGGTTTGTCTACGGCGGGATCCAGTTGGCGTTTTGTTGTCGATGGATCCATGTGGATTCAGTATGTGTTCGCATGTCTGCAGGTTGAATCCCTCTGACCTACGCTTCTCTTCATCGGTGGCAGTTCTTGTTCTAGTGCACTGGTTCTATGGGGCCTCAGCACGACGACTTCCCGACCATCTACTACAACAAGGTTTGTCCGGCTCCGGTGAGGGAGGGGTGATGACGGCAGCGTCTTCAGCTCGCTCCAGTGTTTGTAGCCGTCGCTAGGTGGTCAGCGAATCTGGATATGTAATTCTTTGTACTACCTTAGCAGTTGATGAATAGATCAGAAGTTTTTTCTGTAAAAAAAAAAGATATCCTAATTAAGGGCGTGCACCTAAAAATACAGGAAATCATGGGAAAGGATACAATTCTTCTTGGCGTACAATTTTAGCATGTGAGTGTTTGAAGCTGCTAAGGGCATCTCTAGGAAAGACCCTAAACTTAATCCCTCAAACCCTCTTCCTATCTCAAAAGTTCAAAAATATTAAGGTATCAAACTTTTGCTCGGGATCCCCTATAGTTTGACCCCCTATAAATTTTGGTTCGTCAATTCTTCCAAACCTTTGGTGAAACAATTGAAACAAAATCATCACATTTTCCAAGCAAACATAAACAATTCAAATACACCATATCGTAATTGAACTAGGGATTATAAAGTTCATCCAATCCATCAAATGCAACCATAGTTTGTGCCAAAAGGCACCGAATGAACAAGTTCATTCCAAAAGAACCACCAACACATGGTGGGCTTAAAGTTGTCGTAGCATGGGCCTCATGCAATCCCGTCATCCACGTCGACACCATCATAGCTATTGCCTTCATCGCCGACACCCCATTCTTCTTGGTTTGCTTTGCAATTTTCCACCATCCGATCGGACATAAGGAGTGGATGGGTTCTCTACCAAGTCATCGTCATCAACAACATTAGTGTTTAGCCTTTGTGTCTTCAGTGGTGTCTCATAGTTACATCTTGTCCACTTCTCATGTCCATCAAGCTCTTAGTAGCAATGATGCAAACAAAAGGCTTAGCCCCCTAGTCTCTTGCTCCTCCCCACCACACCGTGTCTTCGATCACACCCCAACAATGGATGAGAGACCCAATTGTGTAGTCGTGTCCTGGGCCAAACATCATCTGATGAAATTTGGCATGTGATTTTACCTTCCTTCTTTTCATATTTGAGTTCATGGATTTTCTTTGGATCTTTAGTGAATGACCTTGATAATTTAGCAAGCTCTCTCCCCTGGGACCAAAAGCTTGCTCAAAAACCATTTTGATACCAAGTATTTTTCTTAGGGTTCATCTTTAACCTAAATCCAAATATTGAAAACCCTGAATTATATATCTGGCCATTTTAAAGGACACTTCATTTCTTTTGATCCTAAGATTCTCCAAATATTATCAAAGCCTCCAAGATATATATCAAAGTCCACTTCTACAAAAGTATTGCCATGACATTGTGAAATGTCTCTCTAGATTCATCATTCCATTTAAAGCCATTATTGGATCATAAATCCCAAGATATCTTTCCATGTATGCAACAATCATGAAACTTGGTGGACATGATCTTTGTGCTCACATTGTTATCCAGTAAATTTCTTGGCTCGATTTGAGTTTGGAAAATAATATTTTCCTATTTTAAGAAATGCTCATTTGATACCTGAAACCTTGCCCCTCTCCCTCCATGGAAGTAGCAAGGTCCGCCTCCTTCTGGTCAATTTCGACCAATGCACGGCAACCCGAGACCTCTTTGTTTGCTAGGATGTGATTGGGTGTGCGCCGATCCCCCTCTTCACAAGGAACAGAGCAAGCCTTCCAGTGCCATTTTCAGAGAGCTCGCTAGAGTCTAGTTCCTCGAGTTGAAGTCTCTATCGAAATCGTCCTCTCCTGATTTTGGGCCCTATCCTACGATCTATGCATCACTCCCATGAGCACGTGCATATCCAGGGCACCCAAAATGGTGGGATGTAGCCGGAGAAATCCATTGCTAGAGTAGCCTTGACCTCTCGTTGGCGTATGCGCGGTAATCACGGGTGACTACGACCTCCGTTCAAATGGCCGAACCCATTTCAATGTCTCAGTTGGCTCATCCTGAGATCTACCTCTCTTCTCCATGGGCCCAAACGTCAGCGAGATGGCGCGGTTCCCCCAAGCCAGCAAAGTCGTGACCCAGTCATGTTTAGCTATTTGTCGACCAGTCCGAGGGATGGTGGTATCCTAAATCCCGTAAGCCTCGGCCCATTAGCCATCCCACTCTAAGTATTTATGTTTGGTAGTTTATTCAGCCCGTACCACTCATGAAGCGATGAGGTAGTCAATATCTTCCAACGCTAAGTGTGTTTTACTCACTGACAAGAGTTTATTCACTTGTCAAATTTGAGGGAGGCTGGTAAATGGGATGCCCAGTCCTGCTTAACTTAATAGAAAAATAAAAATAAAAACAAAACTCCCCCTGGAAAGTTGACTGATTGGAGGGCAACCATGGATTCGGCTAGACATGGCTTGTATTTTTATGGTTGTGGGGGAGTAAAAAAATTCATTATGGGAACCGCCATTAATGTGCTTAGCATGAAAGATATTGAAAACTTTATCATTAAACCATTGATAGGAAAAGTACACCTCTCAAATGAAATTATCTCTGTTTTAAGCAATGAGCCCTGGCACATTAGCAAATCCATGCTTCCCTCTGCGAAGGCATATCTATTTACTTTTCATGTTGAGTCAACTTCTTGTTCCAAGCTCAATTATTCTCAACTTGCCAAGCATCATGTGGTGGGGAAAGATCCAAACACATATATCCAGTCAAATATATTTGATCATGAGTTATTATTGTTGACAATTATCTTCCCAAAAGTAAACCTAGAACTTTCACGCCACCGCTGCAAGCCTCTGAACCGAAGAAATCTCATCTAGAGCCCTTTTCTGTCACCGTACCGGAGGGGAAAATTATCACCGGAGGCCATCTTCATCATCCCGGCGATCTTCATGACAAGGAGGGAGTAGTTCACCCCGGGGCTGAGGGTATGTACCAGTAGCTATGTGTTTGATCTCTCTCTCTCTCTCGTGTTCTTGATAGGGCACAGTGTTGATGCACCATGGGCTTTGTTAATATAGATGAATCATATGGTGTTCTTCCCTCTCTATCTTTGTTGTGATGAATTGAGTCTTGCCCTTTGAGGTTTCATTATTATAGGATTGAATATTGGATTTGAGATCACTTGATGTATGCCTTGCATGTGGATACCCGTGGTGATAATGGGGTATTCTATTGAGTCACTTGATATATGTTTTGGTAATCAACTTGTGGATTTCCGAGGTGACACTGGGGTAATCTAGGCACATAGGTTGATACATGTTTTCATCCTACTTTCTCTGATAGAAACTTTGGGGTAATCTTTGAAGTTCTTTGTGTTGGATTGAATATTATGAATTTGACATTGTTTGATGCATATCGAATAATTTACTCACGGATACTTGTGGTGACATTGGAGTATCTAGGTGAAATTAGAGTTGATTGATGCGTATCATATGGTGTTATTGTAGTACGAACTCTAGGGCTGTTTGTGAAACTTATAGGGATGGCTCGATAGATTGATCGGAAAGATAACTTTGAGGTAGATTGCTACCTACAAAAGTTCATATTATGTTCTTCGCTATTGATAAGAACTTTGGAGTGATTCTTTGTCGCACGTTGAGGGATTGTTATATGATTAATTATGTTAGCACTGTTGAGAGATTGGACAAGTGAAAGTATGAACCGTAGGCCTTGTTTCTAAGCATTGATATACCATTTTGCTCATTGTTTTCTACTTGTTATCTTGTTGTTTTTTATTATTTCATATTACAAAAACCTATATCTCCATCCATATTACACTTGTATCACCATCTATTTGCCGAACTAGTTCACCTATACAATTGACAACTGTATTGGGTGTCTTGGGGACACAAGAGACTCTTTGTACTTTGATTGCAGGATTGTTTGAGAGAGACCATCTTCATCCTACACCTCCCATGGATTGATAAATCTTAGGTCATCCACTTGAGGGAAATTTGTTGATGTCCTACAAAACTCTGTGCTTGGAGGCCCAACAGAGTCTACAAGAAGAAAAATTGCGTAATAGACATCAGTCGCCGGAGGTGGAGGGGTGGTGGTGAGGCTGCAGCAGGAACAAAAGTAGTCGTCTGTGCTACCGGACACCAAGGAGGGAGCTTCCTAGTAACCACACCCTTCTTACTTTTTTGTGGCAATCGTCGTGATGTCTATTGCCTTGGCCGGTGGTCCCGTTTGTTGGACAACTGGGACAAGGACGGTATGGTGGTGCCGACGAAGCGAACGACGACCACCGCCAGTGATGAGAGGTGGGCTCAATGAGGTTCTTGCCTAGGCGCCACCGTTTTGCTCCTTGTTGCGTCAAATTTGCGGCTGCAGGTGGGTCACCGGCACCGGCGAGGGTGGTCGGGGTGCAATGGGGGTGGGGATTTTGATGCTGCTAGTCATAAAGAACGGGGATGGTTGGCGGCGGGGGTTGCAGCGCGATGGTGGGGGTGGGCAGGAAAGTTGCGGTGAGTGGGATGCCACACATTTGGGCCTATTTTTTACCGAGAACAATCATGAGGTGGGAGACCGAAATCTGCATGCCCAGGATGGCACGAAATCCGACATCTCACTCCCTTTTACTCACTCACCTCTAGCGGGAGGACCAATAGAGCCTCAATCTTGCCACCAGAGATGGCGACTGAGATCTGCAGTACAAGGCAACAACAGCTTAGATCTCCGGCACCGAGACGTGATCCTCCCCTCCATGAGCTGCTTGTCCCCTTCATCTCCATCTCCATCTCGTCTTCCTCGTCTCCAGCATGCGCGGGCCATCGTCACCATGACAGGATTTTATTGGTGTAATAGATGATACTGACTACTATAGAGGGGTAGAAGAAGGTGATGACCCACAAGTATAGAGGATCTATCATAGTCCTTTCGATAAGTAAGAGTGTCGAACCCAACGAGGGGCAGAAGGAAATGACAAGCGGTTTTCAATATTATCAACCAAGAGATCTTTAACCATAGGAATACTAGGTTCAACTTTAATTTGCTCAGAGGGTTTGGGTGTTCTAATATTACTTTTGTTGACCACAATTGAAGCTTTAGCATGATCCTTTATTCTAACAGGAAAAGGTGGTTTCTCAATATAAGCGGTAGGAACAATAGGATCAACATTATAAGTGATAGTCTTTTCTTCAACTTTAATAGGTTCAACTACTTTTACTTCAATGGGAGGATGATATTTAAACCACTTCTCCTTAGGAAGATCAACATGAGTAGCAAATGATTCACAGAAAGAAGCTACTATCTCAGAGTCAAGTCCATATTTAGTGCTAACTTCACGGAAAACATCGGTATCCATAAAAGATTTAACACAATCAAACTTAGGTGTTATACCTGACTCCTTACCTTCGTCGAGTTCCCAATCTTCAGAGTTGCGTTTAATTCTTTCCAATAAACCCCATCTGAATTCAATAGTCTTCGTTGTAAAAGAACCAGTACAAGAAGTATCGAGCATGGAGCGATTATTGAGAGAAAGCCGAGCATAAAAAATTTGAATAATAATTTATCTTGAGAGCTCATGATTGGGGCATGAATATAACATTGACTTAAGCCTCCCCCAAGCTTGAGCGATGCTTTCTCCTTCGCGAGGCCAAACATTATATATATAATTACGATCACGATGAACCTGATGCATAGGATAAAACTTCTGATGAAATTCCAATTTCAATCGGTTGTAGTTCCATGATCCAATATCATCGCATAGCCTAAACCATGTAAATGCCTTTCCCTTCAAAGATAAAGGGAAGACCTTCTTCTTGATAATATCCTCGGGCATACCTACAAGCTTAAATAATCCACAAACTTCATCCACATAGATTAGGTGCAAATCGGGATGCAATGTTCCATCTCCTATAAAAGGATTAGCTAGCAGTTTTTCTATCATACCCGAAGGGATTTCAAAGTAAACATTTTCAGTACGTTCAGTAGGTTGAGGAGAAACTCTTTGCTCTACTGGTCAGGGTGAAGATACCCCGAACAAGCCCCTCAAAGGATTATTTTCCATAGTAACAAGTGACAGTAAATTTCAGCACACTATATAAATTTTTCCTTACCAAATTCCACTTGCCAAAGGCGCTTCACTCCCCGGCAAAGGCGCCAGAAAAGAGTCTTGATGACCCACAAGTATAGGGGATCTATCGTAGTCCTTTCGATAAGTAAGAGTGTCGAACCCAACAAGGAGCAGAAGGAAATGACAAGCGATTTTCAGTAAGGTATTCTCTGCAAGCACTGAAATTATCGGTAACAGATAGTTTTGTGATAAGGTAATTTGTAACGGGTAACAAGTAACAAAAGTAAAAAAGGTGCAGCAAGGTGGCCCAATCCTTTTGTAGCAAAGGACAAGCCTGGACAAACTCTTATATAAAGGAAAACGCTCCCGAGGACACATGGGAATTATCGTCAAGCTAGTTTTCATCATGCTCATATGATTCGCGTTCGTTACTTTGATAATTTGATATGTGGGTGGACCGGTGCTTGGGTACTGCCCTTCCTTGGAAAAGCATCCCACTTATGATTAACCCCTATTGCAAGCATCCGCAACTACAAAAGAAGTATTAGGTAAACCTAACCATGGCATGAAACATATGGATCCAAATCAGCCCCTTACGAAGCAATGCATAAACTAGGGTTTAAGCTTCTGTCACTCTAGCAACCCATCATCTACTTATTACTTCCCAATGCCTTCCTCTAGGCCCAAACAATGGTGAAGTGTCATGTAGTCGACGTTCACATAACACCACTAGGGGAAAGACAACATACATCTCATCAAAATATCGAACGAATACCAAATTGACATGACTACTTATAGCAAGACTTCTCCCATGTCCTCAGGAACAAACGTAACTACTCACAAAGCATATTCATGTTCATAATCAGAGGGGTATTAATATGCATAAAGGATCTGAACATATGATCTTCCACCAAATAAACCAACTAGCATCAACTACAAGGAGTAATCAACACTACTAGCAACCCACAGGTACCAATCTGAGGTTTTGAGACAAAGATCGGATACAAGAGATGAACTAGGGTTTGAGACGAGATGGTGCTGGTGAAGATGTTGATGGAGATTGACCCCCTCCCGATGAGAGGATCGATGGTGATGACGATGGTGATGATTTCCCCCTCCCAGAGGGATGTTTCCCCGGCAGAACAGCTCTGCGGGAGCCCTAGATTGGTTTTGCCAGGTTCCGCCTCGAGACGGCGGCGCTTCCTGGTAGATCTATTTTGAGCATTGCAAATTCTATACCAAGCATCTTTTAGATTTTCTCCCTCCCTTTGTTTAAAATTGAGAACTTCATTTTCGTGAGACAACGGAGAAGATAAAGGACTAGCCATGACGACAAGGCAAGCAAAAGAAAAAGAGGCGAACGAAAAAGAGAGGGCGAATAAAACGGCAAGGGTGAAGTGGGGGAAAGGAAAACGAGAGGTAAATGGCAAATAATGTAATGCGGGAGATAAGGGTTTGTGATGGGTACTTGGTATGTTGACTTTTGCGTAGACCTCCCTGGCAACGGCGCCAGAAATCCTTCTTGCTACCTCTTGAGCATTGCGTTGGTTTTCCCTTGAAGAGGAAAGGGTGATGCAGCAAAGTAGCGTAAGTATTTCCCTCAGTTTTTGAGAACCAAGGTATCAATCCAGTAGGAGGCTACACGCAAGTCCCTCGCACCTACACAAACAAATAAATCCTCGCAACCAACGCGATAAGGGGTTGTCAATCCCTACACGGTCACTTACGAGAGTGAGATCTGATAGATATGATAGGATAATTTTTTGGTATTTTTGTGATAGAGATGCAAAGTAAAATAAACAAAATAAAAACGGCGCCAGAAATAGCTTGTTGTCGGGAGATTAATATGATGGAAAATAGACCCGGGGGCCATAGGTTTCACTAGTGGCTTCTCTCATGAGCATAAGTATTTTACGGTGGGTGAACAAATTACTGTTGAGCAATTGACAGAATTGAGCATAGTTATGAGAATATCTAGGTATGATCATGTATATAGGCATCACGTCCGAGACAAGTAGACCGACTCCTGCCTGCATCTACTACTATTACTCCACACATCGACCGCTATCCAGCATGCATCTAGAGTATTAAGTTCATAAGAACAGAGTAACGCTTTAAGCAAGATGACATGATGTAGAGGGATAAATTCATGCAATATGATAAAAAACCATCTTGTTATACTCGATGTCAACAATACAATACGTGCCTTGCTGCCCCTACTGTCACTGGGAAAGGACACCGCAAGATTGAACCAAAAGCTAAGCACTTCTCCCATTGCAAGAAAAATCAATCTAGTAGGCCAAACCAAACTGATAATTCGAAGAGACTTGCAAAGATAACCAATCATACATAAAAGAATTCAGAAGATTCAAATATTGTTCATAGATAAACTTGATCATAAACCCACAATTCATCGGTCTCAACAAACACACCGCAAAAGAAGATTACATCGAATAGATCTCCACGAGAGAGGGGGAGAACATTGTATTGAGATCCAAAAAGAGAGAAGAAGCCATCTAGCTAATAACTATGGACCCGAAGGTCTGAGGTAAACTACTCACACTTCATCGGAGAGGCTATGGTGTTGATGTAGAAGCCCTCCGTGATCGGTGCCTCCTCCGGCGGAGCTCCAGAACAGGCCCCGAGATGGGATCTCGTGGGTACAGAAGGTTGCGGCAGTGGAATTAGGTTTTTCGCTCCGTATCTGATCGTTTGGGGGTACGTAGGTATATATAGGAGGAAGGAGTACGTCGGTGGAGCAACGTGGGGCCCACGAGGGTGGAGGGCGCGCCTGGGGGGGTAGGCGCGCCCCCCTACCTCGTGGCTTCCTGCTTGATTTCTTGACGTAGGGTCCAAGTCCTCTGGATCATGTTCGTTCCGAAAACCACGTTCCCGAAGGTTTCATTCCGTTTGGACTCCATTTGATATTCTCTTTCTACGAAACTCTATAATAGGCAAAAAAACAGCAATTCTGGGCTGGGCCTCCGGTTAATAGGTTAGTCCCAAAAATAATATAAAAGTGAATAATAAAGCCCAATAACATCCAAAACAGAAGATAATATAGCATGGAGCAATAAAAAATTATAGATACGTTGGAGACGTATCAAGCATACCCAAGCTTAATTCCTGCTCGTCCTCGAGTAGGTAAATGATAAAAACAGAATTTTTGATGCAGAATGCTACTTGGCATAATTTCAATGTAATTCTTCTTAATTGTGGTATGAATATTCAGATCCGAAAGATTCAAGATAAAAGTTCATATTGACTTAAAATAATAATATTTCAAGCATACTAACTAAGCAATTATGTCCTCTCAAAATAACATGGCCAAAGAAAGTTCATCCCTACAAAATCATATAGTTTAGTCATGCTCCATTTTCGTCACACAAGAATGCTCTCATCATGCACAACCCCGATGACAAGCCAAGCAATTGTTTCATACTTTAGTAATCTCAAACTTTTTCAACCTTCACGCAATACATGAGCGTGAGCCATGGATATAGCACTATGGGTGGAATAGAATATGATGATGGGGGTTATGTGGAGAAGACAAAAAAGGTGAAAGTCACACATCAACGAGGCTAATCAATGAGCTATGGAGATGCCCATCGATTGATGTTAATGCAAGGAGTAGGGATTGCCATGCAACAGATGCACTAGAGCTATAAATATATGAAAGCTCAACAAAAGAAACTAAGTGGGTATGCATCCAACTTGCTTGCTCACGAAGACCTAGGGCACTTGAGGAGGCCCATTGTTGGAATATACAAGCCAAGTTCTATAATGAAAAATTCCCACTAGTATATGAAAGTGACAAAACAAGAGACTCTCTATCATGAAGATTATGGTGCTACTTTGAAGAACAAGTGTGGTAAAGGATAGTAACATTGTCCCTCTCTCTTTTTCTCTCATTTTTTTGGGGCCTTCTCTTTTTTTATGGCCTTTCTCTCTTTTTTTTTATTCCTCACTTGGGACAATGCTCTAGAAAAATGATGATCATCACACTTCTATTTATTTACAACTCAATGATTACAACTCGATACTAGAACAAAGTATGACTCTATATGTATGCCTCCGGCGGTGTACCGGGATATGCAATGAACCAAGAGTGGCATGTATGAAAGAATTATGAATGGTGGCTTTGCCACAAATACTATGTCAACTACATGATCATGCAAAGCAATATGATAATGATGAACGTGTCATGATAAACGGAATGGTGGAAAGTTGCATGGCAATATATTTCGGAATGGCTATGGAAATGCCATAATAGGTAGGTATGGTGGCTGTTTTGAGGAAGCTATAAGGAGGTTTATGTGTGAAAGAGCGTATCATATCACGGGGTTTGGATGCACCGGCGAAGTTTGCACCAACTCTCAATGTGAGAAAGGGCAATGCACGGTACCGAAGAGGCTAGCAATGATGGAAAGGTGAGAGTGCGTATAATCCATGGACTCAACATTAGTCATAAAGAACTCACATACTTATTGCAAAAATCTACAAGTCATCAAAAACCAAGCACTACGCGCATGCTCCTAGGGGGATAGATTGGTAGGAAAAGACCATCGCTCGTCCCCGACCGCCACTCATAAGGAGGACAATCAAAGAACACCTCATGTTTCAAATTTGTTACATAACGTTTACCATACGTGCATGCTACGGGACTTGCAAACTTCAACACAAGTATTTCTCAAATTCACAACTACTCAACTAGCACAACTTTGATATCACTACCTCCATGTCTCAAAACAATCATCAAGCATCAAACTTCTCTTAGTATTCAACACACTCCTAAGAAAGTTTTTACTATTCTTGAATACCTAGCATATTAGGATTATTTAAGCAAATTACCATGCTATTTAAGACTCTCAAAATAATCTAAGTGAAGCATGAGAGATCAATAGTTTCTATTAAACAAATCCACCACCGTGCTCTAAAAGATATAAGTGAAGTACTAGAGCAAAAACTATATAACTCAAAAGATATAAGTGAAGCACATAGAGTATTCTAATAATTTCCGAATCATGTGTGTCTCTCTCAAAAGGTGTGTACAGCAAGGATGATTGTGGTAAACTAAAAGGCAAAGACTCAAATCATACAAGACGCTCCAAGCAAAACATATATCATGTGGTGAATAAAAATATAGCTCCAAGTAAAGTTACCGATGGAAGTAGACGAAAGAGGGGATGCCTTCCGGGGCATCCCCAAGCTTTGGCTATTTGGTGTTCTTAGATCATCTTGGGGGTGCCATGGGCATCCCCAAGCTTAGGCTCTTGCCACTCCTTGTTCCATAATCCATCAAATCTTTCACCCAAAACTTGAAAACTTCACAACACAAAACTTAGCAGAAAACCTCGTGAGCTCCGTTAGAGAAAGAAAACAAAAGACCACTTCAAGGTACTGTAATGAACTCATTCTTTATTTATATTGGTGTTAAACCTACTGTATTCCAACTTCTCTATGGTTTATAAACTCTTTTACTAGCCATAGATTCATCAAAATAAGCAAACAACACACGAAAAACAGAACAGTCTGTAGTAATCTGTAACTAACGCAAACTTCTGGAACTCCAAAAAATCAGCCAAAATAGGACGACCTAGACAATTTTTTATTGATCAGCAGCAATTGGAATCAATATTTTATCACGTTCTGGTGATTTTTAACAATTATTTTCGTGAACAGAAAGTTTCTGGAATTTTCTGCAAGATCAAATAACTATCATCCAAGAAGATCCTATAGGTTTAACTTGGCACAAACGCTAATTAAAACATAAAAACACATCTAACCAGAGGCTAGATCAAATATTTATTCCTAAACAGAAGCAAAAAGCAAAAAACTAAAAATAAAATTGGGCTGCCTCCCGACAAGCGCTATCGTTTAACGCCCCTAGCTAGGCATAAAGGCAAGGATAGATCTAGGTATTGCCATCTTTGGTTGGCAATTCTTCAATAAGACATATATCATCCTTTAGAGTTTCTTTCTTTTTATTAATTATCAAGCTTTTAGGAACAAAATTTAAAAATTCATTTGTAGCAAATGGTTCCGTAATGATAGCAAAAAGATTGGGATGAATACTTATAGATTTAGAGGATTCACCCTTATTTTTAGGAACATGCATAAGCTTGGCAATTTTAGTTGGAGGAATTGGAGTATTCTTTACGGAAGAAAAAGCGGTTCCCAAGTTGGTAATGATACCCTCAAGTTTATCGATTATAGTGGAATCTTGATTTATTCTTTCATTAACTATGGGTTCCTTCTCCTTAATATTTTTCAAAGTGACTCCTACCTTAGATCCAGGGTAATTTGGTTGTGGATCTTTTTATCCAGATTTTCAATTAACTCTACGGTAGCAACTTTATTTTCAATAATTTCAAGTCTTTGCATTACATGCTCCAAAGTTAACATAGTTCCATTAACCAAGAGAGGTGGTGAGCCAAATAAATCTATCATAGCATTATAAGAGTCAAAAGTATGGCTACCCAAGAAATTCCCACCGGTAATGGTATCAAGAATATATCTATACCAAGGATTAGCGCCTACATAAAAATTACGGAGAAGAACGGAAGTAGATTGCTTCCTGGTAGATCTATTTTGAGCATTGCGAATTCTATACCAAGCGTCTTTTAGATTTTCTCCCTCCCTTTGTTTAAAATTGAGAACTTCATTTTCGTGAGACAACGGAGAAGATAAAGGACTAGCCATGACGACAAGGCAAGCAAAAGAAAAAGAGGCGAACGAAAAAGAGAGGGCGAATAAAACGGCAAGGGTGAAGTGGGGGAAAGGAAAACGAGAGGTAAATGGCAAATAATGTAATGCGGGAGATAAGGGTTTGTGATGGGTACTTGGTATGTTGACTTTTGCGTAGGCCTCCCTGGCAACGGCGCCAGAAATCCTTCTTGCTACCTCTTGAGCATTGCGTTGGTTTTCCCTTGAAGAGGAAAGGGTGATGCAGCAAAGTAGCGTAAGTATTTCCCTCAGTTTTTGAGAACCAAGGTATCAATCCAGTAGGAGGCTACACGCAAGTCCCTCGCACCTACACAAACAAATAAATCCTCGCAACCAACGCGATAAGGGGTTGTCAATCCCTACACGGTCACTTACGAGAGTGAGATCTGATAGATATGATAGGATAATTTTTTTGGTATTTTTGTGATAGAGATGCAAAGTAAAATAAACAAAATAAAAACGGCGCCAGAAATAGCTTGTTGTCGGGAGATTAATATGATGGAAAATAGACCCGGGGGCCATAGGTTTCACTAGTGGCTTCTCTCATGAGCATAAGTATTTTACGGTGGGTGAACAAATTACTGTTGAGCAATTGACAGAATTGAGCATAGTTATGAGAATATCTAGGTATGATCATGTATATAGGCATCACGTCCGAGACAAGTAGACCGACTCCTGCCTGCATCTACTACTATTACTCCACACATCGACCGCTATCCAGCATGCATCTAGAGTATTAAGTTCATAAGAACAGAGTAACGCTTTAAGCAAGATGACATGATGTAGAGGGATAAATTCATGCAATATGATAAAAAAACATCTTGTTATCCTCGATGTCAACAATACAATACGTGCCTTGCTGCCCCTACTGTCACTGGGAAAGGACACCGCAAGATTGAACCAAAAGCTAAGCACTTCTCCCATTGCAAGAAAAATCAATCTAGTAGGCCAAACCAAACTGATAATTCAAAGAGACTTGCAAAGATAACCAATCATACATAAAAGAATTCAGAAGATTCAAATATTGTTCATAGATAAACTTGATCATAAACCCATAATTCATCGGTCTCAACAAACACACCGCAAAAGAAGATTACATCGAATAGATCTCCACGAGAGAGGGGGAGAACATTGTATTGAGATCCAAAAAGAGAGAAGAAGCCATCTAGCTAATAACTATGGACCCGAAGGTCTGAGGTAAACTACTCACACTTCATCGGAGAGGCTATGGTGTTGATGTAGAAGCCCTCCGTGATCGGTACCTCCTCCGGCGGAGCTCCAGAACAGGCCCCAATATGGGATCTCGTGGGTACAGAAGGTTGCGGCGGTGGAATTAGGTTTTTGGCTCCGTATCTGATCGTTTGGGGGTACGTAGGTATATATAGGAGGAAGGAGTACGTCGGTGGAGCAACGTGGGGCCCACGAGGGTGGAGGGCGCGCCTGGGGGGTAGGCGCCCCCCCTACCTCGTGGCTTCCTGCTTGATTTCTTGACGTAGGGTCCAAGTCCTCTGGATCATGTTCGTTCCGAAAATCACGTTCCCGAAGGTTTCATTCCGTTTGGACTCCGTTTGATATTCTTTTTCTGCGAAACTCTGAAATAGGCAAAAACTGCAATTCTAGGCTGGGCCTCCGGTTAATAGGTTAGTCCCAAAAATAATATAAAAGTGAATAATAAAGCCCAATAACGTCCAAAACAGAAGATAATATAGCATGGAGCAATCAAAAATTATAGATATGTTGGAGACGTATCACGCGCCTAGGGGGGTAGGGCGCGCCCCCACCCTCGTGGATTGTGGGTGACCCCCCTCTGGTGCTTTCTTTGCCCAATATTTTTTATATATTCCAAAACTGACTTTCGTGGAGTTTCAGGACTTTTGGAGTTGTGCAGAATAGGTCTCTAATATTTGCTCCTTTTCCAGCCCAGAATTCCAGCTGCCGGCATTCTCCCTCTTTGTGTAAACCTTGTAAAATAAGAGAGAATAGGCATAAATATTGTGACATAATGTGTAATAACAGCCCATAATGCAATAAATATCGATATAAAAGCATGATGCAAAATGAACGTATCAACTCCCCCAAGCTTAGACCTCGCTCGTCCTCAAGCGGAAGTCGATAACGAAAAATATGTCCACATGTTTAGAGATAGAGGTGTCGATAAAATAAAATACGGACATGAGGGCATCATGGTCATTCTTATAACCGCAACATATATATATATATATATATATATATATATATATATATATATATATATATATATTGTCATATGATTTCTTATGCTAAAGTAACAATATATTCACATGTCAAGTATGAATCAGAAACTTCATTGAAAGCTAACAAACTATGATCTCGGTCATTGAAGCAATTGCAATTTATCATAACATCGGAAAGAGTCAATATAAGAGCTTTTCAGCAAGTCCACATACTCAACTATCATTTAGTCTTTCACAATTGCTAACACTCACGCAATACTTATGGGTATGGAGTTTTAATCGGACACAGAGAAAGATAGGGGCTTGTAGTGTTGCCTCCCAACCTTTTACCTCAAGGGTAATGTCAACAATAATAGTTCATGATAACTTACATCCAATTGGATATATATATATATATATCAGGATCTTTCCAACACAATGTGCTTGCCAAAGGATAAAGTGTAAAAAGGAAAGGTGAAGATCACCGCGACTCTTGCATAAGACATAAGACAAAAATAGAAGATAGGCCCTTCGCAGAGGGAAGCAGAGGTTGTCATGTGCTTTTATGGTTGGATGCACAAAATCTTAATGCGAAAGGATGTCACTTTATATTGCCACGTGTGATAGGGACCTTTATTATGTAGTCCGTCGCTTTTATTGCTTCCATATCACAAGATCATATAAAGCTTATTTTCTCCACACTAATAGATCATACATATTTAGAGAGCAATTTTTATTGCATGCAACAATGACAACTTACTTGAAGAATCTTACTCAATCCATAGGTAGGTATGGTGGACACTCATGGCAAAACTGGGTTTAAGGATATTCGGAAGCACAAGTAGTATCTCTACTTGGTGCAAGGAATTTGGCTAGCATGAGGGGGAAAGGCAAGCTCAACATGTTGGATGATCCATGACAATATACTTTATTTCAGATATAAGAAAACATAACCCATTACGTTGTCTTCCTTGTCCAACATCAACTTTTTATCATGTCATATTTTAATGAGTGCTCACAATCATAAAAGATGTCCAAGATAGTATATTTATATGTGAAAACCTCTCTTTCTTTATTACTTCCTATTAATTGCAACGATGACCAAAACTATGTTTGTCAACTCTCAACAACTTTTATTCATCATACTCTTTTATATGTGATGTCATTACTCTCCATAAGATCAATATGATCTCTTTAATTCTTTTTATTTTTATTCCCTCAAGATCATAGCAAGATAATCAAGCCCTTGACTCAAAACTAATCTTTATTATATATAGCTCACGGACTCGATTACATAGAAGGATCATAAAGCAAAACTCAAAACTAAATCTTACTAAAACTTTATTCTACTAGATCAAGATATTACCAAAAAGGATCGAACTAAGAAAAATGGTAAAGATAGAAGTGTGATGGCGATACGATACCGGGGCACCTCCCCCAAGCTTGGCAGTTGCCAAGGGGAGTGCCCATACCCATGTATTTATGTCTATTTCTTCGGAGGTGGTGATGAAGGGATTGTTGATGACGTAGGCTTGTCCTCCAACATTGAGCGTAGGAGGTGCTCCAACTTACGAATAATGCCCTTGAGTGCGGTGATATGCTCTTGCAACAGAATATTTTCACGAGTTAGATACTTGTTCTGCACCCGAACTATTTCAATCATCTTAAAAGCTTCAATTTCAGTAGGGGTAAGAAGATTGTAATGAGGTTGAAGGATGTCTTCTTCTTCTGCTGCCAGAGCTTGATCCTCCGTGGCCTTCTTGATCCTATCATCCTTGTTGATCTCCCCGGGTTCTTCTCTCTTCAGCTCTATCTTCATTAGCCAAGCATCGTCGCCCTCATTGTTGGAGGAGGGGGACGACATGATGCCTGGCCTTGACAACTCTGGCAGAAAACAGCTCGAAACAAAAGCAGGAGATATTTGCGTGATACGAGGGTCAAAACCTTCAGGAGATTATATAATGAATTTTTACCGACCAAAATAAGTATCGTGCAAGAAAACGGAGTTCGAAGAGCACACGAGGTGCCCACGAGGCAGGGGGCGCGCCCTCCACCCTCGTGGATGCCTCATGTCCTCTTCGGACTACTTATTTTCCTATTTTCTTAAATATTCCAAAACGGAGAAAATTTGTTATTAGAACTGTTTTGGAGTCGGTTTACTTACCGTACCACATACCTATTCCTTTTCGGAGTCTGAAACGTTCTGGAAAGTGTCCCTTATGCATTCCTCCGGGGTTACGGTCTCAATAACATTAGTTTCAACATTTATGGGATTACCTGAGATATAATGTTTGATTCTTTGACCGTCCACCACCTTCGGATTTGTGCCTTCGAAGTTGTTAATTTTTATGGAACCGGAACGATAGACCTCCTCGATGACGTAAGGGCCTTCCCATTTAGAGAGGAGTTTTCCTACAAAAAATCTTAAACGAGAGTTGTATAGCAAAACATAATCACCTACATTAAACTCACGCTTTTGTATCCTTTTGTCATGCCATATTTTAACTTTTTCTTTAAACAGTTTGGCATTCTAATAGGCCTGGGTTCTCCATTTATCAGGTGAGCTAATGTCAAATAGCCTCTTCTCACCGGCAAGTTTGAAATCATAATTGAGCTCTTTAATGGCCCAATATGCCTTATGTTCTAGTTCGAGAGGTAAATGACATGCTTTTCCATAAACCATTTTATATGAAGACATACCCATAGGATTTTTATATGCAGTTCTATAGGCCCATAAAGCATCATCAAGTTTCTTGGACCAATTCTTTCTAGATCTATTAACAGTCTTTTGCAGAATTAATTTAATTTCTCTATTACTTAGTTCTACTTGACCACTAGATTGTGGGTGGTATGGAGATGCAATTCTATGATTAACATCATACTTAGCAAGCATTTTACGAAAAGCACCATGAATAAAATGTGAACCACCATCAGTCATTAAGTATCTAGGGACTCCAAACCTCGGAAAAATAACTTCTCTAAGCATCTTAATAGAGGTGTTATGATCAGCACTACTAGTTGGAATAGCTTCTACCCACTTAGTAACGTAATCAACAGCAACTAAAATATGTGTATACCCATTAGAGGAAGGAAACGGTCCCATATAATCAAAGCCCCAAACATCAAATGGTTCAATAACAAGTGAATAGTTCATAGGCATTTCTTGACGTCTACTAATATTACCAATTCTTTGACATTCATCACAAGACAAGACAAACTTACGGGCATCCTTGAAAAGAGTAGGCCAATAAAAACCGGATTGCAATACCTTATGTGCAGTTCTATCTCCAGCGTGGTGTCCTCCATAAGCCTCGGAGTGACACTTGCGTAGGATCTATTCCTGTTCATGCTCGGGTACACAACGTCTAATAACACCATCTACTCCTTTATAAAGGTGTGGGTCATCCCAGAAGTAATGTCTTAAATCATAGAAAAACTTTTTCTTTTGCTGGTATGTGAAACTAGGTGGTATAAATTTAGCAACAATGTAATTAGCATAATCAGCATACCATGGAGCAGTACGAGAAGCATTTATGACAGCTAATTGTTCATCAGGAAAGCTATCATCAATAGGTAGTGGGTCATCAAGAACATTCTCTAACCTAGACAAGTTGTCTGCAACGGGGTTCTCAGCTCCTTTTCTATCAGTAGTATGCAAATCAAATTCTTGTAGCAAGAGAACCCATCTAATAAGTCTAGGTTTAGCATCTTTCTTTTCCATAAGATATTTAATAGCAGCATGATCAGTGTGAACAGTTACTTTAGCATCAACAATATAAGGTCTGAACTTATCACAAGCAAATACAACTGCTAAAAATTCTTTTTCAGTAGTAGCATAATTTCTCTGGGCACTGTCTAGAGTTTTACTAGCATATTGGATAACATTTAATTTATTATCAACTCTTTGTCCTAGAACAACACCTACAGCATAATCACTAGCATCACACATAATTTCAAAGGGTAAATTCCAATCAGGAGGCTGAACAATAGGTGCAGAAATCAAGGCTTTCTTAAGTATTTCAAATGCTTCTACACAATCATCATCAAAGACAAAAGGAACATCTTTTTGTAAGAGATTAGTCAGAGGCCTAGAAATTTTTGAGAAGTCTTTAATGAACCTCCTATAAAAACCGGCATGACCAAGGAAACTTCTTATACCTTTAATGTCCTTAGGACACGACATCTTTTTCAATAGCATCAACTTTAGCTTTATCAACTTCAATACCTCTTTCAGAAATTTTATGCCCCAAGACAATACCTTCATTAACCATAAAGTGGCACTTCTCCCAATTCAAGACAAGATTAGTTTCTTCACATCTCTACAAAACTCGATCAAGGTTGCTTAAGCAATCATCAAAAGAAGTTCCATATACGGAAAAATCATCCATGAAAACCTCAACAATCTTTTCACAAAAGTCGGAGAATATAGCAGTCATACATCTTTGAAAGGTAGCAGGTGCATTGCATAAACCAAAAGGCATACGTCTATAAGCAAAGGTACCGAAAGGGCAAGTAAAAGTGGTCTTTTCTTGATCCTCTTTTGACACAGGTATTTGAGAGAAACCAGAATAACCATCTAGAAAGCAAAAATGTGTATGTTTGGATAATCTTTCTAGCATTTGATCAATAAAAGGTAAAGGGTAATGATCCTTTTTAGTAGCTTTATTTAGTTTGCGGAAATCAATTACCATTCTATAACCTGTAACAATTCTTTGTGGGATCAATTCATCTTTATCATTAGGAACAACAGTAATACCTCCCTTCTTAGGGACACAATGGACAGGGCTTACCCACTGACTATCAGCAATGGGATAAATTATACCTGCCTCCAGAAGCTTTAGTATTTCTTTTCTTACCACTTCTTTCATCTTAGGATTTAACCGTCGTTGATGATCAACAACCGGTTTAGCGTCTTTCTCCAATTTTATTTTGTGCTGGCATAGAGTGGGACTAATGCCCTTAAGATCATCAAGAGTATATCCAATAGCAGCACGGTGCTTCTTCAGAGTTTTCAATAATTTCTCTTCTTCCTGCTCTGAAAGGTTAGCACTAATAATAACAGGATATATCTTCTTTTCATCAAGATAAGCATATTTAAGAGTATCAGGTAATGGTTTAAGCTCAAACACGGGATCACCCTTGGGTGGAGGAGGATCCCCTAGAATTTCAACAGGCAAGTTGTGTTTCAAAATAGGTCCCTGTTTAAAGAATACTTCATCTATTTCCCTTCTTTCATTCATAAACATATCATTTTCATGGTCTAGCAAATATTGTTCTAAAGGATCATTAGGAGGCACGACAATAGAAGCAAGACCAATAATTTCATCTTTACTAGGCAATTCTTTATCATGGGGTTGTCTATGAAATTTAGCAAAATTAAAATCATGAGACATATCCCCTAAACCAATAGTAACAACATCCTTTTTGCAATCTATCTTAGCATTAACAGTATTCAAGAAGGGTCTGCCAAATATAATGGGACAAAAGTCATCTTGTGGAGAACCAAGGACAAGAAAATCAGTAGGATATTTAACTTTCCCACACAAGACTTCAACATCTCTAACAAACCCAACTGGTGAAATAGTATCTCTATTGGCAAGCTTAATTGTAACATCAATACCTTCTAACTCAGTAGGTGCAATATCATGCATAATTTCTTCATATAAAGAATGAGGTATTGCACTTGCACTAGCACCCATATCACATAAGCCATGATAGCAATGATCTCCTATTTTAATAGAAATAACAGGCATGCCTACAACAGGTCTATGTTTATTTTTAGTATCGGGTCTAGCAATTCTAGCAGCTTCATCACAGAAGTAAATAACATGCCCATCAATATTATCAACTAAGAGATCTTTAACCATAGCAATACTAGGTTCAAATTTAATTTGCTCAGAGGGTTTGGGTGTTCTAATATTACTTTTGTTGACCACAATTGAAGCTTTAGCATGATCCTTTATTCTAACAGGAAAAGGTGGTTTCTCAATATAAGCGGTAGGAACAATAGGATCAACATTATAAGTGATAGTCTTTTCTTCAACTTTAATAGGTTCAACTACTTTTACTTCAATGGGAGGATGATATTTAAACCACTTCTCCTTAGGAAGATCAACATGAGTAGCAAATGATTCACAGAAAGAAGCTACTATCTCAGAGTCAAGTCCATATTTAGTGCTAAATTCACGGAAAACATCGGTATCCATAAAAGATTTAACACAATCAAACTTAGGTGTTATACCTGACTCCTTACCTTCGTCGAGTTCCCAATCTTCAGAGTTGCGTTTAATTCTTTCCAATAAATCCCATCTGAATTCAATAGTCTTCATCATAAAAGAACCAGTACAAGAAGTATCGAGCATGGAGCGATTATTGAGAGAAAGCCGAGCATAAAAATTTTGAATAATAATTTCTCTTGAGAGCTCATGATTGGGGCATGAATATAACATTGACTTAAGCCTCCCCCAAGCTTGAGCGATGCTTTCTCCTTCGCGAGGCCAAAAATTATATATATAATTACGATCACGATGAACCAGATGCATAGGATAAAACTTCTGATGAAATTCCAATTTCAATCGGTTGTAGTTCCATGATCCAATATCATCGCATAGCCTAAACCATGTCAATGCCTTTCCCTTCAAAGATAAAGGGAAGACCTTCTTCTTGATAACATCCTCGGGCATACCTGCAAGCTTAAATAATCCACAAACTTCGTCCACATAGATTAGGTGCAAATCGGGATGCAATGTTCCATCTCCTGTAAAAGGATTAGCTAGAAGTTTCTCTATCATACCCAAAGGAATTTCAAAGTAAACATTTTCAGTAGGTTCAGTAGGTTGAGGAGAAACTCTTTGCTCTACTGGTCGGGGTGAAGATACCCCGAACAAGCCCCTCAAAGGATTATTTTCCATAGTAACAAGTGACAGTAAATTTCAGCACACTATATAAATTTTTCCTTACCAAATTCCACTTACCAAAGGCGCTTCACTCCCCGGCAACGGCGCCAGAAAAGAGTCTTGATGACCCACAAGTATAGGGGATCTATCGTAGTCCTTTCGATAAGTAAGAGTGTCGAACCCAACGAGGAGCAGAAGGAAATGACAAGCGGTTTTCAGTAAGGTATTCTCTGCAAGCACTGAAATTATCGGTAACAGATAGTTTTGTGATAAGGTAATTTGTAACGGGTAACAAGTAACAAAAGTAAAAAGGTGCAGCAAGGTGGCCCAATCCTTTTTGTAGCAAAGGACAAGCCTGGACAAACTCTTATATAAAGGAAAACGCTCCCGAGGACACATGGGAATTATCGTCAAGCTAGTTTTCATCATGCTCATATGATTCGCGTTCGTTACTTTGATAATTTGATATGTGGGTGGACCGGTGCTTGGGTACTGCCCTTCCTTGGACAAGCATCCCACTTATGATTAACCCCTATTGCAAGCATCCGCAACTACAAAAGAAGTATTAAGGTAAACCTAACCATAGCATGAAACATATGGATCCAAATCAGCCCCTTACGAAGCAATGCATAAACTAGGGTTTAAGCTTCTTAGCAACCCATCATCTACTTATTACTTCCCAATGCCTTCCTCTAGGCCCAAACAATGGTGAAGTGTCATGTAGTCGACGTTCACATAACACCACTAGAGGAAAGACAACATACATCTCATCAAAATATCGAACGAATACCAAATTCACATGACTACTTATAGCAAGACTTCTCCCATGTCCTCAGGAACAAACGTAACTACTCACAAATCATATTCATGTTCATAATCAGAGGGGTATTAATATGCATAAAGGATCTGAACATATGATCTTCCACCAAATAAACCAACTAGCATCAACTACAAGGAGTAATCAACACTACTAGCAACCCACAGGTACCAATCTGAGGTTTTGAGACAAAGATCGGATACAAGAGATGAACTAGGGTTTGAGACGAGATGGTGCTGGTGAAGATGTTGATGGAGATTGACCCCCTCCCGATGAGAGGATCGATGGTGATGACGATGGTGATGATTTCCCCCTCCCAGAGGGATGTTTCCCCGGCGGAACAGCTCCGCGGGAGCCCTAGATTGGTTTCGCCAGGTTCCGCCTCGAGACGGCGGCGCTTCGTCCCGAAAGCTTCCTTCTGATTTTTTCCAGGGCGAAAGACTTCATATAGCCAAAGATGGGCACCGGAGGCCTGCCAGGGGGCCCCACGAGGCAGGGGGCGCTCCCAGGGGGTAGGGCGCGTCCCCCACCCTCGTGGATGGTGGGTGGCCCCCCTCTGGTGCTTTCTTCGCCCAATATTTTTTATATATTCCAAAACCGACTTTCGTGGAGTTTCAGGACTTTTGGAGTTGCTTAGAATAGGTCTCTAATATTTGCTCCTTTTCCAGCCCAGAATTCCAGCTGCCGGCATTCTCCCTCTTTGTGTAAACCTTGTAAAATAAGAGAGAATAGGCATAAATATTGTGACATAATGTGTAATAACATCCCATAATCTCGATATAAAACCATGATGCAAAATGGACGTATCAGAAGGCGAAGAAGGTGAACTTCCCCTTTTATTGACATTAATGAATATTTCCCCTACAGAGTCATATGACTGTTAATTTGTACTGCCATTTGGGCTAGGACAAACTGCCACTTGTTTAGTGGGTAGGAGTGATATGATGTTAATTTCGTATTGCATGATGTTTATTTGACACTGCCTATGTGTGGTAAGGGCACCACTAGTGAGAAGGGTGACCCCAAAATTAGACCATGAGCAACCAAAACCATGTTTTCACATCTTCGCGGCCATTAACCTAAGCGCAACCGACCAAACTCATGTATCAAACGAACCTCATGATGCAAGGCATGCAGCCAAACGAAGTGCAGAACATGGTTTTGAGTTCGTATTATCTCCGTGAGGCTCTATCGAGCCACGGATGCAAAGAGACCAAAATAGTTACAGGCAACTAAACACGCCCTATCGCTCGTGCGAACATGACTTCCTTCGCCTCATGACTCATGATCCCCCTCACCTCCTCCGTCATCTTCCTCCTGTGAGCAGTGATGATGTAGCGTTGATTCTCCCTCCAGCTCAAAAACGGTCGTACATGAGCAGCCTTGCATCACGATCTCCTTTCTCCCCCTCCCCGCCACTCTCCCCCCGACCCTAGCTCCACCATCCTCAAAGCCGATGAGCGCACACAACCCCTCTTCACCATCTTTCCTTGCATCTACTCGATTTGATTTCATCATATCTTTAATAGTTTGGTTGCTTCACCATCTTTCCTTGCATCTACTCGATTTGATTTCATCATATCTCTAATATAGTTTGGTTGCTTCGTCACGGTTCCCTGCCCTTCCCCATGTTGCCCAAATGGCACCAATGATATCTCCCCATTGCAAGAGAGGACCTCATGAGCACATGAAAATCTCTCCTAGGGCTTTACTACCCTGGATTTTCCCTCCCCAACAACCAAATAAGTCCCAAGGGTCATACGTGCACCTCAGAATTCAAAAGGTCTAACATGTAGACATGCATGATAAAAAAACATTCTATTATACCAGTTACATTTAATAAACATTTTACAGCTATACAACAAATATACTAAATCATACTCACCTCGAGAATTGTGTATAGACACAATAACTCATATGAGAGGTTGTATACATATGAGTTAAACATACGAGTTATTGTGTTTAAAGTAATGAAAGGCCGTATACATACTATTACTCTGAAACACTTTACTCCTATTAAAGTAATAATATGTTTGAAACACAATAACTCATATGTATACAGCCTTTTATTGAAATATATTACAACCAGTTTGCACAGCAACGCAAGAAGTATTGTCTAGTTAACATAAACATTCAGTTCATTAGACCAACTAGCACAATTCTAAATGTATATTCTAAGAATATTGTAGGGAAAAACTTTTCATGGCCTTTTAAATGGCGTGCTTACTGCACGAGTACACCTGAGCGGCTAGGCGAAGTGAACCCCACCAAGTGACCAGCCTATTATCGTGTATTTTCATATTTCTGCATACTTCCCCTGTAGCAGAACAGATTAAATGCAATTGGTACACTGATGAATAAATAAATAATGGTAGAAGGCACTCAGACTAAAGCACTAAGCATCGGAAAATACAGAAAAAAGAGAGATTGTTCATTATTCATGTAACAAGATGTGAGAACGCAGAAACCAAGGTCTTCAGCAAGCGTCACAAGCAAAATATAGGCCTAAGGTACAAGCAAGTGGCCAATCCAACTGCTTCAGCAATGCTGCATGGTATAATGATGGCTTGTTATCCAGCACAGTTGCCCATGCTTGCAACATCATCAGTACTCAGAACTCTGACGGCGTGATAACATCGTCGATCTTGAGAATCATCTTCACAACCTGTGTTGCCAATAATATCTGTTGTTGCTTGCCAATCAGGGTTTCAAAGACGTGCTGCTCTCTCATATCGTTTGTCCCGACGTCATTGCAGTCGATGCCACAGTAGGGATTGTTCTCCTGCAGAGGTGGTAAAGGGTCAGAATCACATGCATGTTACTCCAATGCGAAACGAGACATCCAAATCAGCTTCTAAAAAAACATAAAATATGCTGCATTGACGCCATCAAGCAATAAAATTGGTAGGATTGTGCAAGCACATACTGTATTGTGTGCCTTGGCCTCGAGTAACACTTCTATATCACAAGCACAAAAACACTAGGATTTGCGCACATACTCATCCGACTAGAAGTACAAGGACAAGTGACGTTACATTGAATCATCAAGAACAAATATTGCTACCTATTAGAAGAGCAGACTGGGGAGTAAGGCAACAGAACCATAATACCTGAATTTGCTGAGATTTTACTGCAGTCAATGTATCAATAGGTGGCAAACCACTGTTTTCAGCCAAGGCTAGTGGAATCCCATCCAGCGCATCAGCAAACGACCTGATTGCATACTGCAAGTACAAAGAACACGATGAAACGATATTGCATCTTGTTGCAACTTAGCTGTTGAAACTCAGCAGTTACCTGCTCGGCTCCAGCATATCGATCTGCTGCAGCTTCGACAGCAACAGAGCAAGATATCTCAGCTGAGCCGCCACCATAAACAATAGAGTTATTGCGGATCAGATTTCTAGCCACACACAGAGCGTCGTGAATACTTCGCTTGGCCTCCTCAATCATCATTTTGTTGCCTGCATGGTAGCTGCTGGCTTTATCATGGAAACTCCAAAAGCAATTTATCTTTTAGCTAGTGCACATATTGAAAATCAATACTAGCGGTGACAATCAATCATTTTCTACTTAGCATAGTTGGTTGGGTTGCTACAGTATGAGGTCTTAGAACCCTACAATTCTTCAAGGAAAAGCAACACACAGCTCGATGGTGCATCATACAATCATGATGATATGAACGGTATAAATATTTTGTACTCATTCTACAAATCCAACTGGTTATGTATGACAAGGTACTCTCAAACTATGATCTGATAATGTACCCAACACAACGATGGGTCATAGGACCAAGTACTCACAAATTATGACCTAATTAAAAACCAATAGTATCATAAAAATTGTATTCATAATGGGGAAGTGAATGTTACAAAGAAATTTCTCATATATTTCAGTGCACAATTTGCCATTATGCAAGATTAATAACTAAAAATATGCAAGTACACTAGATTCGACAATTGGGTGCGGAACAGTGAAACTGTCACGTATCTGGATACTGCCAACACTAGTAAAATTGTCTGCACTGTATGCACTGGCAGAGCCACGGCAAGGCTGAATGGGCCGTGGCCCGCCCAGCACAGGAGAGAAAAAAATATACCTAGCCAGCCCACAACACAACACATAGCAATAACAGGTATCAGCCCAGCCCCAGCAAAACTGCCTCACACCATACCACAAATAAGGACGCGCAGCAGTCAGCAATGGTGCAGCCGCCCGCTGTCGGCCCACACAGACAGCCACCGCTCACCGACACACCGCACACTTCAGCCGCCTCCCAGCCAGTTGGCCGATTCACGAGGCCACGACCCACAGGCCACTCAGCTAGCAGTCTGAATCCTTGTAAGCTGGCTCACAGGTGAATGATTTCTATGAATCATCTCCAATTTCCTTCTCCTAAATTCGACTGAGGTCGTCGTCTATTCGTGTGGTAGCATAAATAATTCACTGGAGATATGTTGTTTAAATTCTATGCGAAGGCATTGTTATAGATTTTAAAAGGACAAATGATTTAAACCAATTTGTAGTATGTGACTCAATATCTGATATCTTCAAAAACTCCTGTAATGACTAACAAAAATAGTCTAATGAAACTGTATTTTGGTATAGCTTTTCTTTTATATATTTGTACTCATTTGATCTTGTAAAGATGGAACAGAAGGTACTGATGAATGCCGATGATTCAAAATTTGGAAAAACATTTGTCCTTCTTTAGCTTGGCCCGCTCAACAATTCGTTTCTAGCTCCGCCACTGACTGTATGCAACACAAAAGTATCTCAACTATATGGACAGATTGATCACTGATTGGTTGAAGGTACAAGCACAGATGACCTAATAAAGGATGTGAGATATGCACATGCGAACAAGGAAGAGATATTATCCATTGGAACATACCGCCACGGATGAAGATAGTTACAGCTCTGGAATTTGCACACCTCTCAATGCAAAGCATTCGATCCTTTGTTGTTCCAAATGACTTCTCTCTAACCAATCCAGCCTGTTTCAGCAAAGTATGCAGATAAGCAAACGACATGAGATACAAGTAGTATGGTACAGTTTTAAACAAAGCATAATTATATTACGATTACTTTCAAGAATATGTTACTTTTGCATGGTATCTTGATGGCAAACATCCTCATTGCTAGGTGCTGAAGGAACGCATTGATTACACCAGAGAGAAGTGGCAACCCTACTCAACTACCAAGAAACACGTAAAGATTAACATTGTTGAGCATTCAATTTTTAGTTTATTGTCCTGAGGTCAATCAAGTCACCCTCACAAACCCACATCTGGCTAATTAAAGTCAGCGGACATCTTAACAATTACTGGACATTGTATAGAGGCTGAGTCAATTAATTCGGATTGGAGGGAGTATCACTTATCTGTTTTAACTTCTTAAATTGTTTGATACACTTATACTATTAAGAAATAATAGAAAGTATGTAACTACATATACAGACAAAAACTCCCACAAATTAATAGCTAGTCTCCGCATATGCTCTGTAGTCTCAGCTACTTAAGATTTCACATACTTGGGGTTCTAAAATTAGACACCCGACTATACAGCCGGCACCAATCCATGCATATTTAATATTACTTGTGTACATTATCAGAAAAAATTATTCTTTGTGTACAAAAAAGAGCACAAAACCAGTTGTACCTGCCCAAGCTTATCAGGAGTCAACTCTTGGAATCTTGGAACAATACGTCCCCCTGCAGTCAGTTTTCAAATGTTAGATAGTGTATTTATAAGACATTCAAGTTCACAAGGAGAGGTACTCATATCAACCTGTAGCTATGGCAATCAATTCCAATTCAACACCACCAACCCATCTGACAGCAGGCAGATTTCTTTGCATAAGCAAATGATTGGCTTCATCATCAAAACCCCATTGACAGATAACTAAGGTTGCACCAACATCCTGCAAGTGTATACAAACAAATCTTTAAGTACTTATATTAAGAAATCAACCATGATACGATGCAAAGTAAATAAACTTTGTGCAAAATCATGACTTTGCCCTACTATAAAATACATTGAAATTTTGTAGGCCTTTACCTTGCATTTCTGAACCATTTCATCAAAGTATTTCTGCTCTTGTCCACGCATCGTCTGGAATTTTTCTACAGTGTCAATGTCAACCTTATGCTTTGTCTTGGGCTTTGGGGGCTCAAATGGGCAGGTAAGGATGGCAATATTAGCATCCTCGATTCTCTTTGGCATTTGTGGGTGGCTCATATCTTTGTCAACAGCGATTCCGTATATTAGCTCAGTGTCCTCTAGCTTCCCACCAACTTTACCTTCTACTTTAATCAAGTCCAAGTTTACATCCTTCCTTTCCAAATCAGCAACAGCAAGGACTGCCCTGACAGCAATCTCAGCAAGCATCCGCTTACAACGGTTAACACTGCAGTTTAAGAATGACAGGTCCAATTAGACAAACGGAGAGAAATATAAACTGAATCTACCCTGCTTCCTAGCAGATCAAAACATTGGTTACATAACTGAGAATTTAAGAGTGAATATCTTTGACCTACATCTTTGAGGACAGAGTTGTCATGCAGGTCTGCACCAAGGGCTCTATATTTGCAGCAGTGAACTCAAATCTAGTGGAGATATGTTCAAGGTGATCAAAAGCTATCTTGGAGGCCATCTCATATCCTTCGGCAATTCTAATCGGGTGAATACCACGCTCTAGCAGTTTCTCAGCTTGCTCCAGGAGCGACCCGGCCAGGACCACCACCCCGGTAGTACCATCCCCAATTTCATAGTCTTGACTACGGGAAAGCTCCACCATCAGCTTTGCAATCTGGTTGTCAACATCCATTTGCTCCAGGATCGTCGCTCCGTCATTTGCTAAAAAAAACATAAAGGGGGTAATTATTCAGAAACCCGGACCTCCCTTCTTTTGGGAATATAAAATTGAAGTAATTTCTAACGGAACTGATATGGCTATTATTTGATGAATAAAGTTACTGATGATTAAAAAAAAACAGACCTTAAGTTAGGCTAGTGCATACACGCAAATTCTAGAACCCCGGACAGATACTGCAAGGCACACACCCAAAATCCCTAGTCCTCGAAGAAACGAATGCAAGGGCCAGATCACATGCTAGCAAACGACTAAAGAACCTTAAGTTAGGCTAAGATCAGGAAGGGGAGCGGGGAGGGGAGCGAGAGAGTGCGGCGGAGCAGTTACTGATGGTGACGTCGCCGTCGGGGGATTGGAGAATCTTGTCCATGCCCTTGGGGCCGAGGGAGGTGCGGAGGCTGCGCGCGACGGCCTTGCCGGCGGCGACGTTGGCCTTGTGCGCGTCGAGCCCCCGCAGGCGGGACTTGCTCTCCTGCTCCCTCAGGATGATGAAGGGCCGTCCGAAATCGTCGAACGCCAGCGCCATGGCCGGCGCCGCCGATGCACGGGACGCGCGCGCGGCGCTTCTAGAAGGGTCGGATCACACCGGGGGAGGAGGAGGCGGCGCGAGGGCGGCAAGCGGGCGTACCGGTGATCTTTGTGAGGCTTAGACAAAAAAAAAACTTCACGAAACATCCAAAAGGATATGGGCTTCATCAATGGATGTGTGGGCCGGGCTGGATAGATGGGCTGGCCTTTTCTATCCCACGAATAAAACCCGAAACCGTTCCTAAAAGGAAAAAAAAACTCATAACCGTGGACGAGATATGCGCGTCGGAGACCCACGTCACCATCCCACGAATCTGTTTGAAGAACTTTTGAAGCGACCGGTCCACCTGCCCCGTCATCAGCGTGCTTTCTTCCTAAACTACCCTTGTACCTTCGCTGCCAAGCATGATAAGTGTTACACCTGCTACACGCTTGCGTGGGAGCTAACGCATGCTTGATTTATTTTATTTTGGAATTTACACATCTTGCTCCGACCATATATGTAGCCTGATTTATTTTCCAAACTGATCCGGTTTCATTTTTTCTTTTTCTTTTTGCGGGGAACTAAACCTGGGTATTGCGTCTACACGGACAAAATCCTCATTAAACCACAATAGTGTGACTGAACAATCGGCAAAATTGGGGAACAAAAGAAGACCATGCATCACTCTCGAGCGGGAACCCTAATCGTCGCCGTCGTCGGCACACGTCGTCGGGCAAAGTCCAGTGACGGTTTGACGGTTACTGAATTTGTTTCTCATGCGAGCGTTGCTCTAGGCGCAGCCCTCTCGGTGGAGCTGTTCGCCGTGGTGACCGACCTTGGCTCGTGGGACTGGCCTCAGAATGTTGCTCTGGCGAATGTTGAGGCGGCTAGGACGAGCGGCGGTGTGGTGGCTTGGTGTGATCACGTGCGGCAACGGCTCCGCCGATGGCGAGGTGGTCCTATGCTTCGTGGTGACTACGGCGTGGCCCAGGCGGTGGTTCCTCGTTATGATGAACTTGGGCTCGGCCCAAATCTGGCGTGTGGTGGCGGTGAGTTGCAGTTTCCCGGTGGCGGCCCCGAACTTGGTGGTGGCAGCTTCGGCCATGGGGCGGCGCATGTATGGGCATGGTGGGGCGTGGGACCCCGCGAACAGATTGGAGTTGGCTTGAGGAATGGCTACGGTGGTTAGCGGGTTTGCGGAGGGCGATGTCCTGGTGTGGGCAAAAGGTGGTCGAGGCATCTCTAGGAGAAATCCTCTTTCCATCTCCTTCAGATCCGGCGATGACGACGCGCCACGAGTGGTGTGATCTTCTTGGAAGTGTCGTCGTGGAGATGTGCTCACCACTCTCCCCACATTCTTGGCTTTGGAGAGAAACCTCATATTCTCTGAATCATGTGATAGAGGCGTCTTCACGTCTTTCTCCTCATGGGGGGATGTGTCCTTGTGGTGACGATGACATGCACTCAGGCGTTTGATGGCTTTCCCTCATCACCATCATGGCACGCAACTGATGTGGTCGTACCATGCGGACGTTGCGGTCCCAGCTTAGCCGCTAGCCGATCGCAATATTGTCGGGGCGCGGTCTGAGCATATCCAACTGCTGGTTGTAGCGTCGCATGTGGCGATCCCACCATCCCCATCTGTCCGTCATAGGATCGAGGAGTGCAGACTCCCAACATATCCATTTGCTGGACATAGTGTCACGGGTGTAGGGTCCCAACATCGTCGGGGCACGGTCTCAACATCCCATCTGCCCGTCATAGCATCGCAGAGTGATGGTCGCAGCTTCCCCATCTTCCCGTCGCAGCATCTTGGGGTGCCGATCCCAGCTTTGCTGTCAGTCGGTCACAACATCACTGAGGCGCGATCCTAACATCCTGATTGAAAGCATCACACATCGTTCGTTGCAGCGCGTACCACATGCCCATCACTATACCCCCGCGTCATTGCTCACACCATTCGTCTCCCCCTCGATTGTCGACGCAACATCGATGTCGTTGCACGGCCTCATGGCTCGTAGTAGCCATCGAGCCCTTTTGAAGCAACACCAAATACCTTGCCCCCACGGCAACTCCCGCTTGTGGGCAGAAACGAGATGAAGAAAAAAGACGCAGGCCAGGTCAAGAGGATGTGGTTGGGATGGGGTCCTGCGCTGGAGGTGGGGTGATCATCGGCGACAGGATCTGCGTGGCCGTGGAGGATTCATGTGTTGCGAAAGAAGTTTGGGTGGTGTTGGGAGAAGAATAATGCGATACAGACGGGGATGAGAAGAAGATAGGGACACAATGGGTGACATGTGTGCGTGGAAAGGAAGAGAAAAACGACGCATGTAAGAACAATTGGAAGGAGACTGGCGTGAGCGGCAGATTGGTCGCCATATCGAGATCATTTACCAAAATTTTACTACTAGAAAACTTACTTCCTCATGACACATGCAGAGTTTTCCATTAAAAAAAGGACATTTGATGTTCATTTTTTCTTCTACTAATAAAATATTAGGTTAATTATAAGCTTAAAAAGTAACTATTCAGTTTTAGAAACTACTCCCTCCGTCCTATAATATAAGAATTTTTTTTTACACTAGTGTAGTTTTAAAAACATTCTTATATTATGAAACGGAGGGAGTACTCAAATTTAAAATTTTGGTTACCAAAGCCGATTCTTATATTATGACTCTTCTTTCTTTTGCGTTTGGCGACTTGGAAAGTTGGGAATATCGCGAGGGGTAAAACTGGCAGTTAAAAATACAGGCCGACGAAGCCGATTCTCAATTTCCACGACAGCAACGCCTCTCTGCTTCCTTCGTCCGCAGGG